>NW_004524646.1:3618594-3629596 GCF_000260255.1 Octodon degus
TGTGGGTCTGGTTTATTTCACTAATAAGTATATCTTCAAGGGGCATCCACTTAAATATGAAGGCTTCAAGTTTATCATTCTTTATAGCTGAGTAGTACTCCATCATATAAAAAGACCACATCTTTTTCAACCATTCCACATGTGACGGGGCATCAGTGGAGGTTTAACAAAGAAAATGAGGTTTGGTCATTCCATCATACTTACCTCGCCATAGAGAAGTGAGTCTCATGTTGGGCACCAAAGATGTAGCCAATTTTTTGTTTCTGGGCTTTTGTCCTGAGGATCATGAAGAATGAAGCCAATAGGACAGAAAGAGGAATGAATCAAGTATCGTTTATTTGAAGGAACAAAGAAAAGCTCTTGCTATCTGAGAGGGACCCCAAGGGAGGTCGCTAAAGAAGCATCCAAATTCAAGAGTATATTCAAGTGTACTTTTGTTGAGCTATTTTGATGGGTATGTGAAGATGAGACAATGAAGCAATGCGGCTTCATTGGTTTAAGCTTAGGTTTTTGAAATTAGGAAGAGTAGAATCTCCCTGCCCCTCCCCATTTCCCACTGTAGATTTCAGTTTACCCAGGCCCTTGCCCTTGTCTTTTGCAGTTGGGCCTCTGATATCAGTGAAGCACCCATCCCTTGGCTTCTCTGATTTCTAGCTTTCTGGTGCACATGGGGCTCTCTCCCTTTGTGGTCTAACTTATCCAGGTTTATTTTGGTTTACTCAGGCCCCAATTTTATCTATCTACTGTTTATCTAACTTATGGTCTCATTGTTGTCATTAATAGCATGCCAACAATTATAGAAAACAAAGATAACTATGAAAGGATATAATTTATATTCAAGAAACAAAATAATAATTGTTTTTGACTTTTCCCAGTTGTCTTAGTTACTTTTCTCATTGCCAAGACAAAATATCTAACACCCAAAAATTAAGAAAGGAAAGGTTTATTTAATCCACAGTTTGTAGAGGTTTCATTCCATAATTGGTTTGCACTAAGGCAGGGTAGTATGGTAAACAGGCATCACCATCACAGAGAAGAAATAGTCCATGGCAGGCAGAAATAGGAAAGCAAACAAGGGGTGACCACAGCTCTTTCTATCCCTTATATCTTATCTAGGCTACTTAGAGTGGGTAGCATTCACACCCTTAATTTTAGTGTCACTGATCCTAGCATTGCATCATGAATCAATTCTAGTGTCACATAATCTAGATTTAACCATTTTTGAAAACTCTCCATCTATGACTGCATGAGGCTTTGGTGGTGGTGGGGACATCTAAACACAAGCTGTAACACCAATAAAATCATACTCACCTTTTTTATTAGGTATGACCTTAACTTGTAAACTTTGAGAGCTTCCCAGATCAATGTATTTCACAGCATTCAGAGTTGGTGAATCATCAAGTTGTTGAAGCACATGAAGACATGGTTTTGAGTATATATTCCATGTCTGTCCATTCTTTTGTCCAAAGTTGTACAAGAACCATTGGCCGCTTGAAAAAGTTACTTTGTTAGGTGCTATTGCAGGCATGGTAGCAACAGCTAAAGCATTCTTATCATCTAGAACTTCTGTGATCAGGAAGCTGCTGTAACCAGGAATCACCACAGTTTTCTCTATATCTGTAGCTTGAAACAAGGCATTAACAGCTGGAGAGAAATTAGAAAAGATTTGTTGTAATAGATAACATTTACTAAGCATACAGGTAGATGTAACTAAGACATTTGAATTTTAAAAAAGATGATCTTAATTAGAGAATATATTTGCCAGATTTCATGTTATAACTCAAATGTACTTTCTAGAAAGTTTATCAGGAATATATCACATTTAAACCTATACTTTAATATTTGCTATGCAATTGATGTTTAAAAATTGGAGTAGGAAAAAACTCTAAGATAAATGAAGTTATTTCTCTCCCTCCCCTTCCTCTAGTACTACAGATTAAAAGCAAGACTTCATACTAATCTTGGCAATTTATCGTGCTAAATTGCCGAAGTTTGTTTTGAGCCTGATAATCATTGTCTCAGCTTCCCAAAATGCTGAGATTAGAGGAGTACATATACTACCATGCCCAACTAGGATTAGTATTCTTATGATGAGACAGGAATATCTGTGTCTGTCTGTCTATCTATCCATCTAACTATCTAACTATCTAACTACCTATTCCTTTAAGACAGCAGAAATGTCATTTAGTTGATTTCCATAATAATGAATCTTTTAGTAAGAAATGATTTTATATGGGTATTTCTAGGTTTTCCCATAAAATTTTGAACTAATCTATTAAGTCTAAGTAACAGTAAACAGAAGGGAATTATCCACTGTCACACATTCTCCACCCGTCAAAGAAGATAATTTGGTGAATCTTTGAACTTCACTTTTCTATCCACTACATTTTTGTGGAAATGTACTCATTTCCTGAAGGCATAATAGAATCAAGACACTGCCCCCAACATTCTTGAGTCTAAACCTTGGTATTATATTTGAAATCACCCAAAAGGTAAGAGTAGACTTCAGAAACTTACTACACATGCCCAAAGGAAGAAAGAAGGTAAATAAGAATTTTCAATAAGGAAAGTCAATTTCTTTATTATGGAAAAAGCATCATTGTTAAGAGCCTTATTTACTGTGATTCCACACCTGAAGTGTAATGTAGCCAGCGTGCCTCCAGTGCATATGTATGTGCCTATTACATATGTACAACAAATTCAATTTGTTGGTTGGAAGCATAATTCATTCTTCCCAGGAGAGCAGGAAGATTTAGGAGAGGCTTTAGGACAGGACCTGAGAGGACATCATCATCACGTAAGGAATGGGAATGGGAAAACAATCATGTCAAGGATACAAGGAAGGAACAATTAGAGAAAATTCATCAGGGAAGATATCAATAAAACTGACAAAAGGCTGTTTCAAGAAGAGAAGCATCAGCATTACATTATCATGTTTTCAATAGGTCATTAAACATGAGAACAAGACTTCTCAATCTGAAGAAAACCGGAAATAATCCAAAAAGAGCCTAATAATTCTCTTTATTGCACACAAATACTTTCTCCCATTTCAAATTAATCCCCAATTTTTCCCAACATTCCCTTAAAAGGATACATGGTTTTGCTCCTCTCCTTTAGATTCCTGAAAGTTACCTTTATTCACTGTCTTCATTTCTGCTTCTCTCATCAGTCTTTGAATCCATTCTAGTGAGGCTTGTCTATACTATCCCAGCCAATAACCTTTGTCAAATCACCAATGATTTTTGCAGGGGTTGAATATCCAGCTTACATTTGCTCTCACCTGATTTATCATTGGCTTGTAATACAGGTGCATTCCTTTCTTTTTTTGAGACAGGGTCTTATTATGTACTCAGGCTGGCCCGAAATTTGACATGATACTTCGGCTTCAGCTTCTCAAATGTTGGGATTATAGAAGTGCATTACCACACCTGGTAATCCTTTCTTTCTGAAACACCTCCCTCACTTGGCTTCTGAGATGCACTCTTGGGTTTTCTCTGTCCAGATCATCTAATTTCTTTTACCAACAATCCCTTCCCGTCCCTCATAGGCTCCTTGTCAGAAGGCCTATGGTTAAACCTCATGCCTCTTGCTTTCTGTATGTCCAATCAGTTTCCAGGTCTTCTCACTTAGTATCATAGCACAATCATATACAAATGGTTTTCCTGAGCTTCAGGCTTGTTTTTCTAACTGTTTATCTTACTTTTTTTTTTTTTTAAAATTTATTTGTGTGTGTGTGTGTGTGTGTGTGTGGCCAGCTCAGCCCACCAGGGGGCGGGGCTGGCTGGCATGTGGTGCTGGGGGATTGAACCGTGGTCCCTGTGCTTTGCCTAGCTTGTTCTAAGTAGGTGCTTTAGACCACTGAGCCATCTCACCAGCCCCTCTATCTTACTTTTCCACTTGAGTGAGTAACATGCATCTTAAATTTAATGTGATTTTTCACTGGATTGCTGAAATAGCCTCTGAGCTGATTGTTTTTTCCTCCCTGTCCTCTCTCTGTTTCTCAGTCTGTTCTTTTTGAGAAATGGTCTTGCTATGCATTTCAGGCTGGCCTTGAGTTCACTTTGTAGTACAGGCTGGGCTTGAACTTGCAGCGATCCTCTTGCCACAGCCTCCCAAGTGCTGGGATTACAGGTATGTGCCACCACACCCTGCTGCTCTGACTGTTCTTGACACAGCAGGTAATGCAATCTCATTGAAACAGAATGTGTCAACATTTATATAAACCTGTATAATGGGTTCCCAATTACTCAGAGTCAGGCCAAAATCCTTAAAGTATACTAATTTTTGTATTCTTTGATACATAGCTAAGTATTCTACCTATCCTTATGCAAAGATAACCTTTTGAAATAAAAATATGCCATAGAATAGTGATATAAAATTATTTTACTACATAGGGAAAAATCTGCATGAATTTCTTATTTTTTCATTTTTAATTGACATGGAGTATTTTGCCTCACTTTTTAAAAATGTTTATTCATTTTAATGAGTTGTCTCACTTTTGAGCACTGTTAAGACAAAATAACCTCATGAGAATAAATGAGAGGCACTACTATTGATGATATATTGATGAAGCTATAGGTAGGTTTTATTATATTAGGAATAAATAAATCATCAGGAATCTAAGCACACGTAAATTTTAGTAAGTTGCCAACTAGACTAAAATTTGAAACCTATTGCTCTAGACTGAGCAGAGACAGTCTTCTCAAAAGGTATTTTTTTCACTTATTGTAGTCATCAGAGATATGTTTTATTTATTTATTTTTGTATTTAGTACAGGGTCTAGCAGGGCTCACTACACAGATCAGACACAGAGTAATCCTCCTGATTTCAGCCTCCCAAGCACTGGGATTATAGGCGTGCACCACCATGCCCAGTATCAGTCTTTGTCTCAGTGTGCCACAGGGGCAGGGCTGGCACAGCACGCCGGGAGTCACTGTGTTCTGCATAGGCAGACACTTTAATCTGCTGAGTTAGCTGACCAGCCCAGAGATATGCTTTAATACTTACCTTGTAAGTCAAGGCTAAGTTTATAGGACGGCTGTACAGGTTCTTCAAGAATAGAAAGAGAACTAGATAAACAAGAGCTGTCCTTTACTTCTTCTATTCCAAAAGGTTGTATCATTTCTGCAATAACTGAGGATAAAAATTCTTTAGGAGTTTTATGTTCCAGTATCTTTCTTATGTATGCTGTTCCAGTTTTACTAAAAACAAATCAACAAACATTAAGCAGTTTGGATATTGTAGAGGCCTAAGTGAGCAAATTTATGAATATACAATTTACAAATAAAATATAATCCATTGGTAACAAATGAACATTTGGTTAACATTTTGTTTAAACTCATTGTTGTGTTTTTCTTTTTCCTTTTTAATTTAGTACAGGGTCTGTAGGGTCTACAGGGTCTCACTATGTAGATCAGACTTGTAGTGATCCACCTGTGTTCGGCCTCCCAAGAGCTGGGATTACAGGAGCACGCCACCAGCCCAGTCTCACTTGCCTCTCAGAGAGCCCTGGGGGTGGGGCTGGCACGGCATGCCTGGGATCAAACCCTGGCCCCTGTGTCTGCATAAACAGGAGCTTTAATCCACTGAGCTATTTGGCTGGTGCTTCATTAGTGTTTTGGTTGTTTTTTTTTTTTTTTTTTTGAACCAGGAATTGAACTCAGGCCCTTGTTCTTGCCAGGGAAGCACTTATTATACTAAGCCATCTCCCCAGCCCCCCTTCATTAGTTGTTAATGAAAGGGTAATTAACAACAAGGAAAAAATTTTAACTTATAAAATTAGCAAACTAATTAATTAATTAATTTTAGTGAAGATTGAATACAGGGCCTCTGTACTGAGCTATGTGCCCAGCCCTTTTAAAATTTTGACACAGAGTCTCGTTAAGTTGCTAAGTTACATAAGATGGGCTCAAATTTTTGTTATTTCGGACTCAGTCTCCCAGAATACTAGGAGAAAGGGATATGCCAACATGTCCAGTGAACTTACTCATTTAGTGGTGCTGCAAGTGGAATGAATGGACTCACGCATGTCAGGCAAGGGCCCTACCACTGAGTCATATTACCAGCCAGCAAAGATTCTAAATGACAAAGCTCAGTAGTGGTGAGAAGTGAGTGGGGGTAACTTTACTATATGTAAATTCACCCACAACTGATGAGATTGTGAGGACAAACTTCCTAGAATGCTATCTGACATGTGCTGAAAGAGCTACTGCTCAGCATATCTAAACAAGACATAGATTTAAAAAAGAGGAGAATAGAAAAATGATGGAAACACTGAACCAATGATACAAGAAAGAATTAGAATGTGTGAAACAGATTCAAACAGATATCTAGGAAATCAAGAATTCCATTGAAAGCTCGTAGAACTAATGGAATGAAACTGAAGATGGACTTTCAAACCTTGAAGACAGCATTGTAGATAGTGAGCATGAAAGGATGGATCTCTTAAAAATAACAAGAAATCAGAAATTAATAATTCAGCAGCAAATAACATAAAGCAAAAATAATGTAAGACTAATAGGTATCAAGTGTGTGCAGGCACAGAGCATTCCTGGTGCCGTATAAGAACTTTGGAGTACACTGGATGGCCTGCGAGACTCTGGCAAGCTGCATTTCTTGGGCCCTAGCATGCCAGTGTGGAACTTGTGCCACCTTGTCTTTGAAAAAGGGACCAAAGAGGCTCACTGGAAGAAAGATAGCCTCTTTAATAAATGGTGCTGGAAAAACTGGCTTTCCATATGCTGAAGACTAAAATTAGATCCAATGTTTATCACCATGCACTAAACAAGTGAAAATGGATCAAAGAGTTAAATAATACAGGCAGAAGGATTTTTTTTTTTTTCCTCCAAATGCCTTCAGGGCATGTTCGGCTGGCTGGAGTTGTGGGGATGGAACCACAGCAACCTGAGCCTGACAGCTTTGTTGAAGCAGCCACTTAAAGAACTGAGCTAAGGGGCAGGCCCCCAAAGAGTTAAATAATAAACACTAAATCTTCTATAGGAAAAAAAGGAGTAGGTAGAGAATTTATGAAGAAAACCCAAACTGCATGGGAAATACTTCAAAGAATCAATAACTGGGATCTCATCTTTTTCAAAAGTTTCTACATGTGAAAAGAAATCACCAACAGCATAAATAGCAAACCTATGAATTGGGAAAAATTATGCCAGTTGTCCTTCCAACAAAGGCATACTCTCTAGCACACATAAAGAGTTAAAACAACAACAACAACAACAACAACAACAACAACAACAACAACAACAACAACAACCAGGAACACAAAATTCAAAGACCCAGTCCAAAAATGGGCATCTGAGATGAATACACCATTTTCAGAAATACAAATGGCAAATAAATATTATGAAAAAATGTTCAACATCATCAGTCATTCAGGAGATGCAAGTTAAAACAACACTGAGATTACATCTCACCCCAGAAAAAACGGCTATTATCAAGAAGTCACTAAGAAGAATATAGCGGTGTATTATTTGTTGAAACTGTACTTCCGATTTGATTTGAAACTGTCTCATTGCTATCTGTTTATCAATAAAACTTTGAAAAAAAAAAGAAGTCAGCCAATAGCAAGTGCTTGAGGGGCTGTTGGGATGTCCACTGTTGATGGGAGTGTAGACTGGTATGGAAATCAGTGAGATTCCTCAAAAAGCTAGATTGGAAGTCCCACTCAAGTCAGCTACTGTGCTTCTGGGTATTTTTCCAAAAGAACTGAAAACATCATATCATAGCGATATATGTGCATCCATGTTTATAACAGTGCAATATGTCATAAATAAATTTTGTTATAACCTAAATGTTTATCACCTGACAGATAAAAAAGATGTGCTATTTTTACACAATGGAGTATTACTCAGCTATTAAAAATATAAACTTGAGGCTTTTATAAGTCAATGGATGTAACTAGAGACTACACTCATAAGTGAAATAAATCATACCCTCATGTACAAATGTCATATTGTCTCACTAGTATAAGAACCTAAAAGAGCAAATAAAATCTGATGGGTACAATACACACACACACACACACACACACACACACACACACACACACGGATAGCTTGGATAATTGTACTGTTGATTTTTGCTGGTCTATTGAAAGGAGTAGCTAATGCTTAAATTATTTTTTTTTCTTTTTTACTTGTAACTTCATTTTATTACCAATTTTGCATGTTTATATCTGGTAATCTAAACAACTAATTTTATGACAACATTATGCAACATAACAACCATTGTTTAATTCTTATTATTTTGTTTAGTGAAATTTGGTAACATTTCTAATTTCTTTTTAATACTTGTTATCCTCTTAAAAAAAAAGAAGAGGGCCAGGGATATAGCTCAGTGGCACAGTGTCTTCCTGGCAAATTCAAGGTCCTGAGTTTGATTCCTGACATAAAAAAAAAAAGCACAAAAACAAAGAAGAGTTAACCTCCTCACCCCTGCCTGCTGATTCTAGTGGTCTACTAATACAGATTTATCCTAAGGAAATACTTGAAACACTGGGAAAGGGAAGCTGTCTACACAAGATATTCATCATGGCATTTTAGTGAAAGTTAGTATTAAAAATATTAACAGTAGAAAAAATAAGTAAATGATACTCATAATCTACTTAGAGATAATGTAACTATTAAAATGGCATTTATAGAATTTATAATTACATAAGAAAAATAGTCATATAATGTTTAAGTTAAAAGAGCAAGACGAAAAATGTTCAATATATGGAACAAGGACTGATCAGTAATTCATCAGTTTTAACAGTCATAATTTTAGTTTTCTTATATATGTATAATAAACAAACATTGATAAATTTATTTTATTTATTTATTTGGTAGTAGGAATTGAACTCATGATCTCATGCTTGCTAGGCAGGTGCTATGTTGCTGAGCTATAACCCAGGACCTGAAAACTGTATTATATTTAAATAAACAAAATAAACTTTACACACACACATACACACTTCAAAGTTATCAAACTTTATTTAGTTTTCTTTGAAATGAGGTTTCATTCCTGGTAGAAAAGGGTCATGATGAAGAATAAGAGGCCAAAATCAAAACCAAAGCAACAACAAACCACTGAATCTTAATAAAAAACAAAATAAGACAAATGAAAGGCAACTGTAAGTCAATCAGATTTAGTTGAATAGCCATTTCTGCAAAAGAGATACATGAATTGCCAATAAGTATGTGAAAAGATACCCAGTGCCACTAACTATTGGGAAAATGTAAATCAAAATGACAAATAGATACCACCTCATACCCACTAGGACATAAAATAGCCCATGTTGGTTCAGATGTAGAGAAATTTGAACCCATGTACATTACTGATGGAATAAAAATATGAAACTTAGGGGGTTGGGGAGATGACTCAGTGGAATAAGTGCTTCCCTGACAAGCGCAAGGGCCTGAGTTCAATCCCTGGTTCCACCAAAAAAAAAAAAAAAAAAAACTTAGCCTGTCATGCTGTCATGGCTAAATCTTTGGATATTAAGCAATGCAGATCAATTTAACACTTTTGAACTAAATACTTAAGAATGGCTAGAAAGGTATATTGCGTGTTATGTATGCTTTACTATTATAAAACACTTTTTTTTTAAAAAAGAAAAGATACAGAGATTAAAAAATTATCAATTACTGATAAATGTTCAACTGATCAGCAAGATACAATAATTCTATGTTTATATGTCCTCAATGGCAGCCTCAAACTATATAAAACAAAACTGACAGAACTACAATTAGAAATTGACATATCCAATGTTACAGCAGGAAATTTTAACACAATTCTG
Source organism: Octodon degus (assembly GCF_000260255.1). Taxonomy (NCBI): domain Eukaryota; kingdom Metazoa; phylum Chordata; class Mammalia; order Rodentia; family Octodontidae; genus Octodon; species Octodon degus. Next base: position 3,628,385 of record NW_004524646.1, read on the forward strand.
TCAACAACAGATTGGTCAAGCAAAAAAAAAAAGAAATCAGTAAGGATACAGAAAATCACAGCACCACAGTGAACAAGATTGACTTAACAAATAAATATCATTTCTGTGTCCCATTCTATAAGCACACATAGACTTGAAGGAGTTCAGAACATAATACGGCTAAGTATCAACTCTGGCATATTTACTGTTTTGAGTAAAAGCCAACTTAAGAAAACAGAACAGCAAGATGGACATAGTGTTGCACTCCTATAATCTTTGTATTTAGGAGGAGAACAACTTGAGAGTTTTTTTTTCTTTCTTTTTTTTTTTTGTATTGTAGGGAAGGGTCTACAGGGTGTTCAGGGTCTCACTACTAGATCAGATTCATAGTGATCTGCCTGTTTACAGCCTCCCAAGAGCTGGGATTACAGGTGCACCATCATGCCCAGCCTCAATTGCCATCTCAGAGCATCCTGGGGGTGGGGCTGGCACGGCAGATCTGGGGATCAACCACCTGGCCCCTGAGCCTACTTGCAGAAGCTTTAATCCACTGAACTATTTGGCTGGCCCTTGAGAGTTTTTTTAATTAAAAGGAGAAAGAAAGAAGAAAGGGAAGGAGGAAAAAGAAAGGAAAGAAAAAGAACGAATGAAAGCAAGCAAGCAAGTAAGCAGATGCAGGGAAAATATTTTGATTTTCCTAAAAGCAGGAGACAAAATTCCCAGATGAAAGAGAGAAAGAATTTTTTCATAAATGTCTGAAGGAAGACATTTTTATTACTAGAAATGGGGAACCAAAGCCAAGAGAGATCCACATACATAAACTTTGTTAAGTTAAGCCTTATCTTTTAGTGACTTCTCTGTAGCTAACAGCCCTATTTCAAATCCTGTCATGGCTTTACTATTTACTACTTTTTAATTCAACTCAGTTGATAAATATTCAGCTAGAACTGCTTCTTTGGATTTCCATTTTTTAATGATGATTCCCATATCATACAACACTTATATTAAATACATTTATATGCTTTTATTTATGCTTTTTTTACAATGGAATATTATTCATTCTTCCTTTTATTTTTTTAGGAGAGTAACAATGGTTAGTACATTGTGTATTGTTACTGCCAAAGTAGTTTCTCATATTACAAGATATAGGCAAGAAATAATAAATAAACAACATAGGTACAAACCTCTGTTTTTTTAAAAAGTCAACAGAAAATGGAAATATACTTTTTAAAG
>NW_004524646.1:3631612-3633081 GCF_000260255.1 Octodon degus
TGGGAAGATGTTCTGCTCCTGAATCAGCTAGGGTGGGTCTTGCCTCTAGCCTCTTTGCAGGGAGTTCTACTGAAGGGTTCCCTGCTGGGCCTGCAGCCTGGGTCAAATGAGGATCCGCGGGCCCCGGGTCATCTCACTCACTCGCGGGGCCTGCGCTCCTGGTCTATTCAGGATTGCTTTTATTTATGTTAATCAATCTTATGTCAGTTTAATTCTCAGGTACAGGCTGAAACAAGTGAACAGACTCCAAGAAAAAAGAGATAAAATTTTGCCTCCCTCTACAAAATATTCACAAATATTGACCATAATAAGTGGCCTTAGTGCTTGGCTATAAAATAAATTTCAACTAATGTCAAAACACAAACATTGGGACAGAAAATTCTGATCTTAAACGTTTTCTGAAAATAAGAGGTTAATATAATATTGTTAATAGAACCACACAATTTTAGGAAGGCACAAGGAAAATAGGAGAAAGTGAACTTATAGATAAAATTCAATTATGAACATAGATGCTAAATTCTTACATGCTAGCTTACTGAATCCAGAAATATATAAAAATAGATAAAACACAATGATCAAGACAGATTTGTTCAACATTAAATACTGATATGGGCAAGGGAATGAAATCTATGTTACTTTGTACTCTAGGGCCATTTTAAAGCTCAAGCTTTTGTTTACTTAATTTTGTTTCTTGTAAATGTTCTCACAGTTACCTAACTGGATACCAAACCATGCTTCGTCATAGGACCTCTTATTCCCTACGTAAATGGCAAACACCTTTGTTCCTTTGTTACAAGCTAAACCAATGCTTTGTAGAAGGATTTTGAACTGCACTAAATCATAGCAGAAAAAAATGTGATCACTCCCCTAGACCCAGAACTAGACCCAGAACTAGAACTGTATAACTATTCTCCCTTCCTGCCCGTCATCATTTGTACTCCATCATGTACTATGTGCCCACTGATGACTAATAAACTTGCTTATCTCTGCATCTGCCTCCCCTGGGTGATTCCATTATGTAAGTGCATTTGACACAACAATGCATAATATAACCCAGATAAAGTAAGTGTTTAAAGGGAAAAATTCTACAGGTAAGCTAAACAGATATAGGAGAAACATTTAATTTTATTTTTAAAAAATTATTTATTTAATTATTTTAATGTATTTGGTTATTGCAGGGTCTCACTACACAGCTCAGATTCATGGTGATCCTCCTGTTTTCAGTCTCCCCAGTGCTGGGACTACAGGTGTGCGTTACTAGGCCCAAACTCTGGCTGGCTCAGCTGGCCCAGGGGGTGGGACTGGTGTGGCATGGGGTGCCAGGGATCGAACCACGGTCCCTGCACTTGCCCAAGCTTGCCTACACAGGTACTTTAGTCTACTGAGCTATCTCCCTGGCCTTAAAACATTTGATTTTATACTAAAACCTCCAGATCTCTTGAGTAAGAAAAAAATATAATTCTTTTTTT
>NW_004524646.1:3633223-3634265 GCF_000260255.1 Octodon degus
TGCTTTGCTAAGCTTGTTCTAAGTAGGTGCTTTAGACCACTGAGCCATCTCTCCAGCCCCAATATAATTCTTTTAGCTGTGTCCACCCTACAACCTTTGTTCTTTTCACTTTCATTTTTGAAGAAAAATTGTCTAGGGTCTCCACATAAAATATATATTATGGCTAACATATATAAGTAACAAAACTTCCTTTACTTTTTAAAACATTTGTTATGATAACACTTAAAAAAGTGCAAGAGAAAGGCAGATTGATAGTTGGACATGCCTTCAAAGATTAAAAAGAGATCACATGGGATGATGAAGTATATAAAATAGTCTTTTTGACCTGTGCCCCCAACTGAGACAAGTTTTAGAAGACTTGCTTTTTCCACTTCATTTATGTTTTAAAATGTTCTAGTCTTCCCTCAAATCATGCATGAAGTAGGAGGACACTTACAGTGACTCAACTGGAAACAGGTGTTCAGTAGTTAGGCTGAATGATGGTGTTAGGATGCTTTATAGCTGAAGCATAGTGACTGGCCATTGTCTCTTCTCAGCCAAGCCTGCTCTTTTCCCTAGTGTGTCTATAGTGAAGTGGCAGTAACATTCACTGTCTTATTTTGCAGTGCTCAGGAAGTAAGATATTGACTTTGAAAGTGCTCGCTTATGTTATCTAAAGTCTAAACTCCCCTAGGTTTTACCTCTGTTAACAGATTTTGGCAGCTATATTGACTGACACTACATTCTAATTCATAAAAGTTCTTTTGTGCTATCTTCCCCTCCTTCAGCTAATAGAATACTTGTTGGTAACTTGCTGCTGCTTTTAGCCATCCTCACCTCAGGTTGGAATCGGGAGTTGGCCCAAGGGTGTTTTTAATCTCAGTAATGGAAGATTTGCCTTGCTTTCGAAAACTTCATAGCTCCACTCCATAGTGATTCCATAAGGGAAAAATAATGAGCATTTCTTCCTTTCTTGAGGAAATGAGTGGAAATCTTTGGATTTTGAAGAATAGTACAGTAGTTGAATTCTCTTGAAGGAGCTTTGGATAGTGACTTTTTTTTT
>NW_004524646.1:3634953-3636314 GCF_000260255.1 Octodon degus
CAAAGTCCTAGGATACTCTTGAGGGTAGAAAAAAAATAGTATTTTTAAAACCAGGAGCAGGCAAGTGCAAGGTCCCAAGTTCAATCCCCAGACCACAAAACAAAACAAAACAAAACAAAACAAAACAAAACAAAACAATCCAAACAAACCAAAAAACCAGCCAAATAAACAAAAAAGCCAGGACCAACTTGGAGGCCAATCTTCTATTCAACAAAGTATTGGAGCTCTTAGATGCTGTAATAGATAAAGCTATAATATGCTAAGAAATGTTAAGAAATTATCTGCAGGTGATGTGATTATCTACTTAGAAATATATTTATGTCTACCAAGAAAATTTAAAGGAGTATCTTGAAAAAGTACAGGAATTATTAAAATAATTCAGCAAATGTAACAAATATAAACTTAACAAACATAAATAAATAATGAGATTTTGATATATATAAAAGAAAGTGCAACCTAACAAGAAAAACAGAACACATAGAGATAAAGTTATTCCCTGCCATGAGTCCATCAGAACTAGAGCCACAATATACTCAGTGGCCATGGTTTGAATATGATTTGTCTTTAGCAAAAATCATGTCATGCTGAGGCTTGATTCCTTAGTGCACAAGTGTGGGGGTAGAGTCTAGGGGGTATTTAGATCATGGGGTTAAGGCCTCACAAATGGATATATGCCTTTTCAGCAGGCATGGGAATGCTGTGGGGGAGAAGTCAGCCTCTTTTTCTCTTTCTTAAGGCCTCAATTGTCCTTTCACTTTCAACCGTAAGTCAAAGCTTCATGTGGCCCTCACCAGATGTGGCTGCCTGATTTATTTTTTTCATTTTTTAAAGAGAGTACAAATTGAAATTAAAACAGAAAAAAATACAAATGATACAGAATTTCACTTAACAAAGTAATATGCATTTCACATTTGTTGTAATACATAGTGTTGTCTTCCAACCAATTATTCATATTACCAAATATACGCATGTAAAATTGGAAGTAAGAAAGAAAGAAAGAAATTTATAAGAAATTAAGGAGAGAAAAAGTACAAACAATTGAAAAAAGACAATGAAACAAGTTAAAGCATTAACTGCTTCTTTCCATAGACCAGCAAATATACACAATATAGTTGTCCAAACCATCCTGTTTACATAGAGATAAAACTCTTTCCCCCACTATTCTGTCCTTCTCCTCAACTCAGTAACTTTTGCCTTTTGAATAAGTTCATTCTTTTTTCCTAGTATATATTGTACCCCTTAGATTCCATTTTACTTTCAGGTTCTCACTCTAAGGAGACAATGATGTTTGTATATGCAGGTCTGATGTATTTCACTTAAGAGTATGTTCTCTAGTTACATCCATTTACCAACAAAAGACT
>NW_004524646.1:3640939-3641952 GCF_000260255.1 Octodon degus
TAAATGTGTTTCTTGTATGCAGTACATTGTTGAATTTTGTTTCTTAATTCACTCTGCTAGTCTCTATCTTTTGATTGATAGAGGCTGTTTACATATCAGTTATATTAACTAATATATATTGGGTTATTATTGTCATGTTATTTTTCTGTTATAGGTTCTTTACTGTTTCCCTCTTTTTAATTATTGCTCTGTTTGGTGGTTTCTTTTCTGTTGTTCTTGGGGATGTGATCATTTCTGTAGTTTTCTAGAATATATGTCTGTACTCTTTGTAGGGTTGGTTTGGTGGGATGAATTTCTTCAATTGTTCTTTGTGATGAAATGATTTTATTTCACCATTAAATTTGATAGATAGTTTTGCAGTGTACTTCAATCAAGATTGGAAGTTATTTTCTTTCAGTACCTAAAATTCTTCACTTTAATCTCCTCTTGATTTGATGGCTTGTGTTGAGATATCTGCTGTGATTCTGATGGGCTTTCCATTGTAGGTGATCTGTTTCTTCTCTCTAGTAGCTTTTAAAATTCTATTCTTTTGCTGAATTTCTGAGATCTTGATTATTATGTGTCTAGATGTAGATTATTTTGATTATGGCTGTGTGTGAGTTCTTGCTCATCTGTATGTCAGGTTCTTTTCTCATGTTCGGAAAATTTTCTGCTAGTACTTCTGCAAACACTCATGTCATTTGTGCTGTTTCCTGCTGCTTCATTGAAACCTATTATTCTTATTTTTCTTTACATCATCTTTTTTTTTCTTTTTTCAATTTTAATTTCTTTATTTTCCCCATAATTTTATTGAGAAATAAATATCAATGAAACAGTTTCAAACCAAATTGGTAGGACAGTTTCAACAATCAACACATTGCATACATTCTTCCCAGTGGTTAATTGCTGTACAAGATGAAGACTTGACATCCCATTCACAAACACCACTAGAACAAATCCCTCTATTCATTAAGAGAATGTAACTATATATCTATCCTAACCACTTTGAATACACAGATACAAAATGGACATTC
>NW_004524646.1:3643007-3645031 GCF_000260255.1 Octodon degus
TATCAGTATATATAGTTAGTCAGGGTGAGAATCTTTCCAATTAACTGCTAGATTCAAAAATCTTCTGGAGATTCTCAGGATCATTGCCTTGCTCATCTTCTACATATAACTGTGTGGTCTTTACATCATCTTGTAGCTGCTAAATTGTAATTTCCTGGTTTCTTGTTAGTTTTGAGTTCTTTCCTTTCAGGTTCATTAGCTCCACCACTGTCTTCAAGGTCTAAAAGTCTATATTCAGTTTCATTCTAGTGGTTTTGCCAGCTTTCAATAGAGTTCTTTATTTCCTGGATATCTATTTGAATCTGTTTCATGCATTCTAATTTTTCCTGTATTATTCATTCATTTTCTTTCTTTTTTATGAGCAGAATATATTTATTGAGAGAAAGAAAGCTCCTTTCCTGAGAAAGGGACGGGGGGCGGGGAGGGCCCCGAGCAGGTAGTTCCCACGCCCCCATATTCATTCATTTTCACCAAAATATTTCTATATTTTTCTATCATTTTTGTATTCTGCTCTATTTTTCTATCTATATCTTCTCTAGCTGTGCTGAGCAATTCTTTCAGAATTGCTGTCCTTTCTTTTTGGACCTAAGCAATTATTTATGATCTTATTTATTGTATACCTTGATGGACTTGTTTCTTTACTTCAGTTGATTTCATTTTAGAAACTTCAAGTGTGTGATTTCCATGTTCTTGAATATCTTTGTTTCCTGGATTTGTTCTGGGTGGGCTGGAGGATCGAGATTGCCTTTTACTCCTGTTTTGGCATCTTTGAAGCTCCCAGTATTGACCCAGACAGAGTTGCACAGGTTGCCCAGAGTCTGCCAAAGTTCTTAAATGGCTCTAGGAAAGCTCTGTGCCTGCTCATCTTGGGCCCGCAGACTGTAGCTTTTCTGTGTCCTGCAAACCACTCAGAGTCCTCCTAAATTGTTAAAACTTTTGACTGTCACCACCAGATGCTCTACATCTGTGTGCTAGAGGCTAAGGAAGGTCAGAGATAACAGAGTCCTGCAGGATGCCCTGAGTTTGCCACATTTCTTAAATGGTGCCAGGAAAGCTCCATGTGCATGCACTGGGCCCACAGATCGCAGTACTCCTGTATCACACAGGCAATGTAGAGTCCACCTAAGTTCTTAAAAGTTTGACCAGCACCAGCAGAAGCTCTACACCTGTGTGCTGAAGGTCAGAGCTTACCAGAGTCCCATAGGCTACCCAGAGTCTGCCAAAGTTCTTAAATGGCACCAGGAATGCTCCACTCTTGTCCCTACTTGATTTTAATGTTTTCAATTTCCAGAGACCATGACACCAAACCACTTTTCTTTATAAATTACCCAATTTCAGGTATTCTGTTGTAAAAACAGAAAAGGCATTAAGATAGAACCAACCTTAAATGCAGAAGTATAAGTCATTCCAAGGAAAGCATGAACACCAGGACAGTCTCATCCATAGGTGAGCAATGGGAAAGAGGAAACACAGTAAACTGGTCACAGCTTAAACAAGTAAGAATCAGCTAAACTTGTAAACACAAAGTGCCAAAGACCAAGTCTGTAATAGCATGTGAGTCAGGAAATGCTGGTGCACTTGACCAGTGCAAAAGTTTACAGGCTTCCTATAAATACTCAAGACAGAGTAGGGCAGACAGTAGGCCAGGCTCAGCCTAACTGTTAGTGCAGGTGAGTTGCATGCAATGGAGTGGGGGATGGAGAATGGGAAGAGACAGGTTAAAGCATATCCTACTTTCCTGAACTTTCTTTTATAGGAAGTACAAGTCTTAAGTCACAGAATGATGGGCACTGGACACTCTTGCACATATGCCTCCAAAGAGTTGATTGGGTAACTGTAGCTTTGCTTCCCTCCTTTCCTCACTTTTCTTTTCTAAGGTACAAGATCTTTAAGTGATTGTGAGAGAGGAAGCAAAGCCACTCTTCTGCAGGGCACAGGCCAAGACACAGTGCAGAAGAAAGGACTACATAACTCTACCTCTTAAGGAGGGACAGAAAGCTGACTTACTCTTTTTTTTTTTTTTT
>NW_004524646.1:3649336-3656595 GCF_000260255.1 Octodon degus
TAGAAGGCTAGGGCCAAAATGTTGGCTTTCCTTGTGGCCCTCCTTTTTCTCTAATTTTGGTATGCAAATTTAGGTTGTTAACCCTTCAGAAGACAAGTTTATTGTTATTACCATACAACCTAGGCTGTTAAGCTTCACCTCACTATCTGTCTGAATATCAAACATCTTAGGCATAACATGGAACAGGTATTTTTCATCAAGTATTGATACGTTGAACTTTAAATCCCTAAAGAATGCTCTTAAAATTCTAAGAGAACTAAGTAAAATTATTTTACCACATGGGTAAGAGCAAGAAATTCACACTGAAGATATAACTGCAGATATGAAGTAGAATTTGATTGCTGCAAGATGGAATTTCTATTAATAGTTCTCCCCTTAATGGAATTTGACAAGTTGAGTCTAAGATTTAAAAGAAAGAACAAAATCTAAGACAAGGCAACTTAAAGGGGGATATTCACAAGTGTCACATAGAATAGTTTAGTTAGTGTGACATGGAGAAGATAAAGACATGAATAAAACTGAGGAGAACAGAAGCAAATGAGTGCAAGCATGGACCTATGACATAACAGAGTGGTACTGCAAATCAGTAGGGAAATGCGAGGGCTTGGATGGACAGCTGGCTAACCATATTAATAAACAAAGAAAGAAATCAGATTTCTACTTTCCACTATACACCAAATCAGTTCCAGATAGAATAAGAACTTAAAAACTAAAAGATTAAAGCTATTGCAATGGGAGAATAGCTAAATAAATTGTGGTATATTCTTGTGGGTGAATTACATCTATCAATATGGAACAATTTAAAAAGTACATGAAACATTTAAAAAACATCATATTGTATGAAGAGATCAAGTCACAGAAGAAGGTCCATGTCACTAAATCAAACAATACATTTTAATACATGGGTATTAGATAGATAAAATAACACTTTAAAAATCTTAACACAAAATTCAGATGATGCTTATTTCCAGGAGACAAAGGCAATGCTGGAATAGAGGAGAGGCAAAAAGTTAAAGAAATCCTGCTCAAAGTGACTGCTGGAGGGATAAAGGGAGCCCATTATGGTTTGTGTCTGGATGTCTCCCCCAAAACCTTATGTGGTCATAGGAGCCAGGCTTTTTGAAGAAAACTTATTAAACCTAGACTTCTTGTTTTCATGCCCTCCCTTCAAGAAACAGAATTACAGCATTTCCAGCTGGATCCAGCAGGGGGCCAGAGCCCTCATGTTATAAACATCTTCAGCCTATGCAAGAGGAGGGTGTGGAGATGGTGTGAGCGCTATACCTGCCCTAAGGCAGTAGCCTGCGTACAACTGTAGAGGAGGGAAGGAGGTGTGCTCCTCCTCTTTGTTCTTGTTGCTTTAGCTGTTTCCACTGCCATCATGAACTACTGCCCCTCTGCCAAGCCAACCTGCTTTGGAGCCAGCTGATTATGCACTAAAACCTCTACAAACTGTGAGCTAAATCAACCTTTCCTTTACTTTTGGGTGTTCTGAATGTTTTGCCTGATCAATTAAAGAAAAGTAACGAAGACAGCCCTCAACACTGTGTGAGACTTCCAGAGGCAGAGGGCCTTGGGGGTAGTTGGCACCAGTTGTAAGAATAGTAAGAGTGGCATTGCCAATATCAAAGAATTCTAGGGGGCTGCATGAGGAGGATCTCTTAACCTTTACCTCATTTTTTTTTTTCCATTTGAACTCTAATGCTTAAGTAAAGATTCAAGGAGGTGAGGGCGATCTGGCTGTGACATCTGTCACCCCATTGATCACCAGGGTTGATTTGGTTCATTTGGCTGGCTAGGCAGGTGTTCCCTTCCTCCTTCAATGCTTCATGTGTGTCCCTCCTGAATCTGTGGGCTTGGATGAAGAGGACAAATAGAAGAGGACTTTTTCCTCAGTCAAGAGTATATGAGTAAAATGATGGAACTTAACAAAAAAAGGGGGATACAGATGAATGTCCATTTTGTATCTGTGTATTCAAAGTGGTTAGGATAGATATATAGTTACATTCTCTTAGTGAGTAGAGGGATTTGTTCTAATGGTGTTTGTAAATAGGATATAAAGTCCGCATCTTGTACAGCAATTAACCACTAGGAAGAATGCATGCAATGTGTTGATTGTTGAAACTGTCCTACCAATTTGGTTTGAAACTGTCTCAATGCTCTTTGTTTCTCAATAAAATTATGGGAAAAAAGAGAGTATATGAGTAGCTGTGCTCCCCTGCTAGAACCTCCAGACAAGCTATCAAGAAAAGATTAGAATGAGGATGAAGAAATAGTAAAAACGAAATAGAAGATTTGAGTATCGTAAAGTTGGCTGAAGAAGTGACTAGTTAATTACAAAGATCCTGGAACACATTCACAGAATGGTTCCCAAAGTCCTGCATGTGGACTTTTGGTGAGAATTTGAGCAATCTTTCTGCAGGACAGCCTAGACTTGCCATCAGCTTGAGGTGTGGGATGCCAGCATCGCCTCTCAGGACCTGTATATGGAATTTCTCTCAGATTTCTTAGGGATGTAGACAACAGAGAAGGACATAGATGCCATGAGGAGACTGTTGTCCTCACTTTCCTCACCATAGCCTGCCTTGCTTTCTCCAGGGGCATGTGTGTGAATGAACTTTGCCATTGTTTTTTGCTCCATTTGTCCAATTCTTTGTTTGAGATGAAAAGAATCCAAAATCTAACTCCAGAGGGAGAGAAGAGCAATCCAGAAAAGTATCTGAGTATGGTAAAGCTTAATCAGTATGGTAGAGTTTAGTCAGTGAGCCATTTTCAGAAGCAACTGTCTGGTAACAAAAAAGCCCTTGAGCTAAAGAGACATGATATGTTATAGAAACCAGAATGATTTTAGTGTACCAGAGGACAGAAGTCATTTGAGAGAATGAAGCCTGGTCAGGAAGGGTCTTTTGAGTTCTAGTAAGGTTAAGTGTTATCCCAGGAGCAACCTTCTGAAGTTCTCTAAGCAACAGCTCAATCTCCCAAACAAATACTCTCAAATCTGAGCTTTATCAGATTTGGGCAAACTATAATCACATACTTATGTGCTTCCTGGGCTCAGAATCTGCATAGGCGTGGTCTATTCCCTTTATCACAGCACTTAGCATTCGGCCTGCATGAAGTCCAGAGAGTCACTTTCTGTGGAAAAAATGAGTAGACGCTCATCTTTCCTCACCTTTTGACTACCTAGGTATCTGACTTTGGCTTCTTGCTGATATCGAATCTTTGGGGTCCCAGATTCTTGACAAATCAAACTGAAGTTCCACACTTGCACTCCAGGATCACTTATTAATCCTGGCTATTTGTTCATATTTCTCGCTTTAGAGCTAACTATGTTGCAGTTTCTCTAGTTTTTCAATTAGAGCAAAGTAATAGGATCTTATCTCCAGTGTGCTATTCTGGCTTTTAAATGTTCTAAACCTCAAGAGAATGATTATGTTCTTTTAAATATAATTTGAATATAAGATGTTAATATTAGCATTGAGGTTATAATCATATGCTACTATTTTACAAGTGATTTTATAAGTTTTCTAAAAGGTCTGGAGTGTCATGCATTGATGTCTTGAATTTATGTGGAAAGTGTCACCTAAAAAGGTATCTAAGATAATTCTAGAGATCAATAATATTTGCTGTAGAAAAAGAAAGTTCTGGGCCGGTGAGATAGTTCAGCAGTCTAAAGCACCTGCTTAGGCAAGTTTATACAAGTGCAGGAGACCTCTGTTTGATGCCTAGCACCACGTACTGTGCCAGTCCCACTTTCAGGGCAGGGCTGAGCCAGCCAAACCAAACAAAACAAAACCCATAAAAAACCACCTCCAAATGAGCTGCCTCATGGTATATAACACTGTTAGCTATGGTACAAGATACACACTGATAACTCAATTCACATACCATATAGAGATGTCTACTTTGTAAAAGAATAGGGTGCACTCACTTGGACAGCATGAGTGCTTCAGTCTGTTCAGACTACTATAACAAAACACCCTGGACAGGGAATCCTAGAAACAACAAAAATGGGAGTGTTGCAGGACTGTCCTGCTACAATGCTGTATATGGTTAGATTTCTAAACTTCTGTGTAAACATATATAATTGTTTATTCTTATTTTTTAAAATATATTTTTATTTTTAATTTAGTTTTCATCATATTCTGTAGGGACTTAAAGTTTAGCCTATCAATACTTGATGAAAAATACCTGTTCCATGTTATGCCTAAGATGTTTGATATTCAGACAGATAGTGAGGTTAAGCTCAATAGCTTAGGTTGTATGGTAATAACAATAAGCTTCTCTTCTGGAGGGTTAACAACCTAAGTTTTCAGACTAAAAATTAGAGAAAAAGAAGGGTCATAAGGACAGTCAACATTTTGGCCCTAGCCTTCCAAGGTCAAATAAAACTCAGGACATATGAGAACCTGTACTGTAACGTCATGTAACTCAGTTATGTCTCAAATTTTCTGATCAAGGAGATTATGGGGCCAAAGAGGAAAGTGATCAATGATGTAGAATGTGCCTAAGGAGAGTCACATGGAGAGAAAACATTTTCTCAGGCTTTCACAGAGAGGAAATTGGTCAAGCAATGGCCATGACTCATCCACATGGTTGACACTGACAAAGGATCTACAAACTGAGGTACAGAGTCTCAGGATAAGTCCTGAGGGGATTTCACTGATTTTATTTCATTGATTTTATCAGATACAAAAGCCACAATTCTTGTTACATAGGTCTTGCTTTATCTTGGTCTTAACCATCCAGCAGAAAAGTTTAAAAACGAAGTTTAAGAAGTAAAGCCATGTTATTAATTTGAGCTGTAAGGGACTCAGTTCAATAACTTCTGACATTGCCAGTCATGCAGAAGACCCAATACTATTATGGACTACTGGACTATTTTGGAATATTTTGCTGAGTTCACACACCTATAATATTTAAATGATGGAATTAAACAAAAAAAGGGAATACAGATAAATGACCATTTTGTATCTGTGTATTCAAAATGGTTAGGATAGATATATAGTTACATTCTCTTAATTCAATGAATAGAAGGATTTGTTCTAATAGTGTTTGTAAATAGGATATCATGTCTGTATCTTGTACAACAAATAACCACTAGGAAGACAGTATGCAATGTGTTAATTATTGAAACTGTCCTACCAATTTGATTTGAAACTGTCTCATTGCTATTTTTCTCTCAATAAAATTATGGGGAAAAAAGAAACAACAGAAATGTATTTCTCACAGTTTTGGAAGACAAGTAGAATAAAATCAAAGTGTAGCAGATTTAGTGTCTGGGGAGGGGCCCCTTCCTAGTTCTACACAGCACTTCCTGTTTGTGTCCTCGCATGGTGGGCCTGGGAAGCTCTCTGGGATCTCTTCTACTAGGACCCAATTCCACTCAGGGCTCTTGTGGCCTCATTGCTTTCCAAAGGCTGCATGCTGATCCCTTAAGTTGGGGGTTAGGATTTCAAAATGTGAATTTTGTAGAGACACAAACATTCCGACCATAGCAGTAAATTTCTGGTAATAAAGAATCTTCTCTTTTTGTTGTTGCTAGATTGGGAATTCTAGAATTTAATTATTCTTTAAAAAGAGAGTTTTAAAAACTAGGCAAGATGGTGTACGCCTGTAATTCCAGAACTCTGGGAAGCTTAAGCAGGTTTGCAAGTTTGGGCCCAGTTTGGAGAACCTTGCAACTTTGCGAGACCCTGTGTCAGGAAAAAACAAACAAATAAACAAACGAATACAAGTTTTAAAAAGGGCTGAGAAAAACCAGAAATCTTATGTCTTAAAGGTAACTTTAAAAAACTTTGGGTCTTGCAACATCTTAGAAGAATTTCCGAGAATTCTTTATATGCTATCATAATGCATTTCATGAAAGATGGTTTCCATTATATTAGATGTATTTGCTGTTAGGAGGTGAAACAATGTTCACATGAGTGAGTGAATACTGTGGATAAGAAGTATCCAGGACCACATTTCTACAGCTCAGCTTTGATGCTGATATAAATGGCACTACATTTCTAAAACTGAAGGGTCATGCAAACAAGACAACTTGGAGTTTATAAATGTATTGGGACTTGTGAGGTATCCAAGGAAGACTCTGTTGGATCAAGAAAATTATTCAAGCAAATAGGTTCAAAATGTAGAATGTAAAACCAATCTAAATAAACATGATGTAAATACCTAATTACCTGGAGTGTATCAGTTTTCCAAAATGCATACTATTGAACTTCTTGGTGTGTACAGTTGTCTGAGGCTCATTTGGAGGTACATATGCAAAAAAGATCATTTCATGTGGGGAGATATACTGCAAAGCAAGTGCAGTGTCAAAGCCCATATCAGGAGCCTAGAAGTGGAAAAAAGAAAATATTGCATTTAAATGATTTTAGACTTTAATTATGACAAAATTCAAATAACAGATTTCTTTCCAGTTCACATCAAAATAATACTATTTCTCACAGTCTTTGATTCACAAACTTCCATCAGAGTCAATATAAGCACTTTTGGCCTGGATTTCTGACTTGAAGTCCCCACCCCCACCAGTACTGGGTACTGGGGATTAAATTTAGGTTCTTCCCCTGTTATTTATTAATTTATTTTAAATTAATTAAATTAATTAATTTATTTTGAGACAGGGCCTCACTAAGTTCTAAGTTGCCCACGTTTGCCTGTGATCCTCCTGCCTTGACTTGGCCCACAACTCTTTTCAACATATCCTTCTTCAGTCTTAATCCTGTTCAGTTTTGGGAATTTCTAGGGGTGAGAAAAGTGGGGATCAATCCCAAAGGGGATGATAGAATTGACCTTATTGCAAAGATATGAGAAAAAGGTGGTAGATAGTACAAACTACTTGGAGGAACACTGAGTAGACAGTGCCTCCAAAACTCATTTTTATATTTTCCCCTCAGCCTCTCTATTTTTTGGACCCATGGAAAAGGGAAGAGCTTTGGAAACAGGGCGGGTAAAAGGACAGACCTTGGAGCCTGCTGCCTGGGATACATGCCTGATTCCCTTAACTAAGCAGTTGAGTAATTTTGGGTAATTATTCATCCTTTCTTTTTTTTTTCTTTAAATATTTTTATTTTTATTTTATTTTTTTCTTAATTTTATTGAGAAATAAATAGCAATGAGACAGTTTCAAATCAAATTAGTAAGACAGTTTCAATAATTAAAACATTGCATACATTCTTCCTAGTGGTTAATTGCTGTACAAGATGTGGACATGATATTCTATTTACAAACACCATTAGAACAAATCCCTCTATTCA
>NW_004524646.1:3661787-3663429 GCF_000260255.1 Octodon degus
GCCTGGTAACTGGAATGATCTTTTAAAATGAGATTCATCCTTTGTTCTGTTTTCTTTAAGCTAGACAGAAGGTTTTATTAACCCCCATGAAAAGATTGATTATATGCTGGCATTTTGATGAATGTTCACTTTCGTGACTGCATGTCCATGATGAGTTCTTAGGCATACATGAATTCTTTACAAGTAGCATATTACACATTAAAGTTATTATAAAAATCTGTCTGTAGTGCATCTAGAGGAGTGTAATGAAGAAGGTAAGAACTCTTTTCTACATTGGTGTTAGGAAAAGAGGAAATTAAAGGGTAGGACTAATGGGGAAAAGTAAAGGTGGGCCAGAACTTGTTTCTTCATGGCCAACCTTAGGAGGCAGGAAATTAACTCATCTGGGATTATGTTGGGACTAAAGAATCCAGTTTAGAAGATCTGGTAAAGACATTTGCATAAAGGTATTTGGTGCTAAGCTGCAGCTATATACTTCTTCTATGTAGATGGGGATTTGGGAGATTCCCAGGTATATGGAGGTTTCCTTTAGTTAAATAGAGCAAAGTGCATTAATAAGAATTTGTCTCAAGGAAAATACTTTACCATTATTCTCTGTGTAGAGTGTGGAACATATTCTTATAACAAAGGAAACTGTCAATACAATATACTACTGACCTGTCCAAAAAGCCCAGAGTTTTCTGAGGATTCAAAGCGATCTGGAGTCAGTTTATGTATGAATCCCAGGTGATCATAGTATAATGTGAAAACTTTATCAGTAACAATTCCAATTTCACTATATGTCACTAGTCCTATAAGGAAATAAATAGAAGGCTTATGTGATATATTATAAATTGAAGTATATTAATATAATAACCTGTAAAACTTATTATTTCAGCAAAAAGGTAGGAGTAGGGCTCTGAGACTCTTGAATTCACAAAATACATGTTAGTCCATGTTAAGACCCTGAGGAGTCCTTTACAGAATCCATGTTGCTATAGAACCTTCTCACTGAAGTAGGTGATGGAACAGAATGAGGGATGTTTAATTAAGGGATCTAGAAGAAAGTGGTTTAGTTTTCCTGGTGGTATTTTCTCTTCTTGAAGCCAACAAATCAGGTTCCTGAATAGACAGAAGTGGTGAGGAAACAATGGCAGGAAGGCTGTCAGTAGATCGGGGTATTCTGTTGAAGTAAGCTCGATGCACTGTGGTTTTTTTTGTGGGCAACATGTTATTGAGAAGTGCTGTCAGTAATCTGGTGGCAGAGCAGTGTTCACTTAGCCAGTCAGGTAGTGATCTAGAGGAGGAGTCCCTCTCCTGGAAGGAGCTAGAGTGAAAGCTTATCTTGAAATGAGAAAGTCTGATTTATGCACACCACTCCACTCAGGCCTTCCTGTCCCCAACCTCTCAGCATAGAAGAGCCCTAGGGTTCAGTTCTTTTTTAAAATGTATTTTGCACAAGGTCTCACTATGCAGCTTGGACTCACAGTGACCCACCTCCCCAGCGCTGGTATTACAGGAGTGCGCCACCATGCCCAGTCTTGGTGGCTGGCTCAGCATGCCTGGGGACAGGGATGGGGGCTGTGCAGCATATGGTACTGGGGATTGAACCATGGTCCCTATGCTAGTCCACTGAGCTACCTCACTGACCCTTAGGATTCAA
>NW_004524646.1:3664439-3666312 GCF_000260255.1 Octodon degus
CAATGCCCAGCCAGAACAAATGCAGTGGACACTAGCTTAGCTGAAATACATGAATTAATAGCGTCAGAAGTAAATAAGCAACTACAGAAAGGTTTAAAGGAACTCAAAGCAGAATTAGAGTCTGAAATGAAAAAAGAAATCTCTAAATTTATAGCACTTGAACTAAAGAATCAAATACAGAAACATAAAGAGGAAACCCAATCTGTAAAAAACCCTGCAGTAAAAGAATTAATAACTGCTTCCAAAGAAGACATTGATAAAAAAATACAGGAGATTAAGAAATGATGGATTCCTTGAATGAGCAATACAGAAAAGAAATAGATCGCATGAAGCAGAGTCAAAGAGATGTAGAGGACCTTAAAATCTTAATTACAAGCCTGAAAAACCATTTGAGCAAAAGAGAAGATAGAGTTTCAGATCTTGAAGATGCTGGTGCAGCTAGTGAAAAGGTAAGAAAGGATCTCTTAAAAACAACTAGGATGCAGGAAAGAATAATTCATCACCTGCAAGACAATGCAAAGATGAACAATGTGTGAGACTAATAGGCATCAATGAGAAAGAAGGAGTCAATACAAATGATATAAAAAGAATACGGGCAGAAGTAATAGCAGAAAACTTCCCAAATATGATGAAACAATCTGATACTCACGTAACCGAAGCATACAGAACTCCAAATAACTTCAACCCAATTAAAAACACACCAAGACATATAACAGTCAAGATCCCAGAAATCCAACACAAGAATATCATACTGAAAGCTGCTAGAGAAAAGAAGTAGATCACATTCAAAGGAAAACCCATCAAAATTACAGCTGACTTCTCTTCACACACCATGAAGGCAAGAAGAGCATGGAGCAGAGTACTTCAAGTCCTCTACGAAAACAAATTCCAGCCCAGACTACTATACCCTGAAAAACTCTCTTTCAAGTTTGATGGAGAAGTGAAATACTTTCATGACAAAGAACAACTAAAGAATTTCATGATGGCAAAGCCAACCCTACACAGACTACTGAAAGATGTTCTAGAGAGGGACCAAAATGATCAGAACTCCACCAACGAGAACAGAAGAAACCCATTAAACAGGACAAACAATTAAACACAGGAGAAAAAACAGTTACAAAACAGCATTCAAATAACATGTCAATCATAAGTCAGCACATCTCAATAAAAACCATCAATGTAAATGGACTCAATTCACCAATTAAGAGAAATAGATTGGCACAGTGGATTAGGAAAAAAGCCCAACAATATGTTGTATACAAGAAACACATTTAACTCATAAAGAAACTCACAGGCTGAAAGTCAAAGGATGGAAAACAATATCACATGTCCCAACAGTTCAGAAAAAAGTAGGGGTAGCAATCTTGATCTCAGACAGTCTCAACTTCAAACCAAAAGTGATCAAATGAAATAAAGAAGGTCACTATATACTAGTTAGAGGAAGAATTCAAGAGAAAGAAATAACAATCATAAATATGTATGCACCAAACACAGGAGCCCCAAACTATATAAGACAAACTTTAATAGACATGAAAAATCTAATATCGAATACAATAATCTTAACAGGAGACCTTAACACCCCCTTATCACAAATAGAGCAATCAGACAAAAAATTAGGAAAGAAGTAGCACAACTGAACCAGAACTTGGAATAAATGAACTTGGTAGACATACAGAGTGTTCCACCCAACCACAGCAGAATACACATTTTTTACAGCTGCACACGGATCATTTTCTAAAATAGATCACATACTAGTACATAAGTCATGCTTAAGTATATGCAAGAAAACAGAAATGATCCCATGCATATTATCTGACCACAATGCAATGAAACTGGAAATAAATAACAAAAGAAACCAGAAAAACCTGCTAAA
>NW_004524646.1:3669502-3670241 GCF_000260255.1 Octodon degus
CATTTAACTCATAAAGACATTCATAGGCTGAAAGTCAAAGGATGGAACACAGTACTACATGCCGCAGCACCTCAGAAAAAAGCAGGGGTAGCAATCGTATTCTCAGACAGTCTCAATTTCAAAGAATTAACGAGTCTAAAAGCTGGTTCTTTGAAAGATTAAATAAAATTGATAAGCCTCTAGCCAACCTCATCAAAAAGAGGAAAGAAAAAATTGAAATATAAGCAATAAAGAATGAAAAGGGTATAAATATTACAGACCCAGTAGAAATTCAGAAGATTATCAATAGCTACTTTGAGAATCTTTACGCTCACAGAATAGAAGCCACAGATGAAAGGAACAGATTCCTAGAAAGGTACAAATTACCACAACTGAATCAAGAAGATATAACAACTCTCAATAACCCAATAACAGTCATTGAAATACGGGATGTAATAAAGAGCATGCCGACAAAGAAAAATCCAGGTCCTGATGGATTCACAGCTGAATTCTACAAGAAATACATAGAAGATATAATCCCTACATTCCTCAAACTCTTCAGTGAAATTGAAAAGGAAAGAGTTCTCTCAAAGTCATTCCTGGAGGTAAGTATTATGCTGATACCAAAACCAGTGAAAGACGCAACTAAGAAAGAGAAATACAGGCCAATCTCCCTCATGAACATAGATGCAAAAATCTTCAATAAAATCCTAGCAAATAGAATACAGCAAATCATCAAGAAGATCATAAACCATGACCA
>NW_004524646.1:3673786-3674307 GCF_000260255.1 Octodon degus
TATTTTTTTATTTTTATATATTTATTTTTTATTGAGGAATAAATATGAATGAGACAGTTTCACAGCTAATTAATAGGACAGTTTTAATAGTCAATACACTGTACATTGTTATCTTCTTAGTGGTTATCCATAGTACAAGAAGCAGACAGGATATTATGTCCAAACACTGTTAGTACACCTTTTTCTTCTCACTGAGTTAAGCGAAAGTAGCTGTAAATTTATCCTAACTATTTTGTATATATAAATACAAAATGATCTTTTCTTTGTATCTTTTTTAATTTTAATTTATTTTTGTCCTGTCAGAGATGAATATTCTATTGGCCTCTAAATACTATAGGTGTTTGAATTCAGCTAAATAATCTAACACTGTCTAGCAGTCTATAATATTAGTGGGTTATCCTCAGAAGTTATTGATTTGAGCCTTTTACAGCTCATTGTATTAATATGGACTTACTTTATATACCTCATTTTTATACTTTTCCACTGGATGGTTGAGACCAAGATATACCAAGACCTATATA
>NW_004524646.1:3676332-3690106 GCF_000260255.1 Octodon degus
GATGAGCTGTAAAAGGCTCATGTCAATAACTTCTGAGGATAACCCACTAATATTATAGACTGCTAGACAGTGTTAGATTGTTCAGTTGAATTCAAACACCTACAGTATTTAGAGGCCAATAGGATATTCACCTCTGACAGGACAAAAAAAAAAGGATACAATGGAAAGATCATTTTATATTTATATATACAAAATAGTTAGCATAAATTTACAGCTACTTTCATTTAATTCAATGTGAAGAAAGAGGTGTACTAACAGTGTTTGGACAGAATATCCTGTCTGGTTCTTGTACTATGGACAACCACTAAGAAGATAACAATGTACAGTGTACTGACTATCAAAACTTTCCTATTAATTAGCTGTGAAACTGTCTCATTCATATGCATTTCTCAATAAAAAAACAAATGAAACTCCTAATCCTCATATGAACTTTCTCCATCTCCAGTCTTCCTAATGTTGAGTCCAAAAACTTTGGTGTCGCCTTTCTCTCATACCCTGCCTACATCTAGTCTATCAGCAAATCCTACTGACTCTACCTTTAATACATACAAGTGCTTTTCATTTCATGGGGTTATGTCCTGATAAACCCAGTGGAAGTTACAGGTATCATAGGTCTAAAGTGCATTTAACACACGTAGCCCAATTAATCTTAGCTATCTTAAAAGATCTATCTATCCATCTATCATCTATCTATCTATCTATCTATCTATCATCTATCTATCTATCTATCTATCTATCATCTATCATCTATCTTTTTCCATCCTTTTTTTCTTCTTCCCCCTTCCTGATTGTTTTTTCCTTTTGAACCATTTTTTCCCCTTTCACATTATCCATTGTCTATTTTGGACTTGTTTACTCTTTCAGTTTCTTACACTAGAGAAACAATATGATGCTTATATATGTGAGTCTGATTTATATAATTTGCTATCTTAACCAAATATTGAGGCTCATCAAATATTTTTCTGCATTTGAGATTATAGGAATTTTTCTCCGATAATCTATACTAGTCCACACTGATTAATTTTCTAATACCAAACTATCACAGAATACTGATATAAATCCAGAAATTATGTAATATAATATTCTTTTTATATAGTGATTGTTGTGTTTATTTAGTTATTTATCTTTGATTGCTGCATTTAGTTGGCTAAAATTTCCTCAGAATTTTTACATCAATGTGTCTTAACAGTATTTTTCCACTAGGTGGCACTCACGCCATCACGGTTAATAGCTCCCTCGAAAGAGTGGCGCACAAGTTTCAGCAGGATATTGGTTCTAGGACTCTACACAGATAGCAAAGGCAGAGGATGCTTATACAATGTTTTACACAAATTAAGAGTTTTGCTGCACATTTGTAATCCCAACATTCTGGGAGCCTGAGGCAGAAGGATCTGGGAGCTTGAAGGCAGACGCAAGTTTGAGCTCTGCCTGGGCAGTTTAGTGACTTAGCAAGATCCTGCATTAAAAAAAAAAAAAAAAAGTTGGGGATGTTACTCAGTATGAAGGCTCTGAGTTAAATCTCCAGTACCACGCATACATACACACATGGTTTCTATAACCTTAACTTTTATACTTTAAATAATCTGTAGATAATTTACAAGATCTATTACTATATACCATGCAAGTAGTTGTTATACTATATTATTTAGTCAATAATGACAAGAAATACAAGTATTAGTACAGATGACATTTTTTCTGGTGTTGGGTTTGAACACAGGACCTCATGCATGCTCGACAAATGGAGTCTGAGCCTTTTCCAAATATTTTGATCCTTGGTTGGTTGAATCCATCACTATAGAACCTAAGATATAAAGGGCTGACTGTATTTCATCTCAGTTATTTATACTGTCATAACTTTGAGTTCCACGAATCATTGGTACAGTAGTCATTGAGTTTTGCTGCTGTTTAAAAATATCTTCAGAAGTATTACATTAGAATTTGGTGTAGAACTCCCAAAGTTACTATGGGTGCAGCAAGAAAACTAAGCAGTGAGATATATATCATAATGCCAACATTGTACAAACTTTTACCACAATTCAACATTGCTTTTAGAAAATCTTTCAACTGTCTTATAGGCCCTAAGAAAGGAAGAAAGTCACAAGTAGGTGAAAATTGCTTTATATTATGCTATTGAGACACAGGCAAAATGATTATCTTACCACAGGTCAAGCAATTCAACTGCAGCCAGGGAAACATAGTGTCAGAACAAATCATGTGACACTAAGATCACTATGAAAATATTGTGTTAAAGATTAATTGAAAGCATTTTTCTTTCTCTCAGGTTTGATGAAACATAGTGGCCACAACATCTTTCCATTGGCTTTGCATATGAATCATGAATTGGTTATAGACATTTAGGCAACATTATTTTTTCCTTGAAAGTTCTATAGGAAACTATTTGGTGCTCACTGTTGAAGAGAAGAATCCATTGGTGATTTTATTTTATTTATTTTTATGTATTTAGTAAAGAGTCTATAGGGTTTTACTATATATATTGGACTAGGAATGATTCTCCTGTTTTCAGCCTCTCAAGCACTGGGATTACAGGCGTGCACCACCACATCCCAGTCTCAATCACTCTCTCAGTGCACCCCAGGGATGGCACCAGCACAGCAGGCTGGGAATCGAACCTCCAACCCTTGTGTCTGCCTAAACAGGCACTTTAATCTGCCAAGCTACTTGGCTGGCCCTTTACTTTGTAAATATCCTCAGCCTGTGCAAGAAAGAGCCACCTCCTGGGAGGGGTAGATGGGGATGTCCAGCTTACATATAAGGGAGGAAAAGAGGCTTGTTCCCCTGATTTGCTCTTGCTATTTTTGCTTTCTTCTGCCACCTTGGACTGTTGTCCCTGTGCTATTCTACCCTACCTTGGAGCCAGCTGATCATGGACTGAAACCTCTACAAACTGTGAGACAAATCGACTTTTCCTTCTTTAATTTTGGATGTTGGGTATTTTGTCCCAGCAATGAGAAAAGTAGCTGAGATAGAATTTGGTATGGAGAGTTGGGTCATTGCCATGACTATACCTGACCATGTTTAAGTTAAAGAGCTTTTTGGAAGGGCTTATGGGAATATATAGGAAAGGTTCAGAGATGTCACCTGAAACAGAAGCACTGAAATACCATCAGTTGTTCTGTGTGGGAGATTACAGTTAGAGTTTAGAATACCATAATGCTAATAGAAATCCTGCCTGTAAAGACCAGGCTGGGGAGATTTCTGCTGGGAAAAAGGAATGCATTGGTTGTTGGATTCCAAATGATGTGTGTTATGGCTTGGCAGAAAGTTTGTCTGCATTTTGCTTGTGTCCAGAGATTTTGCCTGAGACTGAGATTAAGTGCAGTGGATGGATTAATGTGGCAAAAGAAATTTCAAGGCAGTTGAATGTTGAGGCAATGGCATGGCTATTGTCAGAGGGCTTTTAGTCAGATTTATGTTGAGACTAAAGAGTAAATAACCCAGCATGATGATTTAAAATGCTGCGAGTTTGGCCAAAAAGAAAGTGCCAATAAAGCTGTGTACTGCAAAGAAGGGGCTGAGAGGATTTTCATTGCAAAGAAGGAATAAGAGAATAGAAAACATGGCCTGATGGTATCACAAGAAGCAGCAACTCTCCATCTTTTTCTGCCTTAATATTGTAAAGGTGAAAGACTACTTTGAGGGGACAGCCACAGAGCACCATGTTCTAAAGTGGAGGCAGTAGCCACACCAGGTTCCAGAATGGTGGTGTTATAGATAATTTGTTGCTCAGAATCAGGGTCAGAGTGCTCAGAAATCCAGGCACTTGACCCCTATAGCCAAGAGAGAGAAAAAAGCCTGGCTACTGCTCTAGCTGGCAGCAGACCTTGGCATCATCCGTCTGCTGTTGTTTTTAGGTACATGCAGAATGCTGGAGTTCTGAGGTTAAGAAGGCTTCCATGTAGATTACAGAAGGCCTGGGAAGCCAGGTAGTGTGCTCCTAGGAGGGCAACGTGTAAAGCTGTGAGTGAAAGGTCTATTCAGTGGAAACCCTAAAAGTTTGGAAAAGTCATGAATGTGAATCATCTAAGGAAAGTTGCAAGGAGGGAGTAATGCAGGCCAAAGAGAGAAGCCATGGGAGCTATGGCACCAAACAGTGGTGGAGCCACATGGAGATCATAATTTGCCATAGATTGTTCTGGATGTTCTACATGGAACTATAGGACTTAATGTTTGTCCTTCTAGATTTTGGACTTGCTTTGGTCCTAATGCTTTATATCCTGCTGTTTGTACATTTTGGAATGGTAATATTTTTCTTGTGCCATTGAATGTTGGAAGTGTTTACCTTTTCATTTGTACAGGGGCTCACAGCTAGGAGTTTGCCTTAGATCTTGGAGGAGACTTGGGACTTGGACTTTCCAGCAATGCCAAAACTGTTGGGACTTTGGTAACTCTTAGAGATGGACTAAAATGCCTCTTGCATAGAGGTATGTACATGAGTCTTTGGGGGGCTAGGGGCAGAATGTTATGGTTTGTGTCTAGTTGTCCCCTCAAAGCCTCATGCAGTCATTGGGGTGGCTTCCAGAGTTTGTGATTAATTCATGATCCAGTGTGGGGATTATGGGTGTGAGTGCTACATCTGTCCTGGGGTGGGTTATCTGCATACCACATAAGGAAGGGAGAGAGGCTTGCTTGCTGCTGCAGCCACTGCTCTTCCCTCTGCTCTTGCTCTTTGTTGTTTTCCACTGCCATGAACAGCTGCCCTCTGCCTTGGAGCCAGCCGAGCAGGGACTGAGACCCCACTTACTATGAGCTACGTAAACCTTTCCTTCCTTAATTTCAGATGTTGTCTTTTTTGATCCAGCATTGAAAGAACAGTAAGACAAGATATCATAATGTCTACCAAAACAGATATATGGATAAAGAGATATATAGAATATGATGTGTTTGTGCAAATGGATATTACTTAGCCATTGAAAGTGAGTGAAATACTAATTAATTCTACAACATAGATGAACTCTGAAGGTGTTTTGCTCAGTGAAATAAGATAATCACAAAAGAACGAACGCTGCATGAGTCCATCTATATGAAGTACTTAGAATAGTCAAATACATAGTGATGAAGAGTAGTTGTCCAGGGCTTGGGAGAAGGTGGCAATGTGGAATTCATATTTAATGAGTACAGAATTTCAACAGGGAAAGATGGAGTTCTGAGGCTGGATAGTAGTGATGGTTACAAAGCAATGTGAATGCACTTACTGCCACAGATGTGTGCACTTCAAAATGCTGAATTTTATGGTATGTATGTTTTCCCACAAGACTGAGTGAATAAAAAAGCAAAAGATGAGTAGCAATTTAAAAAGTAGGGAGCCAGGGAGATAGCTTAGTAGAATAAGCACTTGCCTGGAAAGCACAAAGGCCTGAGTTCAATCCCTGGTTCCGCAAAAAAAAAAAAAAAAAGTAGGATGAATATTTTATGGCCATAAAGTAGAAAAGTAAGAGCTAAGGAAAGAGAAAGTTCTGGTACAATAAGTCACACCACTCTACACTCAGCAATCATCCTGATGATTCTAAGTTATCCCGACGTGACAGGTGAAGTTGACAATGGCTGAGAAGGTATTCAAAGGAAAAAGAGACAATGTCATAATCCTCTCAAAAAAGGCAGATTTATCACCTTCCAAAGCAATATAATGAGTAGAGAAAACGAGACTAAGTTCTACCCAAGATGAGGGAGGAAAATGAGTCCGAAGAATAGTTCACCACTACACAATGTCAGAGCAAATGGAAGAGCTGCTCAGTGGTGTATACTTTAATGATGAACTAGATGAAAAGAGAAGAGAGAGAAGAGGTGGTAGAGGATGGGTTCTGATTGGACTGATTAGAGAAAGAACTGGAGATGTTCTCAGGTAAGCCATCAAAATCATGCAGGCATTCTGAAGTGGGGAGAAGGGGGAGGCAATCACACTCAGATGCTGAAAATCAAAGATGACTCCCCTCGACAAAAACAAATGTCTGAGTTGTTGAGAAAGGAAAGCGATGTTGCCTCTGGCCTACATCTCTCTGCCCATCCTTAACCTGTGGAGTACTGTATCTTGGCAGTGGTTCCAACAACTTGAGTGAAGGCAACAGTGCTCTAGAGGTCAAACTCCTGGGATAGCTCTATCCCTACTCTTCTGAAAGAAGAAATCTAGTGTGGGAGTTAAAACTGCAGTTGTGGCACCAGCGATGGTATGAATGGCAAATGGGGGAAGGGAGAGATAATAACATGCAAATGGGTAGTACTTCTCTTCTGTCACCCTCCCATGTACTGAAGAAAACTGTCCCAGTGGCATTGCATCCACCACTCACAGGCCAACATCACCAACAAAGTCCTCTTTTTTAGGCTTGATTTGAACATGGATTTCCCAGTGTCCAACCTGTTCTCCAGCAGAGGCATTGTTCTTACCTTGCACTGGTGCTGTCAGCAAACACGGAATGTTGTAGAAAAGCTATGATGGGGCAGGGACACTTCCAAACATCTGAACATCTTAAGACACCCA
The DNA here is from genome assembly GCF_000260255.1 of Octodon degus. Classification (NCBI taxonomy): domain Eukaryota; kingdom Metazoa; phylum Chordata; class Mammalia; order Rodentia; family Octodontidae; genus Octodon; species Octodon degus. The sequence goes on from NW_004524646.1 coordinate 3,682,826, forward strand.
AGTACTCACTAGAAACCTCAAGGACTTTGCCTACCAAGGAACAAAACATACAAAACTTTGACCACTGATGTCTCTTGCCCCTTTTCAAGCTCTATAAAAAAACCTCCTTCTTTTTGTTCCCTGCAGATGACCTTTTTGCTCTCTGTCTGCCTGCAGCCAGGTGCAATACATTCCATGTTGTCTCAGCTGCTCTCTGCCTCATACCATTCCTTATAGCCTTCACCTAAGCAGAGGCAGGCTGAACACTGTAATCTGTAGGAGGTACCAAGCCTGTTGGCAAAGACCCAGGAATCACATCCCTACAGACATAGAGGAGGAGAGAGGTGGAATGGAATTGGTCCAGAGTGGGCTTCTTTCTACTGTTTCCCCAAACAACACACAGATCTGATAGTAGGAAATTCTGCCAATGACCACTGTCCTGCATGGGCAAGGGAGACCCTTTTCCTTGGGACTGTGCCAAGTTCTGGTAGTTGAAAAGTAAAGCTCTTGGGTCAGGGACAGCCTGGGATCAGAAAGGAAAGAAACAGAGTGGGTGGGCTCGGGCAGAGAGCTTCTGATAATCTAGGTGGCAAGTCTCTGGAGGAAGAACATAGAGGCAAATGAGGGATTTGCCTGGCAGCAAGAGGGGTGGGAGTGGGAGATTATTGGTGGAAAGTGATGGAGAACCAGGAGTTGAACAAACTATTTCACATCTTCCTCTTCCCAAACTAATTGAGTTGGTTGGATTTTGGGACAAAGACAAACATTTACAGTTACCATGCCCAAAGCAAGTTGGTTTTGAAGAGGGTGTGTCTAGACTGACAGCTCTCACCACTCCCAGGCAGGCAATTAAGAAGGTGTGTGTGTGTGTGTGTGTGTGTGTGTGTGTGTGTGTGGTCAGCTGCCTGTAAGTGGACTACAACTACAGCAGGAAGAAATTGTGTGGACACTTTGGCTATGTGGTATGGGGGCCAGGAGGTGTGTTTTTGCTCATATGTTTGTTATAGGTTCTGCCTGGTTTTTCTTTTTCTTTTTCTTTTCTTTTTGCCCTTTTTTTCTCCATTCATTTCTTGCTTCTATATAAATTTTTAGTTTTAGTTTTAAAGTTTTCTTGTTTTTTAAATTCTGCCCTTAATCTTCCTTCTCTCTCTCTCTCTCTCTCTCTCTCTCTCTCTCTCTCTCTCTCTTCTGTTTTTCTTATTGTATCCTCTTTGCTCTTCCTCATTTTAGCTAGTCCTCTGTCTTCTCTTATTTCTTCTCTGCATTTCACCCATATATATCATCAGGTATCTGTATATGTACAAAAAATAAGAATAGACCAGTGCTTTAAGGAGAATGATGCCATTTATAGGCATGTTGGGGTAACCCTTAAAAGAGTTGTGCTTACAGGATTTAAATAAAACTAAGAATAAATGTATTAACAGGTTTCAATAATTTCATAGCACTTTACCTCCCTGCACTTTATCCTGCCCCCACAAATATTCTTTTAGTACTCTTTAACATTAACTCTTTACTCCGAGAGTCTCACCTCTTATCTACTTTTTACCTATTAACATTTCTCTTATCTCCTTCTCCTACTGACTCACTCTTTCCCTCTTCCCTTTCTCTTGCTTTGCCTTTTCCTTACATCCTAGGGTAATCACTAATACCAATGTAATATGGGGACACAGATAGAAGGACAAAAGTGTCAAGGCAAGTTTTAATTTTTATGAGTAATGTATAGTTAGATTTGTGGATGCTATTAAACAAGTAGGAATTCTCTTCCTACAATATAGTGACTGGGTTCAACCAACTTAAATTGAACATGTGAAGTGTTAGACAATCCCTTTTGACAAATAAGGCTAAGGTCACATAATTAGAAAATGAAACGCATTTTTATTTTTGGTAACAGGATTGAACTCAGGACCTTGTGCTTGCCAGGCAGACACTTACACAGCTGAGCTATCTCCCTGGTGTAAAACAAAGTCTAATTAAAGAGAATTTCACACCGACAAAATGTCTATTTATTTATTTATTTATTTAGGCGGAACCAGGAATTGAACTCAGGCCTTTGCACTTGCCAGGAAAGCACTTTTTCTACTGAGTCATCTCCCCAGCCCTCTTCACTCTATTTAATATTGATCCTCAGCGCTCTCTCTCTCTCTCTCTCTCTCTCTCTCTCTCTCTCTCTCTCACACACACACACACACATAATCACACAGAACATGAAAAAGAAAAGCAGAAAAGTACGTCAAAGACTCCCAACTCTCCCAAATCAGATCTAAGCAACAGTGATGGAGAGGAAGCATGAAATGATTAAGGAGAAAACAAAGAAATTCATTGAGCTCAAAGATGATATAACCCAAAAGATAGTGGAGTTAGCATTCAAATTGACCAATGTGGTTATAGAAGAAACAAAAAATTAGAAGATCTGATCAAACTATTCAAAACATGAATGACAAAATAAACAAACTCCATGAGAATGTGCCAAACAAAAATTCCACATATAAAGAATTCTACTGAATGCACGAACACGGAAATTACCAACGTGCAGAGCCCTCATACCTTGAATACAGAATGAAAGTGCAAGATGATATACTCAAATATGCCTTAAAAATAAAGAGAGCCAGGAATGTTGCTAAGGAGACTAACCTAAGGTTAACTGGAGTTAAAAGGAACTTAGAGGACAGTACACATAGAAATAAAAAATACCTTATAAAAATAATAGCAGAAAATCTTCCAAACATGGGAAAAGAACTCAAGATACAGATAAGCAAGGCTTACAGAATGCCATTATTTTTTATTAAAAATTAAAGAAAAATTCAATTTTTATATTATTTTGTTAAGACATATTTGCAGTTACATGCATTCTTATAATCATCCTTTAATAGCTGGTGCATGTAAATAATGCAGCTTATTTCTTTTTTAAGACCCCTTTCTTTTCCCCTCCTTCTCTTCTCTTTTAGTTCCCCTTTTCATTTTTGTTGCTGTTATTAATCTTAGTTAATGTTTATGGCATATAATGTCCACATTCATGGAGGTGATTGCAACCTTGTACATGGTGTATTTTCACTCTATTTCCCCATCTCTTGTCCCTCACCTCTTGCCTGTGGTCCCTTGGACCTCTTACCATCTGCAAGAGATCCATCCCCTTGTCTCTTTCTATCTTTCTTTTATTTTTTCTCCTTGTTTATGATTTGCCTTAAGCAGAAGACTGACACCATATGGTATTCAATATGCGTGCCTGATTTACTTCACTCAACATTGTATTTTCCAAGTGCATCTATTTTCATACAAATATCTCAAATTTGTCTTTCTTTATAGCCGAGGACTATTCCATTATATACAGACACAGCATTTGCTTTATCCAATTTTCTGTTAATGGGCATATAGTCTGTTTCCTGGATTTTATATTACAAATTTCCATAAACATTGGTGTGCATATTTTTCTGTAATATGATGTCTTAGATTCTTTGACAAAGATATGTGAGAAGGTGATACCTGGGTCATATGAAATTTCCAATTTTAGTTCTTTGAGAAATCTTCATACTGAGATCCATAATAGTTGTACTAATTTACCTTCTCACTAATAGTGTTGGAGGTTTTCTTTTTTACCACAGTCATGATAGCATTTGGTTTCTCAATGACTCCAATTCTTTCTGGAGTAAAATGAAATCTGGTTTTAATTTGCATCTCCCTAATGGCTGGATATGTTAGACATCTTTTTCATATATTTGTTGAAAATGCCAAATAATTATGCTAAAAATAAAGCTCCCTCCATGCTCAGCAGACAGTGCCCTGGCACACTGGCAGCATTACCAAACACACTGCACAACCACAGGAGTGTGTCCAGCCAGGCGGTTGTAATGTGGACACTGTAGGGGAGGGACCTCTGCCAGGAAACTCCCTCTCTTCCTCTGTGATGTTGCTCAGGGTTCATAGGTCCCTAGCACACCCAGGCTGGCATTTCTGATGCCTTTGAAGTATCAACCTTAGCATCTGAGACATCTGATGTGTAGAGTATCTGTCTGCCCAAACTACCCAAGTTTCAGAAATTATGGATCCTGCAAACAACTGATAGCAGCTAAATATCTTGGCCTCCAAGCAGGGTATTGGTAACTGTCAACCAGGAAACTAACATACTGTGTCTGTGAACATCATGGTGTCATCATTCTCTGTGAAGATGTAAAATACCCTTTCAAAAAATTCAATAGGTTCAATGTGCCTATTATTTAACTTCTCATGATGGAAGATCAGGATACTTATAAGAATATGAAGTGCTATCACCAGAATTCATAGTTACCTTTTAAAATGTGAAATTCACTTTATTTTCACTTTTTTAAAAAACAAGGTGATACACTAAAATAGAGATTCAAGACTTACCCATTACCAGAGAAAACATTCTCTCAGGCTTTTGCAGAGAGCAAATTGGTCAAGCAATGGCTGTGACTCTTCCAGATGGCTGACACTGACAAAAGATCTACAAACTGCTGTACAGGGTTTCAGGGTAAATCCTGAGGGGATTTGACTAACCTTGTCAGATACGAAAGTTACACTTCTTGGTATGTAGGTCTTGCTTTTTCTTGGTCTTAACCATCCAGCAGAAAAGCATAAAAATGAGGTATAAAAAGTAAAGCCATATTAATATGCTGAGCTGTAAAAGGCTCAAGTCAACAACTTCTGACATTTCCAATAATGCAGATAGCCCAATACTATTATAGACTATTGGACTATATTGGATTACTTTGCTGAATTCATGCACCTACAATATATGAATGGCAATGGAATACCCATCTCTGACAAAAGTAAACAAAAAGGAGCATATAAATGAAGGACCATTTTGTAGTGAAAAAATATATATCTGTATATACAAAATAGTTAGCATAGATATACAGCTACTTTCTCTTAGTTCAATGAGACAAAAGTATTTTTTATTAATTTTATAGAGAAACAAATAGCAATGAAACAATTTCAAAACCGATTACTAGGACAGTTTCAATAATTAATACATTGCATATTGTCATCTTTGTAGTGGTTATTCATAGTACAAGATGCAGATATGATATCCTGTCCAAACACTATTAGTACAAATCTTTCTTCTTATTGAATTAAGAGAAAGTAGCTGTATATCTATCCTAACTATTTTGTATATACAGATAAAAAGTGGTCCTTCATTTATATCCCCTTTTTTTGTTTAGTTTTGTCAGAGATGGGTATTCCATTGTCATTTAAATATTGTAGGTGCATGAATTTGGCAAAACAATCCAATATAGTCCAGTAGTTCATAATAGTAGTGGGTTATCCATGGGACTGGCAATGTAAGAAGTTGTTGACTTGAGCCTTTCACAGCTCAGCATATTAATATGGCTTTACGTTACATACCTCATTTTTATACTTTTCTGCTGGATGGTTAAGACCAAGATAAAGCAAGACCTATATAACAAGAAATGTAACTTTTATATCTGATAAGGTCAGTCAAATCCCCTCAGGATTTATCCTGTAACCCTGTACCGCAGTTTGCAGATCCTTTGTCAGTGTCAGCCGTGTGGATGAGTCATGGCCATTGCTTGACCAATTTGCTCTCTGTGAAAGCCTGAGAGAATATTTTCTCTCCCTGTGACTCTCCTTAGGCACACTCTGCATCATCGATCACTTTCCTCTTTGGCCCCATAATCTCACTGTTCAGAAAATTTGGGACACAACTAAGTTACATGATGTTAAACTACAGGTTCTCCTATGTCCTGAGTTCTCACTAACCTCAAAAGGCTAGGGCCAAAATGTTGGCTGTCCTTGCAGCCCTTCTTTTTCCTCTAGTTTTTAGTCTGCAAACTTAAGTTGTTAACCCTACAGAAGAGAAACTTAATGATATTATTAAACAAAAAGGAGCATATAAATGAAACTTAATGATATTATTACCCTATAACGTAAGTAGTTGAGCTTAACCTCACTATCTGTCTGAATATCAAACATCTTAGACATAACATGGAATAGGTATTTTCCATCAAGTATTGATATGTTAAACTTTAAATCCCTATAGAATGTGAAGAAAAAAGAAAAAAACTTATAGAAATAAAAAAATAGGAATAAACAATTACATATTTTTACACAGGAATTTAGAAATCTAAACATATACAGCATTGTAGCAAGACATTCCTATGACATTATTTTCTTGTCTCTTGTTTTCATTTATTACCCCCCCCTTTTTTTAAGCAAACATTTACTTGAGAGACAGTATGGCAGTAATTGGTATGACATGACAAAGTATGTATTTAGAAGACCAGAATGACAGGCAATCCAAGCATGACCTTAGTAATACACATTGCTATCTTCAGTGTAGTTACTTAGTTCCCATGTATCAACATATATAGTTAGGGTGAGAATCCTACCAATTAACTACTAATTTCAAAAACCTGCTGTATTTCTTGACATATAGGTCTTGCTTTATCTTGGTCTTATCCATCCAGAAGAAAAGTGTAGAAACGAGATATGAAAGGTGAAACCATTTTTTATGTGGAGCTGTAGAAGGCTCAGGTCAACATATTCGGACATTGCCAGCCTGTGGATAGCCCACTGCTGTTGTGGACTACTGGACTATATTGGAGTGTTTTGCTGAATTCATGCACCTGCAGTGTTTGGATGGCAATGTAATACCCGTCTCTGACAAAACTAAGCATAGAAAGGAGGTATAGATGAGGGACAGTTCTGTATCTGTATGTACAAAATTGTTAGGATGGATGTGTAGCCACTTTCTCTTGATTCAATGGGAAGAAAGATTTGTAGTAATAGTGTTTGGATGGGATATCATGTCGGCATCTTGAGCTGTGAATGACTATTACGAGGACAACAATATGCAATGTAGTAATTGTTGTGACTCCTACCGACCTGTTTTGAAACTGTCTCATTGCAATTTTTTTCTCAATAAAATTAATGAAAAAACCCAACCTGCTGAAGATTCTCAGGATCATTGCCTTAACCATCTTGTGCATATACATGTATGGCATTGTCCCTGTCATGTTTCCTAGCTTTTCTCCTTGCCCTCTCTTCATTGTTTAATCCTTAAGCTCTTGCTTTCCTTTTTTTTTTTTCCTTTTTTCCATTTTTTTATTTTATTGAGAAATAAATAGCAATGAGACAGTTTCAAAACTGATTAATAGGACAGTTTCAATAATTAATACATTGTATATTGTTATTTTCTTAGTGGTTATCCATAGTACAAGAAGCAGACAGGATATCCTGTCCAAACACTATCAGTAAAAATCTTTCTTCTCCTTGAATTAAGTGAAAGTAGTTGTATATATATCCTAACTATTCTGTATATACAGA
>NW_004524646.1:3696003-3705305 GCF_000260255.1 Octodon degus
CACACTCACCGGACCTGGGCTAGGACTGGGTTGGGGTTTCCGGAACTCGGCAGAAAATCCTACTCGGCCGGCGGGGTGGGGAGGCCTCTTGCTTTCCTTTTAATTGTGTCATACCTTTCTATTTTTATTTCTTCTTTTGAGTTCTTATACTAGGGACACTATATGATATTTACATATGTGGCTCTGGTTTATTTCACTTACGAGTATATCTTCAAGTGGAATCCACTTAAACATAAAGGCTTTGAGTTTATCATTCTTTATGGCTAATACTCCATTGCATAAAAATACCACATCTTCTTCCTCCATTCCTCAGGTGATGGACATCTTGGTTGTTTCCAAGATTTGGCTATCACAAATCATGCTGCTGTAAATATAGGTGCACATATATCACTATGATATGATGTTTGCAGTTCCTCTGGGAAAATTCTGAGTAGGGGGATAGGTGCTTTGAATGAGATTTCCAGTCCTAGTTTTTTGAGGAGTCTCCACACTGATTTCCATAATGGCTGCACCAGTCTACATTTCCACCAACAGTGGAGGTTTCCTTTTTCTGCACAGCCTCTCCAACATTTGTTGTTGGTTGGATTTTTTTTTTTTTTTGGTTGAACTAGGGATTGAACTCAGGTCCTTGCGCTTGTTAGGCAAGCACTTATTCTACTGAGCTATCTTCCTGGCTCCTGTTGGTTTTTTATGATAGCTATTTGAGAAGAAAGTTTTGAACTAATAGTGTTTAGACAAGGTATCATGTCTGCATCTTGTACTATGAATAACTACTAAAAAGACAACAATATGCAATGTATTAATTATTGTAACTGTCCTACTAACCTGTCTCATTGCTACCTGTTTCTCAATAAAACTAATATACATAAAAAGACTTGCCCATTGGGAGGAAAATAGCATTTAATGTGGAAAACTGTGTGTATTTTGGTATTAAAAACATGTTAGAGACCTTTTTCTTATGCTTAAAACAAAATTCTCATAAAACTTTATAGTCAAAATCCAGAAATACAAAAAAAGACAGAATTTCAAAAGCTATTAGAGAAAAGGAAAAAAATTCTTATAAAGGTAAACCCATTAGGATTACAATAGGCTTTTCAACACAAACTTTAATGTCTAGGAGAGCTTGGAATGAAGTGTTTCAAGTCCTAATGGAGAATAACTCAATAACTTTCAACCTAGACTAATATATGCTGCAAAATGATTTCTCAAAATCAATGGGTAAATAAGAATATTATATGACAAAGAACATCTTAGGAAATCATGACCAGCAAAATAACACTAAAAAACAATAAACCAAACACTCAAGAGTATCCCAAGTGGAGACATGAAGCCAACAAAGCTAAGCATTCTTATGGAATTAATACATCAAGCAGGGTGAGCAGTTCAACAAAAAGGGAAAAATAAAGGAGTCAACAACTGACAAATAATGCAATGACAAGAGTAAGTAAATAGCTTTCAGAAATAACTCTTAACGCAAATGGACTCAGTCAGCAAAATTAGATCAAAACTAAGACTAAATGGCTTACTGCATATAAGAGACTCATCTAACCCAAGAAAGAAATTCATAGACTTAAAAAAAGTCAAGTGTCCTGGGGAGATAGTGCAGTGGCATAAGCTTCTGTCTGACAAGCACAAGGTCCCAAGTTTCATCCCTGGTACTGCAAAACATCCAATCATGAGAAAAGCCTTGAAGAACACAGGGAGAGAAAGAGTGTATCTCAACCTGATAAAGGCCATTTATGATGAACCCACTGCTAACATCATATTAAATAAGAAAACCTGAGAATCATCCCTCGCAAATGGGGAACAAGAAAAAGATTTCTACTCTTACTATTCCTGTTCAATATAATACTCAAAAATTCAGCTAGAGCAATCAGGCAGGAGAAAAAAAAGAGGTAAGCGTAGGAAAGCAACAGGTCAAATCATCATCATTTGTGGATGACATTATATTCTACATAGAGTATCCAAAAAAAAAATTCCAACAAAAGACTTCTAGAAATGAAAACATTAAGAAATGTAGCAGGATACAGAATGAATATACAATAATCAATAGTGAACTTACTGAGAAAGAAATTAGGAAAACAATATTATTCACAATAGTATGAAGAAAAATGAAACACTTAGGAATTAACCTAACCAAGGAAGTGAAAAGTTCTACAATGAAATCTGTAGTGCTCTGAAAAAGGACATTAAAGAGGACATCAGAAAATGAAAAGAAGGCTGGATATGGTAGTGCATACATATAATCCCATATAATCCTAGCATCCAGAAGACTGAGCAGGAGGATCACTGTGATTTCAAGGCCAGCATCAGCCATGTAGTGAGTTTGAGGTCTATCTGAACTACATAGCAAGAGCCTGTATTAGCAAAAGAAAAAAAAAAAAGAAGAAAGACATTCTCTGTTCCTGGATAGACAGAACCCAACACTGTCAAAATCATCAAATTATCAAAAATGCTATATATTTAATATAATCTCAATTAAAATACTAAAAGCATTCCACACAGAACCAGAAAGAATTATCCTAATTTTATTTGTATCCAGAAGAACCTCACAATAGCAAAACAAATTCTGGTCAACAAACTAAAGCAGGAAGCATGCTAACCTGGATTTCAAGTTATAACACAAAGCTACAGTGATAAAAAAAAGCATGGAAGTGTAACTAAAATAGCTATGAGAATCAGTGAAACAGAAAAGAAGATGAAGAAACATCTTCAGGCACATTTAGCCTTCTGACTTTTGACAAAGAGACCACAAACACACACTGGAAAAAAAGCCTCTTTAACAATCAGTGCTGGGAAAACTAGTTATACACATGCAGAAGATTGATTCTAGATCCATATCTATTGGCATATATAAAAATAAAATCAAAATGAATTAAAGACAGATATTAAAACAGAAAAAAACTGCTAGAAGATAAGCTGGGTAAATCTCTTAAAGATACAAGTCACAGGAAAATGTAAACAGAACACCAGTTGCATAAGAAATAACATCAACAATTAACAAATGGGACTCTATCAAATTAAAAAAGCTTTTACATAGCAAAGGAAACAATCAATAGAATGAAAAGACAACCTATTGAGTGGAATAATATTTTTGCTAACTACTCCTCTAATTTCTGAATTTATAAAGAACTGAAAAAAAGCCTCTCAAAATAAAAGAACCAATTAAAAATGGGTACCCGAAATGAACAGACATTTCTCAGAAGTACAAGTGAGCAATAAATACATAGAAAAATGTTCAACATGTATGGCCACCAGAGAAATACAAATTAAAATAATATCCAGATTCTATCTTACTGTAGAAAGAATGGCTATCATTAAGAAAACAAATAATAGCAAATGGTGGAAAGGTTGTGAGGAAAAAAGAAACCTTTTTGTTTTGTTAGTGAAAATGTAAACTGATACAATCCCTTTAGACTTCCGTAGGGAGATTCCTCAAAAAAGAAAAATAGAAATGCCATTCTACATTACTGTTCCCCTTCTTGATAGTATATCACAGGAAAACATACATACCCATGTTTATTGCAGTACAACCTATAATATCTAAACCTTGGAAGCAGATGATCAACAGATGAATGAATAAAGAAAATATGGTATTTACATACAATGGAGTACTACTGCCATAAAGAAGGAAAAATTTGAATCATTTTTAGGAAAGTGAATGCACCTAGAGACCATAATGCTAAATGAAATAAATCATTTTTAAAGTTTGACACAGAAATTTAAATATTGCATAACTTGTTCTACATAAAAACTCAAAATATATAGCCTTGCTAGATAGCTCAGTGATTAAAGTGACTGCTGAGGCAGATGCAGGGGCAGGGGTTTGATCTCTAGCGTGCCATGCCAGCCCCACCCCGGGGGCACACTGAGATGGAGATTGAGACTGGTGGTGTGTGCCTGTAATCCCAGATCTTGGGAGGCTGAAAATAGAAGAATCACTACGAGTCTGATCTGTGTAGTGAGGCCCTACAGGCCCTGTACTAAATACATAAAAAACCCCAAAGTATAAATAATTGAAGAAAAGAGAAAGATACAGTGATAGTTTGGTGCATTAACTCAATTGTCTCCATGATTCTGCCTGTGAATTGAACTGGATAAGAGCCAAATCAATTTTCTCCATAAGGTCAACATTGAAACTAACCCTTGGATTTGATTCTGTTCTCATCTAACTGAGGTTATAGAACTAGTTGATCAATAAGACATGTGTTTCATATGTCTTCTAACCCCTAGTCTGCATGTAGTGCTTAGATGAATAAAAATAAATTACTTACCTGCCTTTGTCAAGTAAACCTTTCCACTTTGGGAAACAAAAGTAACATCTGAAGTATAAAAACAATGATAGGTCTTCTTTATTATATCATCATGAAAGTCAGCTATTAGTCTGAAAGTGTTGCCGCCATCCATTGAAAGCCATATCTAAGGGAATAAAGAGATATCTCCCTGAAGAGCTCTTGTGGACAGTCAGTAATTACTTATCAGTCTAATATTCCTGGAGAGGAAAGGTCACACGGAATGCTCTTTCCCATTTCCCTCACATCCATTAGGCACATGCACATAGACATGTGCAGAGTCCTTGTCTGCTCGCTAGACCCTCTATAGTGTTTACATTCTAGAGTCTGTTTTAGTGTTCATGGCCAAGTGTCAGGTCTGCCCAGTGTGCATGATGCATATATAAAAGAACAAAGTTATTTCCATCATTTCCTAAAATGGAGTTTCATTGTTCATGAAAGGACAGTGCTATGGCTTGTGTTTAGATGTTCCCTCAGAGACTCATGAGGTCATAGGTGAGGCTTTTTCAGATTGGCTGGATCTAAAATGTGTGATTCTGGGACTGATTCACAATGCAATGCCAAGATCAAGAGCACTAGGATTAAGGGTGTGCGTGAACCCACCTTAATGGTCTGGATATGATATAAGGGATAGAAAGAACTGCGGCTCCCTTGTTGCTCTGCTACCTTCTGCCTGCCACGAGCTGTTTCTCTTCTGCAGTGCTTGTCTGCTGTGCCACTTTACCTTGGAGCCAGCTCACTATGGACTGAAACCTCTACAGACTGAACCAGAATAAACTTCTCCTTAAATTGTGGATGTTGGGCATTTTGTTCTGCAGCAAGAGTAGTAATTAAGAAACTCATATAACTAAGGCACTGATAGAAGAGAATTAAACGTGAAGACTAAAGGAGAAAGCAGGGGTTCTAAACAGTGAGCATAAAAACTAAAAAAAGGAAGGAAGCTTTAACCAGACCTAGAAAGACAGTATTTTCTATATGTCTAAATTGTGCAAAGGATACAGACTTCAAATCAAGAAATCATATGAGATTAAAATAAAAAGTTAAAAATTTTTTTTAATGTATTTAGTACAGGGTCTACAGGGTCTCACTACACATATTGGACTTGTAGTGATTGTCCTGTTTTCAGCCTCTCAAGCCCTGGGAGTACAGGCATGTGCCACCATGCCCATTCTCAATCGACCTCTCAGCACGACCGGGGGGTGGGGTCAGCATGGCACATCAGAGATTGAACCCCAGTCCCTGTGTCTGCCTCAGCAGGTGCTTTAATCTCTTGAGCTATCTGGTTGGCCCTAAAAAGTTACTTTTTATTCTAGAACAGAATATATTCGCAAATCACAAGACACAGGCTCAGTTAGAAACCTAGCAAAGGTAAAGAAGAATGTTTGAGAAACGTCACTGAGAAACTTAATTTGTTCTCATTGGAAAACTTTGCAGTGTTTTTTTTTTTTTTCAGTTCAAGAATTAGTGTTTCTTATTTTGTGATCCTTACATTTAAGTTTCCTGATGGCCCAGATGTGCCATAAGGACTCTTTTATCCAGCTTTTAGACTACTGAAACAGAACTGACAGAGAGGCCAGTGGATGGAGGATGGTACCAGTAGGAATTTGAAGAATGGCAAAGTCAGAAAGTCAAGCATGGACAGATATGAACATAATTTAAATAGGTTAGTGGTAAAAATCTAGGTTATTCAGGGTTGAGAAGAAATGTAACTGGCAAAGTTCAGAACTGGTATTGTATGGCTTATTTATTAGGCATTGAATTAACTGAAAAGTTAAAAATTGCCATTGTCTTCCTTCCCACTTATATCTCTCATAAGCAGCTCTTTTTTGTTTGTTTGTTTTGGGCTTTTTTTTTCTGTTATTTTTTTTTTTTATTGGCGGAACCAGAGATTGAACTCAGGCCCTTGTGCTTGCCAGGCAAGCACTTATTCTACTGAGCCATTTCCCCAGCCCTACTTTTTTTCTTTTCTTTTTTTTTTTTTTTTTTTTTTTTTGCGGTACCAGGGATTGAGCTCATGAACCTGCACTTGCCAGGCAAGCACTTATTCTACTGAGCTATCTCCTCAGCCCATTTTTGGCTTTTTGAAACTAGGTCTTGCTACACAGTTCAGGCTGGCCTTGTGCTAACTTTATAGCTCAGGCTGGTCTCCAACTTGCAGTGATCTTCCTGCCTCAGCACCTGGTGTGCTGGGATTACAGGTTTGTTGCCAAACCCAGAGAGCAGCTGTTTTTTATGTGCAACCAATCAGTGTCTAATACCCCTTACCAGAGAGAGGGTGAAGTTTCATGTGTACACACCTGATTTCCATAAGCATATAGAAAGTGGCTTTGGGGGTGGAACACCATGCCCATAGGGTGAGAGAAGGAGGAAGGAAAGTGGAACGGTGGGAATTTTGGTGTGGCACTTGGTTGGTTATTTTTTAAGATGTTCACAGAGGCACTGGCTGTTTTCTTGTGCTAGATAAACAAAGCATAAAGAAGTCATAAGAATTTTTCATACTAGTCCATGATACTACTTTTAGACTTTCTTGTTACTTGGGTTTCGGTTAAGATAGAGACTCACTTATTAACACAGCATGGAACTGGGAGGACTGCCCGCCACTGGCATCTCTTTACTCCTTTGCCCCAACCGCCACCCATTTTATAAACATTGAAGCTTAGGAGACTAAATGATTTTTTCCAAAATTCTATAATAAATGGCAGAGAGATTTACTATAGAGTTTTTACTGAACTCAGCAGCAGATTCTAATGTTCATGCTCTTCACTACTGTGCCATAAGTGTGTAGGCCTCAGCCACATGCCAGTTTTCTCATGAAGGATAAAAATATAACATCCCTGAATATGCCACTTGGAATAAAGATAATTTTAAAGCTGATGACTTTTGAGATTCAGCTGATGCAGGAAATGTTTTCATCTGCCTAAAAGCAGTAACTTCTGGGAGGAGATTTTAGCTCAGATTTCTCTTCAGTGCAGGTCTGCTCCCAGAAAAGCCAGTGAAGTTAAAGCTACCTTAAATCCCTTTTCCAGGGAAGCATTATGGTCCTGCGGAAGGATACTGTACCTGTTTGAACAGACATTACCACCTTCTTTATAAGGACCTTAGGAATAGAAAATATAGTTCATTGTAACTAGGATTGGATTTATGGAACCTTAAATTTATATGACAAAGATTCAATTTATATTCTCCTGGAGATCTATTAGTAAAGAACAATCATTGAACAATCAGCATTATGCTTGCCACTTTCATAAAACTTAATGACTATCTGAGGTGACATCCTTTAAATGGCCAACTTACATTGTTAATCACAATTTGGCTGCAGCCAACTTTGTCAGGTTCCATTGATAAAGATGACAGGAATTTTGAAATAGCTTTAGCTAAGGTAAATTTACATTGTTAGGAAGTAAGCAGTAATAAGCTTTGGATGATACCACCTACCTGGTCATAGAAAAGGTAAATTCCTGTATCATGTTCTTGATCAACAAGAAATGTTACTTCACTTGGATATACATCTTTTGAATCATTGACAACATGAGGTAAGCAAGGTAACCATTCAAGAAATGGTTCTTTACTATAAAAACAAGAGCTTGCCTAGAAAAAGAGAAATGGAAAGTTAATGTTGTTTTGAAAAATAAGGCCTCATTAGTTATTGCTGGAAAAAAACCCCAATGAACTATTGTGTTGTCCTTACTGAGTACAAATCATGTTTTGAATCTTTAACATCTGTGCTTCTCTTTTGGATGACAGGAGCCTAGAAAACACTAATCATCTCTGATTTTTCTAGAGATGTGGTATGGATGATTTGTTTAGAGTCACTGACTAGGTCTAGATTGACATAATTGGGTAGCTGCTATTAAACCTACACAGAGAAACCACTGAGAGCTAAGGGTGATTGTTAAGTCTTTCAGCATGTAGAATTTCCATTTTATATTAATAACAGTCCATGAAACTGTGGATAACAAGATATTTTACCTTTTAATAATAGTATTAATAATATTCAATGTTAATATTCATTATCATACCTCACTTAGGGTCTTGTTTCTGTCAAAGGTGATAGTAACATAATCAACTATAAAATAAAGATAGAAGAATTATAAATGGCATTAATATTTTTAAAGCCAGAAAGTAGTTAGTGTTAATAAAATAGTCTCCACAATATGATAGATGCTACATATTATCACTTAATGTATACACAAATACACTCTTCTTGAACTTATACAGGTATGTCTATTGTCTCAAACTTAGATTAGATTTTTCTCAGTCTAGATCATTAATTTATATGAAACTTATCTTTACATTTTATTCTACCTTATTCTCTACCATTTATTTGAATATATATATATATATATATATACATACATGTTTTTGATAAAGGCCTGTTAATGTATCTTTCACTAAAATTTACCTTCAAAATGTTCTCTGTTAGCAAAACATCTTTTGTTAGACCATAATTTTCCTTTGATATAGTCAATCTACACAAAGAAATAAATATATTACTTGGGTAATATGTACACAGAACAGAGCAGAAAAAAGCTTATTAAAAATTTCAATGTGTCATACTGCTGAGAAGTGAGGCAAATAAATAAAGAAAAATTGTATACAAATAAAAAAGGTTATTATTGAATGAGGACAAGAAAGTGCAATATACATTTTGAATAATACACAAAAAGGAATACAAAGAGAAGAAATTGCATGTGAATTAGCATATGTTAATTGAAGATGCCTTTATGAGTGAACTGTCTTTCTGAAGCTACCAAAAGCCTGTGGCCTTTAATTACAGTAGTTACTGTCGGTCACATGTTTATCTTTCATTCCTCATTAGTTGCAGCTGGGCTTTGGGAGGCTTCATAAGAGCCTAACTGTAGGAAATAGAAACAAGTAAAAGGTATTATAAGTTGAGTTTAAGAGAAGCTTCAGAGACCCAGTCCTAGCCCAGGTCCCGTGAGTGTGTGGAGAGCTTCCTGCTACCCTGCGCCGGCGGGACCAGTCCCAGCCCAGGCGCAGCGTGGGCCG
>NW_004524646.1:3709855-3714314 GCF_000260255.1 Octodon degus
CATGTTGTACAGCAATTAACCACTAAGAAGAATATATGCAGTTTATTATTTGTTGAAACTGTACTTTCGATTTGATTTGAAACTGTCTCATTGCTTTATGTTTATCAATAAAACTTTGAAAAGAAAAAAAAAGAGAAGCTTCAAAGAAAGTGAGATTATATATGTTGGATATCAGTTATATACAATTTAAGATGGATTTTGCCACAGGAAGATTCTGATTTAAAATTATTGTTGAGGGGCTGGGGAAATAGCTGGGTGATCTAAGCACCTGCTTCATAAGTGTAAGGACCTGGGTTCGATCCCTGGTTCCACATGTTATGCTTAGCCCGAAGCCCTGGGCATACCAAGCTGGCCACCCAAATTTGGCCTGTGATCTCAACACTGGGGAGGCTGAGAAAGGTGTATCACTATGAGTTCAAACTATGTAGTGAGACTCTGTACCAAATAAAGAAAGAAAGAAAGAAAGAAAGAAAGAAAGAAAGAAAGAAAGAAAGAAGGAAAGATTAAATTATTGTTGAGACGTAAGGAAGACTTTTTTCCATTTTTTATAGACCAATAATAAAATCTGTATAATTTGCACACAAGGGCCCTTAATTTTAGTTTTTTGATTGATGCATCTTTCATTTTTTTCAAAGCTGATTAATAGGACAGTTTCAATAATTAATACCTTGTACACTGTTATCTTCTTAGTGGTTATCCATAGTACAAGAAGCAGATGGGATATCCTGTCCAAATATTAATAGTACAAATCTTTCTTCTCATTGAATTAAGTGAAAGTAGCTGTATATCTATCCTAAGTATTCTGTATATACAGATACAAAATGGTCCTTCCTTTGTATCCCCTTTTTTTGTTTAGTCCTGTCAGATATAGGTATCCTATTGGCATCTAAATACTAAGTTTGCAGATCAAAAACTGGAGAAAAGGAAGGGCTGCAAGGTCAACCAACAATTTGGCCCTAGCCTTTCAAGGTCAGTGAAGATTCAGGACATAGGAGAACCTGTACCGTAACACCATGTAACTCAGTTGTGCCCCAAATTTTCTGATCAAGGAGATTATGGAGCCACAGAAGAATGTGGTTGATGATGTATAGTGTGCCTAAGGAGAGTCACATGGAGAGAAAACATTCTCTCAGGCTTTCACAGAGAGCAAATTGGTCAAGCAGTGGCTGTAACTCATCCACATGGCTGACACTGAAAAAGGATCTACAAACTGTGGTACAGGGTTACAGGGTTAAATTCTGACTGACCTTATCAGATACAAAAGTTACATTTCTTGTTATATAGGTCTTGCTTTATCTTGGTCTTAATCATCCAGAAGAAAAGTAAAAATGAGGTATACAAAGTAAAGCCATATTAATATGCTGAGCTGCAAAAGGCTCAAGTCAACAACTTCTGTGGTCAACCCATTACTATTGTGGACTGTTGAACTGTGTTGGATTGTTTGGCTGAACACAAGAGCCCTTTAAGTATTACAGAATTGATTGTGATGATGGGCACACATTGAACACCACTGAATTATACATTTTAAAAGGGTACATTTTATGATATGCAAATTCTACTTATTACACAAACAGGCTTTTTAAGGTGAAACAGAAAATAATTTATTTGAATAAGTGCTATCACTGAGGACGAGGTGTTGTATCAAATAAAACTTTTGAGTTCTCATGTAAACCTTCTGGCTTTCAAGCTACCATAATTACCATTTTAATGTCTGGAAAATTAACCGAGTTTTTTTTATTGGAAACTCAATCATTCTTCTTCTTTCTCCTTAGATTCTTCTTGATTTTTTTCTACATGAAATAAAATTGATAATAGCCTAGTGACTGCCCTTGGGGATAGTTTAATTCAGATCAGGGTGTCCTCATTCCAAAAGTGAACCTATGACTCACAGTCACATACAGTTAGGAATGAACACATGACTCAAGTCATGTAGGTCAAGAAAATAAGTCTTGAGATGCTGAAATGACTTGCTCCTGTTGAGATTGCTAAGCAGGAATACATAAACCTGGTGGGTATTTTTACAATGATTAAAGAAAACTTAATAAGTGAAGCTAACATAAAGGAAAAACAGGGCCAGAAGTTGGGAGGACAGAGTCCTCTAGACATCTGCCAGGCAGAATTCAGCCATGTCTGGAAATGATATTTACCCTCCTAAGTTCCCCATTAACATGAGCCAATTTCTTCTTCGCTAAAATTAGTTTTAATTTGATATCCATCATTTGCTTTAAAAAGGTCCTATCTGCATGGAAGAGAGGATCTAATTATCTGTTGTAAAAAATAAATTTTATTGTTTAATTTTGAGGCATGCAAATGATGTATGAGGTACGTATAGATAGTAAAATGGTTATTATGGTGAGATTTTCTTTTCCTTTTTTTTGTATTTAGTACAGAGTGTACAGCCTAGGTTGTACAGGGTCTCACTGTGTAGATCAAACTTGTAGTAATCCTCCTGTTTACAGCCTCCCAAGTTCTGGGATTACAGGCATGTGCCACCATGCCCGGCCTTAATTGCCATCTCAGCACGCTCCAGGGGCAAGGCTGGCATGGCAGGCCTGCGGATTGAACTCCTGGCCCCTACAGCTTTTCTTTTTGTAAGCAAATCTACACTGTAACATTGTACATGAATAGTGCTGAAATTTTTCACATGTAATGATTTTTTTAGCACCTTACTCTAACAAATATAGTGTTATGTCCATGTTAAAATGAAGAAACACTCTTCAGAGAGTGTTATAACTTGAGATGCAGTCAAGCTGTTTTTCTTACTGTTCAGATGCAAATCACTTGGCTTCTTTTTAATATTAATATTTTTAGCAACCATGTCAGGGCCCCAACTTCACAGTTGTTTCTAAAATCTTTTAGCTCTGTTTCTCATTGTTGATCTGGCAAAAGGAGCCGGCCATAGAACAAATTTTGAACTGTCTTGAAATTTCCCCCACTGGATTAATTGGCCTACCATCATTATTCTCAGATTCCCACAGAGTTTCAGCATTTTAGGACATGGGCAATTTGCAAACTTTTTTCCAGAGTGTAACAGCCATGGCTTCTTTTTCCCATGTAATCCTACTCATATCTGAATCCTCATGAGCATGGCCTTTACTGTCCACATTCCTATTACTGTTGTGGCTTTTCTCAGAACAGATTTTGATGAGAATCTCATTGATTTCTACTTATAGTATTCTAAAGTTTCTCTATCCACTTTCCCAAATGCTTCTTGTAAACTAGTTCCAAAGGCTTCTAAACCCATATAGTCTGGTACAGAAGAGTAATGACCTCAGTCCTAGTATCAACTTTTGTATTAGTTAGATTTTCTATCACTTGGACAAAATACCCAACACCTACAATTTATTTATTTATTTTTATGTATTTAGTATAGGGTGTACAGGATCTACAGGGTTTCACTATGTAGATTGGACTCATAGTGATCCTCTTTTTTATGGCCTCCCAAGTGCTGGGATTACAGGCATGTACCACCATGCCCAGTCTCAACTGCTGTCTAAGCATGCTCCGGGGGTGGGGCCAGCATAACAGGTCTGGGGATCGAACCTGTGGCCCCTGCGTCTGTCTAAGCAGGTACTTTAATCTGCTGAGCTATCTGGTCGGCCCTCATAATACCTACAACTTACAGAAGGGGAGATTTACTTTGGCTCATACTTTCAGCAGTTTAGTCTTTAATGAGGTGGCTGCAAGCCAGAAATGGCATGGTGGAAATGTATGGAGAAGAAAGCTGCACACCATGGTGTCCAGGAAACATGAAAGAAGGAAGAAGCCAAGCACAAGAATTCCGAGGAGAAAAACATTAATCCCACTGATTGACTGAATGGCTCCTTAAAGTCCTTATCCCCCATGACCTCCACAGTGAACTTGAGTTTCAGAGGGTCAAACCATGTTCAAATGATAGCACTACATGCCCCATGAGGGAGGAGGCTCAGGGTGGGTCTCCTCGGTGGGATTCTGCAAAGTGCAAGTCAAGTGACGTCAGCTCTCCTGCAGCCCTAGAAGCTTTCTGATGGAACAGCAAGTAAACTGGTGATGGAAATTAATAGTTGTGGAAGGGCACGGAGCAAAACTGAAGTTACAGTCTACTTTGTCCTTTCATCTTACTTTTTTTTTGCATCAGGAATTGAACTCAAGACCTTGTGCTTCCCAGGCAGGTTCTTGAGCTATCTCCCTGGTCCTTGTTTTACTTTTTATGTGATTTAATTTTAGGTGCACCTTCTGCATTTAGCATATAGCTAGATTTCCTTTAGTTTTCAATAATGTTCATTTATATTTATTATAATTGTCGGCATATTTGAACATAGTTCTACCACCTTCTTTTTTTGTTTTTTCTTTTTATTTCTCTTTCTCTGGAAATGATGGATTATTCTTTAATATTTTTCCTTCCCCTTGTTTGGAAACTTGAGGCTATTCTCTGTCTCTCTGCTTCTCTCTCTCTCTCTCTCTCTCTCTCTCTCTCTCT
>NW_004524646.1:3714414-3715537 GCF_000260255.1 Octodon degus
GAAACTTGAGGCTATTCTCTGTCTCTCTGCTTCTCTCTCTCTCTCTCTCTCTCTCTCTCTCTCTCTCTCTCTCTCTCTCTCTCTCTCTCTGTCTCTCTCTGTCTCTCTGTCTCTCTCTCTGTCTCTCTCTGTCTCTCTCTGTCTCTCTCTGTCTCTGTCTCTCTCTGTCTCTCTGTCTGTCTCTCTGTCTGTCTCTGTCTCTCTCTCTCTCTCTCTCTCTCTCTCTCTCTCTCTCTCTCTCTTCCTTTGGTAATTACACTTTAACTCTTAATATGTATACTGAACCACAAACAAGGGTATCCTGGCCTACAAACTTAATTTGTTTTATGATTTGGGGAAAGATAGCTGTGTTTGTGTGGGGAAGACAGCCATGCATATTTGTCACCCAATGCAGAGTTTGTAAATGGAAGGAAAATTTTGCCAAGTGCTTTTGTTTGCAAACTAGATTGTATGTAAACAGAAATGTTTGTGAACTGAGGTACTGTTGTATATATTTTGTAAAAAACAAATTGTAAGGTCTGGGGAGATGGCTCAGTAGAATAAGCGCTTCCCTGGCAAGTGCAAAGGCCTGAGTTCAATCCCCGGTTCTGAAAAAAAAAAAATGTAAAATTTTTTGCCATACTGAGTCCCCTAAAAAGATCTTAAAATATTTTATTATCTACCTTAGAAGATATCCATTCTTTCTGATTATACTATCTAGAATCTTGATTCCACCTAATATTATTATGTTTGACTATTTATTTATTTATTTGGTACAGGTTGCCACTATGCAGCTTGGGCTCTTAGTGATACTCCTGTTTCAGCCTCCCCCATGCTGGGATTACAGGCATGTACCCCAGTTTCAGTGACCAACACAGCATGTGATACTGGAGATTGAACCCAGGTCCTTGAGTTTGCCAGGCAGGTGTTAGACCTCAAAGCTATCTCCCCAGCCAGATTCCATCTAATTATTAAGCAAAAAATTTAAAACTGCATTCTTCATGCCAATTTTATTTTATTTTATTTATTTTATTTTTTTCATAATTTTTTTGAGAAACAAATAGCAATGAGACAGTTTCAAATCAAATTGGTAGGACAGTTTCAATAATTAACACATTGCATACATTCTTCCTAGTGGTTAATT
>NW_004524646.1:3716247-3720435 GCF_000260255.1 Octodon degus
CAGGTTTGGTTTCACTTTTCTTCCTATTAATATGACAATAAGTCAGTTCTATCTTCTTCCTAGAGTATAAGTGCTCCATTCTTGCAAGCATTGTGAGATGGGGTCTTAGTGCACAGGCCTTTGTGTGTGCACGTGACAGAATGGGGAGGGACACATCAAAGGTTAGAATACTTGTAATTTTGTTTTTAATCTTCAAATTTGTGCATGTTGATAGCACTGACCTAACTTCAGCTAGCTTCATCACAAAGCTTTATTTTGTGACAGAGAAGGCAGAGCACTGATGAGAAAAAAATCCCCCAAAAGGCCACCAGCAGGGTTATGACATGATTATATGGCCTTTTTGTTTAAAATAGAAAAAAACCTCTTTCTCCAAGTGGGAACACACCAATACTAGAAGGTGGATTGGGGTGTAAATGATTAGATCCCAGGTTTCACTTTCTGCAAGCGGCTGCCCCTATGCACAGCACAATCTGAACCACCATAGCAGTCCTATGCAGAAGACAGTAAAGGGATTAGAGTGGCCTCAGAATCAAGGAGGAATACTTCTTCCTTGAAACAAACTGGCCTAATCATTGCTGAATGTGTGTGCACACGTGTATGTATGTGTATTTCCTTAATATAAATTATAATAATAATATGGTAACAGGCATACTCTGTATTGGAAATTACTGTCTTATATCTCATCTTCTCTGTGCCCCATTAAACAGATATTTTCCAACAAGACCTTGCTCTTACCCTTTCAAAACCACAAAATTCTGCTCTGGAAAGCTAGAAGACAAAAAAAGCAGAAGAAATTTCAATTTTTGCTTTATGTCACAGACAGTATTTATGGCTAGTGATTAGTAAGAAAGTAATTTGCATACTTTTAATTCTCTGGCTGATGGATAACGAAGATCTCCACTTACAAAAAGACCCAAAGAGGTGAGGAGAACTAAAAAATGATTTGTCAAAACCATATCCGTCACTGAGAGTCCTGTGTATTCTAAAGGAAGAAACCATATCATGGGTTAAAAAGTTAAAAACTAAGCATTTTGGCTAAGCAAAGACATTTCACAATGAACAGATCAAATGTTAAGATATAAGGAGTGAGCACATACACAATGAATGTTTGAATGTTAAAAATGTAGTATAGTTCTAGACATTGCCATTAATGCCTGTCAAAATATTCCCGCTCACTTTAATATGATTATGTCTTTGTCCCTGCTGCTTTCTGAGGAAGTTCTGGAGGTCCGCTTTGATGAGAATCTTTACCAGGTATGATGAAAAATCATAGTGACTGCTGCTGCTCACTGCCATGTATTGGAAGGGATGTCGTATTGTACTATTACAGTGTGTCCTCATACACTTTACTTACTAGATCTGACACCATGTGACTTCTGGCTTTCCTCCCAAAAGACAAAATGGCCAGAAAAGGTAAAAATTTTAAATTGATTCAGGATGTTGAGGCAGCCAGGAGAGTGCTACTAAAGACACTCAAGAAAGGACTTCAAAAATGGCTGTGAAAGTGTTAAGAACGATGGAACAAGTGTGTTTCATAAGTGAAATGCTGAAGATGAAGGCAGTCACAGAATTACCTCTTCGAAGGTTTGAATAGATGACATTTGTCATGTTGTACCACACTGTATCGCTATAACGCCAAAATCCAGACCTGGTTAGGCCTATGTAAACACCTACCAGGAAAGAAAAGGAAAATTAATGATTGGCGACTTTGCAGAGCTAATCTTTCCATTCTCCTGTGTTAGGCCTTTGGAACAAAAGTGTGAACGTGCCCCATTTTTAACCCACTCTCTTTGCTTTTATCATTGGAAATAGGGAAAGAACACTGTAATTGTTGGTTGATTGTGTCAACTTGAGTAATACAAGCTCAATTAAATTGACTCAGTAATTCCACACTCTGGGGCAGCTCATTACATGGACAGAAAAAGGGGAGATGAAGAAGGATGGATCTGCTTCTGTTCCTTGGAGGAACTCCACTCTTTGCCTTCATCTCAGACATCGTCTCCTGGCTTCTGTGCAGACTTTCAGCTCCAATGCAGATCCTTCAGGCTTCTCTCACACATGCTTCAGCCTTCCACCACAGACCCACCGGCCTCTTGATAAGGATTTGCATGGATCACGGCAGGGGTCCAGACCCTGGACTAAATCCTTTGGTCTCCAGTGTGCAGACAGATGCTCTTCCACATCCAACTCTGTGGGTGGCCACTGTAGCCCAGGCTTGTAAATTCTTATATATTTGTGTATCTTGTATTATATCTGTTTTTCTAGTAAACACTGACTGATACAGGCAGTAAGACTAGTTTGTGTGAAACATACATTTCCTAGTTTTTTCATTACAACTTATTGTCTGTTAAAGAACAACCCCTTTCTTTTGTCAAAATGATAAACTACTAGTTTGATCATTAAAATTATTTCTTTTTTATGAATTTGTGTTCATGTAAATATTAACAAAATTATTTGCCTTTTCTTCTGTTAATCTTTTGTTAGTTTAATTTATAAACCCCCCCATTACTGAGAATAACTGTGTAGAGGAATTTTTACCTCCCTGACAACATTCTTTCAAATGTGAAGATGCTCCTAGCTCAGAAGTACAATTTTAGTCAGCAACAGAAGAATCTCAAAGAAGAAAATTAAAATATAAACTCCAAGAGGGAAGGGACTATGATTTACTTTAATATTTGCAATTATAAAATAGGAAATTTATTTGCAAGAGTCTTATGGGAACCTTAAAAAATTTAAACATATAGCAAGTAATGAAAATACTTTATCCCCCAATCCTTGGCCATACCTGGGATTGTTGAGGCTTTGGTATTTTAAACATGGAATGTTAGTGTTATATTTTGTCAGCAGGCATAACTACTGAAAAAGAAAGTGGTAAAAACACTTAACCATAGAATGCATGTACTTTGTTTCCATAAGATAAATATTAGGCAAGTCACATTTTGAAGTATATATTTTAATTCTCAGATATTTTCTGTATAAGTTGTAAAAAGGAATGCTATTATTGTCTACTTTTTCCAAGAGGAAAGCTTTGTCTTTCTAAGCCTTTCTTCTCTATTGTTAGAAATAACTATGAGATATTCTAAGATAGAATAATTATGGATGCTGAACATATTATATGACCAGACTCTTGCAAAGTTTAGAAATATTTAATGGTAAAATAAGCAATGAAAATAGTTTATGCTGGTTAGTATTTTTAGAACAACATTGATTTACATGTTACTCACTATGACAAACTCCTAATGTCCAAAATTGAATTCCAGGTTTATAAAAATTGATGTAGACACTGTGAGCATGACTTTTATTCTAATGGCAAAGGGAAGCTGCTGGAAGGTTTGAAGAATGGAAGCAATGTGAACTAATTGAAAAGAGATGTCCTTGTGCTTGTGAATATCACTTTGATGTCTGTATGGATGAAGAATTATAGTAGGGCAAGAATAGAAACAGGGAGACTATTTAAGAAAATTGAAGAGGACACCAGAACATGAAAAGATGTCCCCTGCTTCTGAATAGGAAGGATCAACTTTGTAAAAATGGGTGTGCTTTCAAAACTTTTATATAGATTCAATGTAGTCTCAATCCAAATACCAACATCACACTTTAAATATCTAGAGGAAATAATCCCAAGATGCATACAGAACCAGAAAAGACCCTGAATAGCAAAAGCAATGTTGGACAATAAAAGCAAAGCAGGGGGCATAGCATTCCCTGACTTCAGCTATACCACAAAGGAATATTGGTAAAAACAACCTGGTTCTGGAACAAAAACAGCCATGTAGACGATGGAACAGAACTGAGGATACAGAAACCTTCCCGAACATATTCAGCTGTTTGATCTTTGACAAAGGTTCCAAAAGCATATGCTAGAGGAAAGCTAGCCTATTCAAAAGATGTGGTGAGAAAACTGGTTATCTGTAGGAGAATGAAACTGGACCATAATCTCTCACCACATACTCAAAGAAAAAGGGCTGAAAGATTTCAACCTTAAAAGAGAAACATTAAATCTCTGGAAGAGAAAATGGATAAAACACTTGAAGACAGGTGTAGGAAAGGATTTTCTAAACAGAACCACAATTGCATAAGAAATAGCAAGAATCAACAAATGGGATTTTATCAGGCTAACCAGCTTCTGAATAGTATAGCACAAGAATTAATCAGGAGACCGAGGGCCGCGGGGTCCTGAACAGACCC
>NW_004524646.1:3724215-3725746 GCF_000260255.1 Octodon degus
TCAAGAATTCAAGGGAATTTAGGATAAGGCAGTTGACTTTTTCAGGGTGGTGTACAGGGAGATGAGAGCTTGCGCCTGGGACATGGTAGCAGTGAACTGACAATACCTCTTCACTGTATACAAACTCCTTAGTCAGATCCTGTACTTAAACCTCAAAACAAACAAATAAGCAAACAAAAACCAAAAAAGACCAGATAATGACTAGAAGTTTTGACTTGTGCTGAGAAGCTAAGAAACAGACAGAAAAATAACCAAAATGGAAATTGTTGGTGACCATAGCTAAGAGCGGTTTGAGTGCAGAAGATAGGAAACAGGAGTGGTTTGGGGTTTGTATCAGACATGAAATGGCAAGAACGTGACTGGTAAGCATCTCCACTGAGTTTAGTAGTGAAATAAAGATTTCTAGCCATAATCTTTACATTAACACACTCTCCTGCTTAACACATTCCAGTGCCTCTTCAATATAATTTGAAAAAAGTCCATGGTTTTTATTATACATTAATCAATGTCATTTTTTATGCTTCTGAGGCTCTAGTCTTCTCAGTTTAGTGCCTTAAAGAGATCAGTCTCATTACCACATCTGGAATCTTCTAATGCTTACTAATTTTTGAAGCTCTTAGCCATACTACCTCTATATATTCTAAATGAATGTAAGTTAAAAATGTTAATGAAGGTTGGGTGCAGTGGTGTACACCTGTAGTCCCAGCACTGTGGAGGTTGAGGCAGGAGGACTGACACAAGTTTGACGCTAGCCTGGGCTACATAGTGACTTCAAGGCCTGCCTGAACTACATGGAAGACCCTATATATATTAAAAAAAAAAAAAAGCAAACAGATAAAACCAAAAACAAAACCCACTTAACATAGTATTTCAATTTAAAAATGTTTCAGATATCTGGTTCTTAAAAACAGAAATTAATTTAGACGGTACCTTAATATTTCAGAGGTGTCTGGGATAGCCAAATATCAGAACCAATATTGTTATGAGTATTGAATAATTGAGTCACTATTTTTTAAAAATTTGGAAGCTATGAAGAAATTAAGTCTAGTGTTTTGTCATTTTTGTTCCATATATTTTATTTTATTATGGTGATGGTGATCCAGTTCAGGACCTAAACATGCTAGGCAAACACTGTGTCACAGGCCTAGATGCCCAATCCTAGATATTTATTTATTTATTTATTTATTTTTCCAATCCTAGATATTTAAATTTTGGTTAGAGAGACAAAAACAATTCAGATAATATTGAGGATGTCTCTGTTTCTTTACATAGTTCTGTTGGCAAGTTATTACCAAATGCATAAAATTGCTGTGCAGTCCATGATGTTATACCTTTATTATAATGTATATGTACCCATGAAGATTAGCATTGTTTTGTGTATTTTCTGAATTTTAGATAAATATTCTATTCTATCCTATAACTTGATTGTTTACTGAGTGTTTGGGTTCAGTTATTGATGCATTTTTGGACCCATTTTGTTCATTTTAACAGGACATACCACTATGTATTTGCCTTTCCCCTTGTTTATGGT
>NW_004524646.1:3725846-3730167 GCF_000260255.1 Octodon degus
AAAAAAAAAGAATCAGTAGAATGAAGAGAAAAGGCTACAGAATGGAAAAATATTTACCAGCTAATCCTCAAACAGAGGACTAATATCTAGAATATTCAAAGATCTCAACAAAATTAAACTAGCTAAAATTAAAGACCCAATCTAGAAATGGGCAAGATAAATGAATAGACATTTAGTGGAGAAAGAAATACAAATGGTTGAGAAAAATATGAAAAAATGTCGCCCATTTCTGGGCACTAGAGAAATGCAAAATAAGACAGTGTTAAGACTCCATCTTAAAAAAAAAAGACTCTATCTCCTCCAGAAAGAATGGCAATCATTAAGAAATGAACCAGTAACAAACACTGGCATGATGTGGTGAAAAAGGAACCCACTTTCATTGTTGTTGGGAATGCAAACTGTACAATCACTATGGAAATCACTTTGAGATTTCTCAAAGAATTGAAATGAGAAATTCCCTATGACCTAGCTATTCCTCTACTAGATATCTTCCCCAAAAGGCTTAAGTAGTCATACTACAGCACTACATGCATACCAATGTTTACAGCAGCACAATTCATAAAGCTAAGTCCTGGAAGCAGACTGTATACCACCAACTGATGATGGGATAAGGAAAGTGTTTTATCTATATAGAATGGGATGCTAGTCTGCTATAAAGAAATCTGAGGTATTTGTAGGAAAACACATGCATCTGGAAATATAATATTGAATAAAGTAAACTAGACACACAAGCTTAAATACCATATGTCATATCTCCCTCCTTTTTTTTTTTTTTCTGGTGCCAAGGATTGAACTCAGAACTGTGTGATTGCCAGGCAGGCACTTATTCTATTGAGCTATCTCCCTGCACAGCATCTCTCATTTAAGTGAGGCAAAGTGCAAACAATAAAATGATGCAGGACATATAGAAAGATACAAGGGGGGGGGCAGGGAGATGGCTCAGTGGAATAAGTGCTTCCCTGGCAAGCGCAAGTTCAATCCCTGGTTCTGAAAAAAAAAAAAAAAGAAAGAAAGAAAGATACAAGGGGATGGCTCTCTTACAGGAGGGAAGTAGTCTGAGGGAACATGGGTGAGGGGTGAGGAGAAGTGAAAAAGGAAATGAGAATAGAGATATATCAGGTACAGGTGCCTTATGGTCCTGATTAATGTAAACATTACAGGCCATAACATAAATTAATCCAAATTTTGGGATTGGTTTGTCAATTTCTATACTAATAAAACATACACAAAAGCAATGTGTAAATTTTCTGGAGACTGTACTGAGTTGATTGCCCAATTTACAGTTGATTAACATCCTTGCAATGCTAGACTTCACAATTCCTATTCATGAACATATTTTTTATTTATTTCAGTTTTTTCCTGTGGCCTGCATTAGATTTTAGAATTTCTGTAAAGCAGGCCCTGTAACGTCTCTTGCCCTCTGTCTCTTGATTTTTAAAATTGTAATTTTGAGGTTGAGGATTTAGTTCACTTTTGTTTATTTATTTATTTACTTATTTATTTAGGTAGTACCAGTGATCAAACTCAGGATCATGCACTTGCCAGGAAAGAACTTATTCCACTGAGCTATCTCTCTGGCCCCTTAGTTCACTTTTGGAGCACTTGTCAACTCTATGCAAGATCCTGGATTCAATCCCTAGAACCATTACTGTCACCACAACAAAAATATAAAAATTTTGTTTTTGTCTTTGGTGTTGTGATTTTCCTAGATTGTTATATTCCACAACTTTGTAACACTATCATATTTCTTTTGATTGTTTTTCTGTATGACCATTTGGGTTTTTACATTGATATACATTACATATGAATGAGATTTTTGCTTTTGTAAAAAAATTTAAATATTGTGTTTGAATATTGGAATTTGGGACTAGGGGGCCATCAATGATTAAGAAAAATAATTGGAGTACTATTTGATGAAGTATGTAATATTTGGTGTAATTATGCACTAAGAATCCTATATTTGACTTGTCTTTTTACAGATTTCTATACAGCAGAGTAGTATTCCATTATAAACAGATACCATATTTTCTTTATCCTGTCTTCAGTTGGTGGGTATGCAGTCTGCTTCTGGTTCTTGATAAAGAGTTGCTAAATCTTTGGGAATTTCCCAAGTAACTGGAGTCCTTTTTGTTCTTATAATGTGACAGCTGATGGGATCCCATTAGTTTTAGGACTGCGACAGTCATTAGAAAAATG
This sequence comes from Octodon degus, assembly GCF_000260255.1. NCBI lineage: Eukaryota > Metazoa > Chordata > Mammalia > Rodentia > Octodontidae > Octodon > Octodon degus. Next base: position 3,728,043 of record NW_004524646.1, read on the forward strand.
AAATTATAATTTGAAGACTGAAAATTTCCATCCTACATACCTTCCTCCAGGAAGGGGCAAAAGGCTGGAGACCAATTTGATGATTGATCACACATATGATAGGAATAAGGCTTGAGAGGGCTTCTAGATTGGTGAACATATTAATGTCCTGGGATGGTGTCACTGTGCAACTCCATGGAGACAGAACTTCACCTGTGGTACCTCATCCTGTGTACCCCTTTATCTGGCTGTGTATCTGTAGTTTTGTATTATTCCAATAATAAACCATTAAATGTAATTCATTGTTTCCTTGAGTTCTGTGAGCTGTTCTAGAAAATTATTGAATTCATGATGCAGTGGAGGGAGTTATGGGAACTCTCAAATTGATAACAGGTTGATTAGAAGTGTAGGTCGCAGCCTTAGATTCTGCCAATCTGAAGTTGGCAGCAGTCTTACGGGGCTGAGCCTTTAAGCTATAGGGGTCTGTGTAAGCTCCAGATGGCTAGTGCAAGAACTGAAATAAAATGCAAGATATTCACTTGGTTTCTAAAGAGAAATGAATTGCTTCTTGTGGAAAATCCCTAAATTTTGTGTCAGGAGCATTATAAATAACAATATATAGAAAACTAGTTTTTTTTCCTATACATATATTATTATAGTGGTGGTGTATGTATATTATACAAAATAATGTGATATCTTAGGAATAATATCTATTTATACATGATGAAGATAGCAGATAGATTAGAAACAGTAAATAATTTCTATGAAAATGTAAAACAGTAATAGGGTAAGAAATAAGAAGAGATACTATTAACAAGGCAAAAAGCTACAGCAAAAAGTATCATCATTATATCAAACTTGCAAGTAGACAAGGTGAAGAGTAAATTTGAGGGTATTTTTAGGAAAAATTCCTACTATACTGTCAATACATTTAGTTGGCATAACCAGTTAAACATCAGCTTTAGCAGATACAAAACACTGCTTCCATCACTCAGTGAAGGTACAGACTTACCATTATATGCTGCATTCAAGATGAAGCCAAGTAATGCTACATCATTGGCACAGGGGCACTTTGTTATCTTGAGATCAGTCACGTGTGGATATAACACACTGATCTCTTGTGATGACATTTTATCCCCAAGGTTCCACTGAAGAATAGGTTCTGTGGAAATCAGAACTAGGTTGTAAATGTGGCAGTATTCTTGTAAAATGAAACATATTAAATCCACTTAAAGATTTTCAGAGGAACTATGTAAAGGAATAATTATATTAAAATGGATGTAGTATGATCTATGCTTCATCAATTATTAATATAATTTTTAAATTATATTAAAAATGGATGTAGTATGATCCATGCTTTTTCAGTTTTATTGTCTAGAAAAGGAATCAAATCAAATTCCCTTCTTGGAATCTTAGCAAGGTCACACTGCAGAAGAATATGTTGGATGGGAGATATTTGGAAAATGCCATTTGCTTTAGGATCCATCCCTAGAGATGGAATCTCTGGATCACAAGATATGCACATGTTGGGCTGGGGAGATGGCTCAGTAGAATAAGTGTTTCCCTGGCAAGCACAAGGACCTGAGTTCAATCCCCAGATCCACCAAACAAACAAACAAAAAAAATTGCACATTTTAATTTAGAGACCCGCTTCTACTTCAAGAGGCCATATTTCCTTTTTGTTTGCTTCTCCAATTCCTTTGAAACAATAGGAGATAATAATAAGGATAAATTCAGAGTAGCAGTTGAGGCCTTGGGAAGTTATCATTTGTGGCCAAGAGATTTAGAGGGGTTTCTGGAAAATAGAAAGAAAATGGACAAACAACAAGCAAGCAAGTAAGCAAACAAAAAAACAAACAACAAAAAACAATCAGAAATGAGACATTTTCAACTCAGCATAGGCTGAAAAGCAGCACAACAAAAAGATCTTTCACATAGCAAACAAGATGATCTCGGTCATTGATGTCTTTTTAATTTCTTTTTTGTTTTTCTCTCTCTCTCTTATTTTTCTTCTGTATTTTTAGGAAAGCGTCTACAGGGTGTTCAGGGTCTCATTACTAGATCAGACTCATAGTGATTTGTCTGTTTATTTTTATTTATTTATTTATTTAATTTTTTGCGAAACTGGGGATTGAACTCAGGCCCT
>NW_004524646.1:3732063-3734287 GCF_000260255.1 Octodon degus
AAGGTCAGTGAAATACCCTCAGGATTTATCCTGAGATCCTGTACCTCAGATTGTAGAACCTTTGTCAGTGCAGCCATGTGGATGAGTCACGGCCATTGGATACATCCTTACTTTTGAAAAGGGCTGTCAAATGATTCTTTTCATAGCATGTAATGCTTCTTATATTTTACTCTGTATTTTACATAGCATCACATCAAAGCAGGATTAAAATAATAAAAATAAAAAGGAAAGGAAATAGAAGATCTAGTTCTGAAGATTTCTCAGTTGACACAATTCAATAGGTGGTTCAAAAATTATTTTTTATCAGATAGTTGAAAAAAGGAAGTGTAATTAGTTGTACCACTCTGTTAATGAACTTAAAGCAACTAATGCTTTTTTTTTTTTTTTTTTTTCGGTACCAGGGATTGAAGTCAGGACCTTATACTTGCCAGACAAGTGCTTATTCTACTGAGCTATCTCGCTGGCCTGACTAATGCATAGTTAATTTAAAAAAACTGTTTTAAGAAAGTAAGAATTTTTTACAGGTTATTGTCATAAAAAAGAATGTGATTCAATGAGCAATATTTAAGTAAGATTCACAATACAACAAAGATGAAAAAATAACTTTATATAGTGATTATTTAGAATGATCTCCCAAATTGCCACAATAAAAGATATATTTCTGTATTTCTTTAGCACTCTACGTAGACCTCTAATGACAATTATACATATATATTTAATTTTTTGCCACGTCATATTTGAGCATGTCAAGGCTCATCATCTGGGATTTACCACAGAGTCTGGCATATAGTAGATGCCAAAGTTTGCTGAAATAATATGTGAATTCAATTCTACTTTCACCTTCTGACACTTACCTCGAACACTATCCAATAAGGTTCCTTCAGTAGCATAAATATTTAATCCTTGATGTAAAGTGATCTTTACTAGCCATTCTTCTACAGCAGCAATATCTGAAAATAAAAGACCATCAACTATTTTTATGTACCATCTTGATGAAACTTAAGGGTATGTGAGCACCAACAACAATGAAATATTTTATGTGTCAAGTTTCCCATGTTTTTCTTACAAATATGTTGCTGATAAAATAATAAGAAAAGACTTGTGAAGAGGTTTGATGACCAACATAATAATGAATTGGCACACTAATGCTGTTTTTAAAAGGAAATGATTTGTATTGGTACATTTTAGATATATATGATGATCAAATTTAGCATTGGATATTTGTACCTGTATATAATTCTTTTCTTCCCATTCTCCTACCTCCTTTCAATCCTTCTTCCCCTTTGTTTCTATTTTTTCTTCTTTTCTCATTTGTTTTTTACTTCTTCCTCCCTTCCTTTGCACTTATCCCTCCCTTGTTCCCCTTTCCATTTGAACATTTTCTTCCTATTTTACAATATCTATTACACATTTTTTTTTTTTCTTAGCAATGGATTTTATTTTTTTTTTTTTCTCTTCCATCTTTTCTTTTCTTTTTTTTTTTTCTAAAAGTTTTATTGACAAACAGATTATTACACATTTTGGTCCACTGACACTTTTGGTTTCTCACATCAGAGAAACAATGCGATATTTACACACATGTGTCTGATTTATTTCACTTAAGATTATGGTCTTAAGATGACTCCATTTACCTGGAAAGGTCTCAAGATTATTCTTCTTTATGGCATAATAGTACTTAATTGAATAAAAAAAGAACCATTGTTTTTTAAAATCCATTCACTGGTTGATGGGTATTGGGGCTGTTTCCATATTTTGGCTATTACAAACTTGAACAATATTGCTAATATTTTAGATCATAATTTTTCTTCAAGAACTGTTGTGACTTGGTAAGAAGCAACTTATGACCTTCTTGTGAAATTGTATAATACTATCTAAAAATATCTATCAAAGAAAAGTTCATGACTGATGGCTTCACTGCTGAATTCTTCTATATGCTTGAGGGATAACTAATACAAATTCTTCTCAAACTATTATAAAATATTTAAAAAGTAGGAAATTCAAAACTTATTCTATAAAGCCAAAATTACTGATACCAAAATCAGAAAAGGAAACAATAAGAAGGGCAATATCTCCAATTAAAATGTATGTAAAAATTCTCAATAAAATACTAGAAAATTTACTTTCATAGCAAATTAAAAATTATCACGATCAAGTAAGATTCATTTCAGGGATGCAAGGATGGTTCAATAATAAAAGAGCAAATGACTCAAAAAAGGAGAAAAAG
>NW_004524646.1:3734502-3738204 GCF_000260255.1 Octodon degus
AAATGTATTTATTGATGTATCTCCCATATGAAACTAAGGGGCAGGGTGTGCCATGGGAAGGTGATCATGACCAAAATATGTTGTGTGCATGTTGAGCCTGCCAAAATGAAACCCATTAATTTACAACCAATTAAAAAAAGGGGAATGGAAAAATCTTGCTATGGTTCCATGGGCTTCAGTAAAACATTTGAAAATGGAGATCATAAGAGTATTTACTTAAAAATACTTCCTATAGTGATAAATGAGTTAATTTCAATGGTCTTTCAAGCACATAACTCAATACATGCTAGTGGCTATGCCTATTATTATTATTACAATGACAGTTTTTTGTCTTTGCTGTTGATATTAGCTAAACTACTTTTCCTAAGATTTTTTACATATACAGATGGCTCCAATTCATGATAGTTATGCTTAGTGATTATTCTGCTTATGAATGTGTAAAAGTGTTATACATTCAATAGAAAATATACTGCAAATCTAGAATTTTGACCTTTTCCTGGGCTACCAATATGTGGTCAATTCCTGTTTTGTGATGTAGAGAAGCAAAGTGAGCTGGCCATACAAACATGAGGGGAAATAACTGTTGCCAAGTTATAATGTTCAGTAGCTTAGGTATATTAACTGCATTTTGACTTATGATATTTCCAACTTAATACAGGTTTATCTAAATATCTCTTGGGAAGTCTCTTACCACAGTAATCAAATTGACGGCATGGAAAACTGGATATGATTAAGGAAGAAAACAATGAATTAAGAAATGTGGTTTTCTTTCCTCTAAACATTTTAAATCTGATTTTAATCATATTACTATATACCATCCCCCTTCCATTGTATTACCAGCACAAACTTTAAAAAAAAAAACCCAGCCAAGGGATTTTTCTGAGGAGAAGCTGAGCTCATTTGATCTTTTTCTACAAATTTTGCATTTTCAGATCATTTTTGTTTCTGTCTTGATAATCTCAGAATCAATACATTTTGAATTAAAACTTGTAAATAAACAATAGAAGCAAAAATAACCAGGGATTGAATTCAGGCCCTTGTGCTTGCCAGGGAAGCACTTATTCTACTGAGCCATCTCCCCAGTCCTCAATTAATTATTGAAACTGTCATACTAATCCTTTTGAAACAGTCTCATTGCTATTTGTTTCTCAATAAAATTAATAAAAAAAGAAAAGAAAAAAGTGATTGGGTGATTATGGGAATGATTTTTTTTTTTTTTTTGTCTGGCTCAGGCTGCCTTAAAGGCAGGTCTGGTAATGCAGGTGGAGGTAGGGATGGAACAGAACCATGGTATCCTGTGCCTGACTGCATTTGCATGAGCAGGTGCTCAAACAACTGAGCTAACAGGCAGGCCCCCAAAGTTGAAAATGATTTTTTTTTTTTTGGTTGATTGGGTGATTATGGTAGGAGCTCAGAAGGCCAGAATCCTGATAGGTACGCAGATGGTAAAGGCTATCTTGATGAGGTCTCAGATGGAAATGAAGACTTTGTTGAGAATTGGACCAGGGACCATTTGTTATATTTTGGCAAAGAATTTGTGTATGTTATTTCATCCATGCCCTGAGACTTTGTGTGAGGCTGAATTTAAAGGCAATAGATTAGTGTATCTGATGGAAGAAATTTCAACACTGCACAGCATTCAAGTGGTGACATAAGTATTGCGTTTAGCCAGATTTACCATAAGAATCATGAACAAATAGCAGAGTTGAATTACTTGAAAAGCTTCCAGCTTAGTAAGTTTGGGCCAAGGAAGTTGTAATTGATAAAGAGATTAACACAGTTAAAAAGAAAATGCCTTGATATAGCTCAGGAACGAGCTAGTACCCAACCATCACAGGTATGAAAGTATTAACTTGTTTGAAAAATTTTGTTTTGAGAAAAGAGATTCTGGGTATCCTCCTTCTACAGGGCTGTCTTTCCCCAGCCTCACAGGATTCACCTCACAATTCTCAGCTCTTTGGGAATTCAGAGGTTGTTGTAGTCTTGATAAGAGTGCATCTGTTACTGTTTGAGTTGTTGGTAGACATTGGAATTATCCATGTTATGCTAGTTTTAGAGTTACGCAGAATATGAGTTGTAGGGATACTGAGACTCCCATTCAAATTTCACAAGAGGACCTGGAAGGTCAGCCACTATATGGCAGTACTGAAATTCCTGAAAGAATACATCACAGGGATAGTGATGCATTAAGCTGTGAGAGTGAAGTTGAAACTTCAGTGGAGGTCTCTGGAAATTAGAAATGAGAGGAACATTGGAGAGTCTATCAACAAAAGCCATAAAAATGTGCTCAGTCAGCCCAAGATAGTGGGCTGCAGCTAGAAAGGCCTGGGGGTAGGGCTGACCAAGTTCTTTGGAGTTCGCACGCTACTATCATGTGCCCTAGATACAGGACATAGAACTAAGGATTTAATATTTATCCTATGAGGTTTTTGTCTTGCTTTAGTCTGCTTTTTCCTTGATATTCTCCTATTCCCTGCCTTTGGAATGGAATGCTTACCTTGTGCAATTACATAATAATGGAAATATAACTTGTTTTTTATTTTTACAGGGACTCATAGGAAGAGTTTGCCTTGAGTCTCGGGAGACTTTGGATTTGGACTTCTGAGCAATGCTGGAACTATTAAGAATGTGGGGATTCTTGGAGATGGACTGAATGGACTTTGCATTGTGAGATCGATGATAGCCTTTTGGGGTTAGAGTTTAGATATTAACGTTTGGATTTGGAATGTCCCCCAAAAGTTTATGTATTGAAGTCTTTGTCTCTAGTTGGTGAAGTTGTAGGGAAGTGAAAGGAAAACTTTAGGAAATGGGGTCAAGCTGGAGGAGACAGTAAGTCCCAAGGGACTTCCCTGTGAATGGTGTATTTTGTCCCAGGCTCCTTCCTCACACTTCTTCTCCTTCTTTGCCTAGTGGCTGCCATAGTGAGCCTCTTGGCTTTGCCATGCTCTTCTGCCATGCTGTACTGCCTCACCACAGGTCCAGACACAATGGAGCCAGTTCATCATGAACTAAAATCTCTGACATCAAGAGGCAAAATAAACCTTTCCCCTTAAAAAATTAAGATGAATAAAGAGAAAAGACAGTGATACAATCCATGTCAGACATTATAGCACTGTAGTTTCTGCTGAAGATTTTAATTTTTGATGCTTCCTTATGTATAGAATCTTTTTTTGAAGTCTATTTATTTATTTATTTATTTAATATTTATTTATTTATTTTGAACCGGGGATTGAACTCAGGCCCTTGTGCTTGCCAGGGAAGCACTTATTCTACTGAGCCATCTCCCTAGCCCCTTGAAGTCTTTTTAAATTGTATTGTCACTGAAATAGAGCATGGATTGAGCATAAACCTCTCCAATTTTTTTAAAACCAAGAATACATCAAAAGACATTAATATAAAATCTAACCTTTCTCCCCAGCTTTCCTGGTGGAGGCTTACTGCTTTACTTAAGGCAGCTTAAATTGCCCCACAATTCCAGGTTTTAATCTAGAGAATATAGGACATAAAGGAGTGTCAAATAATTCACAGCAATGCAGACAACACTCCCCAAGTCAGAGCAGAGGGGTCCAGAGAGGCACTGGGCTAGGGGCACAGGGCATCCCCTTGGGGAATGAATCTTGGGGAGAAGGCAAATAGGAACAATAAAACCAAATTTCAATTGCTTTAAAAATGGATTTTATGACCTATAGTGACAAGAAACAA
>NW_004524646.1:3738637-3753380 GCF_000260255.1 Octodon degus
TGGTCCTTTATTTATATTCTCCTTTTTTGTTTTGTTTTGTCAGAGATAAGTGTTCCACTGCAGTTAGAGAAGCTATATTTGGAGAATTCTTTAAAGGACCTTTTCACATTTGAAGCTAGTCTAAAGATTGTAGGTTCTTAAATTCAGCAAAATAACCCAATATAGTCCAATGGTCCATAATAGTAGTGGGTTATCAGCAGAATTAGCAATTTTCAGAAGTTGTTGACTTGAGCCTTTTACACCTCAGCATATTAATATGGCATTACTTTTTATACCTCGTGGTTATACTTTTCTGCTGGCTAGACCAAGCTAAAGCAAGAACTATATAATTAAAAATGTAACTTTTGTATCTTACAAGGTCAGTCAAATTAGAATATTTAATAATGATAGGGGAAAAAGCATACATAAAGTGGAGAAGAGGAAGAAGAGGTTACTCTTGGACTGAGGGCAAAGCATGGGAGTGTATAAGGGACCAGGCCAGAATCCCCTGCAGCTCTATGCTATGTAGGCCATGGGTTTACAAAGTGAGTGACATGACCTAGGTTAGAGGTTTTTGAGAGGCACAGCCTAGGTACCACTTTGGACAGGGGTGACAGGAAGGAATTACTGGGCACCTGAGAGGGTTATGTAAACTGTAGGATCAGAAGGTACCGTATGTACCTTCTTTTGTCCACTCCCTAACTGAAGCTACTGGTGTCAAGATTTAGGGACCACCACACTAAGACCAAGATGGCTGTGGAGCAGGAACTGGGGCCCAAGTAGTTCTGATGGGAGATGTGTCCTGGACTGGTAAGGAAAATACTGACAAAAGGTGTGAGCATTTATTTTGGCAAGAGATGTATATATGGGGCTGGCTGAGCTTTCAGGTACTCATCTCTACTGTTCCAGCTGGAGTCAATTTAGGGACTGGAGGGGACAGGGGCAGATCCAGAGAAGAACTAGGGTCCTGGAATAATATGAGATACTACTGCTCAGAGTTGACTTGATTGAAGCTTAGGTTCCCATAAGCAATTGAGACAGGGTCTTTTACCCAGTCTTACCTGAACAAAAGGACCAATGGCCTTGTAGGATATAAAGCCCCTTGAAGGCACTATCTTTCTATCCTACACTAAGGAGAAACTGAGTTCCTGAATTAAGATGAAAGGTATGTTACTGAGTTTCTAACAGTCCAAATCTGGGAGATAGAAACAATAATGACTGAATCTTTTACTCTCCAAGCATTAGAAAGCCTCTAAAATGGAAGGGCTCTGGGAGGCTAAATTATAGGTCAGTTGACCTTATCATGGTCCTACCTCTTTTTTAAAACCCTGTAATCCAACCCTGAAAAAGAATCATATGATGTGGAAGAGGAAGGCAATGGTGTTATAGGGGAGTAGGGATAGTTTCAATCTACTTTACGTTTATCTTTCATGGATAACAGTTACGTATAGATGCTTCTGCCTAATGAAATGGAATGTGCCTCAGAGCTGAGGAAATAGTCTATTCTAGCAAGCTAGATTAAATAAGTTACGGAGGGAAAAAGGGGTCTCATTTGCACTACAGTGGGCCATTTGTCTGCCCAAGGAATTGAGCAGGGCTGATGGGCTAGGTTTGGTCCCATGGCTGCACTGAATGCTTGGCATAACTCCAGAGCTGCTGTAGTTAGTGGCTCCAGCACAGTGTGAGTTATACAAAGATATCAGGACTAGAAGGAAGAATAGAGGATGGGTCCCTAGAGGCTGGGTATCCATTACATGACTACATGGATTCAAACTCATCAACACGCTGCTTGCCCAGCCAGATCTGACTTAGAGTCTTATATTTATCTCAGCCCAGTCACATGTTCTCAGCATGGATCATGTCATTGGCAGTCTCCATGGACTCATCACGGGCATTGGCCAGCTCTGAAGTGGGGGCCCTTCAGGTGCTTCTGCACTCGCTTATTCTTCTCAGTGGTATGTTCCTCTTTACTGTGGTCCTTGGCCATAGCATCAGCCCACAGGTCAGCACTGGCATCTTCCCCATTCTCATCTTGTTCATCCTGTTCATTTTTTGCAGGCTATGCTACATGAGGTGTATTCATGGCAGTCTTTAACTCAGCACGGGTCTTCTACAAGTCTTCTTGCAGCATCTGTGCCTTTTTTTTTTTTTGCCACTCAGCAGCCTCACTCTCTTTCTTCCATCAGGCCATCTTCAGCTGAGAGATCTGAGCTATCAGCTCTGCACTTTCTGAAGCCATTTGTTCTTGGGTCTTCTTTTGGTACTGTGAGACCTGCAGCAAAGCCTCCTTATCCTCTTCAGCTTCTTGATGCTCCTTGGCCAGCTTTTTGGGCTCTGTATGTCTGTTCTTCCAGTTCTTTCTTTTTTTTCAGAACCAGGGATTGAACTCAGGCCCTTGCACTTGCCAGGGAAGTGCTTGTTCTACTGAGCCATCTCCCCATCCCCTGTTCCTCTAGTTCTTGTTGAGCCTTCTTAGTCTGTTCTTCAATCTGCTTCAGCTTCTCCATCAGTTCATCTTTCTCCCGCTCAATCTTCTCCTCTTCTGCCATCTCACGCTTATTCTTCTCATTTTCCAGCAGGGTATGCTCCATTTGCTTCTGGTCTCCTCCCGAGCCTGTGCCTTCATCTATTGCACTTCAATGGTGTCAGGCTTGCAGCAGCGCATATATAGTTCATGGCTCCCCATGCACAGGGCTAAAATCCACTTGTTCATCCTCAGTCAAGGAGCACAAAAGACAAAGTCCGGGGATTTTTTTTGTCAATAAGCTTGATGACAAATTTCTTGTCATTGAAAGAGATGTTCTTGATTTCACTCCAGGGAAATCCAATTTTGGGCATCAGTCTGTCATTCTGTTCATAGATGTTGAGATCTAGGGCATTTACCCCTAGCCACAATCCTCAGCCTTCCTTGTTCTTGATGCTGAAGTAATTCACACCATACATCTCCAGATCTTGGGCAATCTTTAGATATTCCAGGACAGCATCTTCTCTGAACATGAGACGGTGTTCTTCATGCCAGACTTGAAACCATTCCTCCCACTGAACCTTGTTGAGTTTGTGTTGTTCCATGACTCTCTGAGGCAGAAACTTGTCTCCACCCAGGTATCCAGACCTGTGCACCTCCCTGTTGAAGTTACCATACTTGGACTGGACAGCATAAGAAGACAAGAGCACAGCAGTTTCAGGTGGGCATTAAAAGTCATCATTGAGACTACCTTCTTTCACTTGCAGAAAGAATAGGTGCTGGGTGATATCCTGGATTCATTCTTCAGGTACATCTTCAGAGTAGAACTTGGCCCAGAATTTAAAGAGCAGAGGGCTTTCCTTTTGTACATCCTGTGAAGTTACTTTCTTATTGAGTTCCAGTAAGTGGAGAAACCCTTGGTGTTCTGGTACTGCACACCACAGAACCAAACTTCCCTCAGGCCAATAGTTTTCACCACCTGATCAAACAGCTGCTTGCCAGTGGTATTGGGCTGTGCATCCAGCTGTGCGTCCATGGTGGTCACAAGCACTAACTGTCTTGGGCATAGTGGTGGCAGAGGAAAGGAGCTGGCAAAATTTGGATGGAAACTGTTGGGCAGATCTGAGAACACAGTGCACAAGGCTCATACTCTGAGGACCAAAAGGGGGTTTGGACTGGGTTCCTCTCCGGTCTTGGGTTACTGCTCCTCTTCCTGCTAACAGGCCATGACATCACAAGCCCCACCCAGGAAAAAGCTGCCTCTGTTGTGCCACCCCCTCCTTTATGTGGCCTGTATAGAATCTTTTCTACCATCTTTGGTCTATTCTTTCCTTTCTCCATGTTGACTCTGTAGGATACACTGTACTCTCTTATCTAAAGGGGTTGGCATGTATGACAGTATGATGTGAACTCCAAAGAGCATGGGCAGCCCTGCCGCTGGGCCTTACTAGCTGGGAGAATGGGACAGGGAAGTCATACAGGCCAACCTGTATGATTTTCTGCCATATTTAATTAGCATATGAGTCTATCTTAGGATAAAGATAGTCTCCTGAGAATTTATAATTGGTCTGGCCACTAGGAAAAATAACAAAAATTACATAGTAGTGAGATATCCTTAGAATCCAGTCTGCAAAACAACAAAAATAAATGTAGAATTATAGAAAAGAGAGACACGTGAGACAGTGAAAATGTGTTTCTTGGCTTCTTTGTATTTCTTGTTTCTAATTCCTTCCTGCAGAGTGGCTGCATTTTTGTCTTTGGAATCCAAGAAATAATTTTTTTCTTTAAGTGAAGTTAAGTTTTTCTTTCTTATATTTACCATATTAAAAATAAATCACTAATTGGTTTTGAAATTATCTCATTGCTATTTATTTCTAAATAAAATTAATTAAAAAACAACAAAAAATCTTCCACTATTTTTACACTATAGAACTATATTTTATGCCTGAAAATTTAAGTTAATCCATTCACTTAATATTCATAAATCCTAGGATTTGACTTTAGTTCTTTTTCTTTCTGGGTATACACAGTATATATTGCCACATAACTTTTAATAGTAGATTCTGTAATAAAACAATACATTACACTGTATGGTCTTATATACCATAACATTTTATAGGTTATTTTAAGGTTTATTTTATTTATTTATTTTTGGTACTGGGAATTGAACTTAAGGTCTTGTGCTCCTCAAGCAGGCACTACGCCTCTGAGCTATGTCCCTGTCCTTTAAGGTTGATTTAATTTCCTCAAAATTTATAAATGCCCCCAAATCTCAGTAGTATAATTTCCAACTTACAGAAAATGTATTTGCTTTAAGTAAAGGATCATATAAATGTTACGTATGTCAGAACAACCAACTTGTAAGACTACCAGGTAAAACACACATGCCCCGTTAAATTAAAATTTCAAATAGATCTTAAATGAAATTCTATTATGTCTTACATGATACATGAGATATTTACATGGGACAATGGGTAAACTTTAAAATATTTTTATTTAGACCCAGGAGAAAATTTAGACCCAGGAGAAAAAGAATAAATTCAGATCAGTCTTACCTGTGTTAGTTGTGATGTTTCCTCTAGGAATGTCAATTAACCAGAGAATTCGATCACTAAACTTGAATGAAGAAGGCACCAGAGAACAATATTTTACAATGTTAATAGTAACAGCTATTTTGGCATATTCTATTTATCTTTTTTTTTTTTTTTCTGTACTCGGGATTGATCCTAGGGTCTTCAAAAGAACCATATCCTCAGCCTTTTGTTTTGTTTTGTTTTTCTTTTGAAACGGTCTTGTTGAGTAGCTAAATTTCTTAGGCTCAGCTTGAACTTGCAATCCTTCTGCCTCAGCACCACATGTAGCTCTATCTTATCTCTCAAAAAAGAATTAAACAAAAACATCCAGGTACATATACTTTTATTTAGCAATTTCATTGTTAGGGCTTTGCAGATATGTGCAAAGTGATGTATATTCAAGAGTATGCTTGCATCATGTTTTGGAATAGTCTAAGGTTGGAAATAATAAAAAAGTTATTGAGCTGCATACAATAATATGGTCACATAATGGATTACCATATAGCCATGGTCTGGTAGCATGAAGCTGAAGTGCTACTGCTTAACAATAATAACCAAAGATAAGGCACGAGATGGCAGAATACTTAAAAATTTAGGAGAAAAATCCAAAGAGCAAGAGATCTGCAAGAATGCTGAGCTCTAAGATTTATATAAAAACTGTGTCCAAATCCTTGTGCTACACAGGTGAGGAGGACACCCCTTGAAGATCATGTATAAAAAATCCAGCAGCAGAAGCTAAAAGAATTGGTAAAGATATCAGTTATTAAAACTATAAAACAGTTCAAAGTTTTTGCCAAGTTGTTTGATTTCTTTTTTTTTTTTTTACATTTTTTTCTTTAATTTTAATGTATTTGTTACAGGGTCACTACACAGAACGGACTGATAGTGATCCTCCTTTCCTCAGTCTCCCCAGTACTGGGATTATTGGTGTGTGCCACCATGCCCAGACTCAGTTGCTGTCTCAGCCTGGCATGTGGAGCCAGGGATCAAACCCTAGTCCTTCTGCTTGCCTAAGCAGGTGCTTAGTCCGCTAAGCTATCTCACTGGCCTTCTATCTGATTTTAGAATAATAAGAATAGCAGTTTCTTGGAAGAACAAAATGGAATCTAGAGTTGACAAAACATAGTAACTTCAATGGCTAGTTTTCAACCAAAAGTGACATGATATGAAAAGAAACAAAAAAGTAAAACTGAGCTAGGTGTCCTGATGCATGCCTGTAATCTCAGTCCTCAGTCCTCAGGAGGCTGAGGGAGGAGGATCACTGCAAAGTTCAAGGCCAGGCTGGGCTACAAAGTAAGTTCAAGGCCAACTTGAGCTACATGGTAAGATCCTGTCTCAGAAATCAAGCAAATAAACAAACAAACAAAACCCCCCAAAAACTGATATACAAGAATATATTGAATATAGACTGCTACCTGCTATTGCACAGTGTATAAAAACTCAAAATGAATCAATGATTCATAGGTAAAGGCTAAAATTATAAAGCTTCTGGAAGAAAACATACAGGTAAATCTTTCTGACCTTGGATCAGGTGATTGCTTTCTACACATGACTCATAAAGTTCAAGAAAGGAACTTTCATACATCAAGCACACACTACCAAGAAAGTGAAAAGGCAACTCAGAGTGTAAGAAGATAATTGAAAATCATATCTGGTATGGGACTTCTATACAGAATATATAAAGAACATTTGCAATTCAACAATTAAAAAACTCAATTAAAAAGGGCCAGGAACCTAAATAGCTATTTCTAGGTCAGGTGTGGTGCTGTAAAGCTCTAATCCCAACACTTGAGAGGCTGATTCAGGAGGATTGCTGTGAGTTTCAGCTTAGCCTGGACTACATGGTGAGTTCAAGGCTGGTCTGAACTACACAATGAGACCCTGTCTAAAAAAAGTTATTTCCCCAAAGAAGATATTTAAGTGGCCAGTAAGTATAGAAAATGGTATACAACATCATTTATCATTAGAAAAATATAAATCAAAACCATAATGATAGAGAGCTCCGCATACTCACTAGAATGGCTATAACAAAAAAGACATAGCAAGTGTTGGTGAGGATGGGGAGAACTAGAACTCTAATAACATAGGTAGAAATGGAAAGCAGTATAATCATTTTGGAAAGCAGTCTTGTAGTTCTTAAGAAGTTAAACATGGCTTTGTGTCCAGAGATATGAAAACACTTCCCTAGACACATCCACAAACAGTCAGCAGCATTATTTATAATAGCCCCAAACCAAACAACTCAAATGGTCTTCAACTGATGAAGAGATAAATCAAATGCAGTGTCAATGCAACGACACATTATTATTATTATTATTATTATTATTATTATTATTAATGTATTTTACTATAGGGTCTACAGGGTCTCACTATGTAGATAGGACTCATAGTGATTCTCCTGTTTTCAGCCTCCCATGCGCTGGGATTATAGGCTCGTGCCATCATGTCTCAGTTGCTGTCTCAGTGCGCCCCAGGGGCAGGGCCTGCATGACACATAGGGTATCAAACCTCAGCTGCTGCGCTCTGCCTAAGCAAGTGCTTTAGTATGCTGAGCTATCTGGCCAGCCCTTCATAGTGTATTATTCCACCAGAAAAGGGAATGTAGTACTGATATGTTTTAGCACAGATGAATATAGGATATATTATATAAACTGAAAGATATAGTCATAAATATTATACATTATGTTTCATTTACACAAAATGCTCAGACTAAGCAAATATGTAGAGAGATAGAGTAGTGGTGGCTTAGGGATGAGGAGTAGAGGCAGAATGGAAAGCGCATCTTCTAATGCCTCTAAGTTGTACTTTGGAGTGATGAAACATTCTAGAATTATATAGTAGGGCCAATCATATAAATCCAGTGTATGAATTTACTAAAAATAATGAATTATACACTTTATATAGGTGAACTGCGTGATATGTGAATTATATCTCAATAAAGTTGTTTTAAAAATGAAGGTCAGGGGCCGGCCAGACAGCTCAGCACACTAAAGTGCCTGCTTAGGCAGAATGCAGCGGCCAGGGTTCGATCCCTGGCTTGCTGTGCTGGCCCTGCCCCCAGGGTGTGCTGAGACAAAGATTGAGACTGGGCATGGTGGTGCGCACCTGTAATCCCAGATCTTAGGAGGCTGAAAACAGGACGATCACTACAAGCCTGATCTGTGTAGTGAGACTCCATAGACCCTGTACTAAATACATTAAAATAAATGAAGGTCAAATAAAGACATTTTCAGAGGAATAAGCAATTCATTGTCAGCAGATTTGTACTGCAAAAAATATTTGTTTCTTCAATCTGAAGAAAAATGATACCAGATGCAACTTGTATCTACAGAAAAGAATGAAGAACAATGGAAATGGTAAATGAGTAGGTAAGTACTTAAAAAGTTGTAGTTTTCTTCCAATTTCTTAAAAAATGTTATGACTGGTTGAAGCAAGAAGTATAATACTATATTTTAGGCCTAAAACATATGCATATCTGTGTCTATATGTCTATATCTATAATGTACTAATACTGAGCTACCTGTCTTTAAAAACATATCCTATAAGGAAGGAAATACTTGTGAAAACATACCATAGAATAAAACAAAGCATAGTTACCAATGTTAAGTTAAAGTGGAAGATGCCACGATATGTGCTGTTTATGATTTCCAAGGTAGGGGCAAGTCCTCCAGATGTGAATGTACTTAGCATTTCCTTGGAAACAAGCTCATTCTCCGCTTGGAAAAAACATTTGATTTTCTTTAGGAAAGAGGAAAAGAAAACAAACAAGTAATGGCAATTTGATGGAGAGAAGCATATACATTAATTTAAAAGTGAGGAGAAATCTGTGAAAAGTAAATGCTGCTAAGGTAACTACCTCCAGCAATTCCAACTCTAGCTAGAGAGAAAAAAAGAACTATTTTTCCAAAGTACACTTTTAGAACTCAGTAACCTATTATGTAATGGCATGAAGTTTCAATTTATCCTTATTGTAATCTTTTCTGTCATAAAAATAAGAAAGTTTTTATATTTAATAAAGATAAAATCAGAACCACATGCTCTCACATGTAGGAAATTTGATTTTATTATATTTTTGTGCCTAAGGAAGCAAATGTATAAAGCAAATCTTGCAGTTTTATTGGTTGTTTGCTACGGTACATGAAAATACAGCAATCATAAATGGTAGATTTTACTGAAGAGTTGCATGAGACAGATACTAAGAAGTTTATTTCACCCCTCAGTTCTCCTTGTCTCAATTTTTTTTTTTTTTTTTGCTGGCCTGCTCAGCCCACACTGCAGGCAGGGTGGCATGTCATGTGATGCAGGGGATTGAACCATGGTCCCTGCACTCTTTGCCTAAGCTTCCTAAGCAAGTGCTCTAGGCTGCTGAGCTATCTCACTGGCCCCTCTCCTTGTAATTAAGAGCATTTTGGGCAATTTCCTTATCTACTTTAAGTTTCTCTGCTTAAAAAGTGGGGAAGGATATTTATTCACACAATATCTACAGCAGTTTTGTAAGTGCTAGGTATAGAGAAGTGAAGAAAAGAGGAAAACTTCCTGCATAATGGAACTTGCATTTGAATGGGGATCTTCAGGGAGACAAAGTGGAGGGATGGATGGAGTGGTAGATGGAGGGGTAGGTGGGTGGAAGGAAAGATACAAGGAACATAAACATAGAATCAATTACTCAAAGTAGAAAAGGGAGATTGGCAATACAAGAATTTGTAATTCGTCTGGGAAAAGGACAATAGTACTTAATTATCTCAGAGATGATCAAATGTGAAGATTAAATGTCCTAATTAACACAAAATGTTTTGAAAAATGCCAAACACACACACACACACACACACACACACACAACACACACACACACCCCCCAGCATGATACAAATAAACACACTGGTATAACCCAAGCCCTATGCACAACTCATGTTTTTCAGTATTAGTAATTGAATACAGGGCCTCATGCATGCTTACGTACTCTATCATTGAGCTATAGCCTCAGTCCTTTTTGTTCTTTTATTTTGAGATAGAATCTTGCCAACTTGCCCAGACTGTTCTTGCATTTGTGATTCTCCTGCCTCAGCTTCCTCAGGAGAGGGATCAGTTATGTGCCCCAGTGCCTGGCTATAATTCCTTTTTCAAGAAGAAAAGAATGAGAGAACTGGGTATGGTGGCACACATTTGTAATCCTATGTTGATGAATGCCTGTAATCTCAGCACTCTGGGAGGCTGAGGCAGGAGGACTGCAGCCCTCATAATTTAGCAAGACCTTGTCTCAAAATAAAAAACAAAACGGGTTGAAGATGCAGTCCAGTGTGAAGGCCCTGGGTTCAATCCTTATCACTACATAATACAATACAACAAAATAAAAAAACTAGAGAAAAAAAAAAACTGGTTGGAGAGGTTTAGTAACTTGCCTAAGCACACATAGACCACTAACTGGCAAGCCCAAGATCTGATCTCAACTTTGTAAGCTGTCTTCTTCTAAGGCTCATTCCTTTTCTACAGCATACACAAATAAGAAAGGAATTTTTTACTCAAAGGGCATGTACTTAACAATAATTGTAAATATAAAAGTTAAATATATGTGGCATACGAAGAAGGAATTAAAGTCTCAATCAAAGCAGTTTTAGAGATAAATATACTTGATTGGTGTGGAATTGTTTTTTTTATTATAGTTATCATAGATTTTTAGATAATCTGCATTTTATTAACTTCTATGTTTTTAGAGTTTTTTTTTTTTTTTTTTTTTTTTTTTTTTTTTTTGCGGAACCAGGGATTGAACTCTGGACCTTGCGCTTGCCAGGGAAGCACTTATTCCACTGAGCCATCTCCCTGGCCCTGTTTTTAGAGTTTTCTGCATAGCTATCTTTTTAAAAACTGTGTTTTATTTTATTAGTACATATTTGCAGTTCATGCATCTTAGAATCATCTTGGGGACTGGCTCTATATACATAATGCAGGTTTTTCTTTTAATGTATTTGATACAGGGTCTACAGGGCATTCAGGGACTCACTATGTAGTGATCCTCTTGTTTTCAGCCTCCCAAGCACTGGGATTATAGGCACGCGCCACCACACCCAGTCTCAATCGCTGTTTCAGCGCACCCCAGGGGTGGGGCCGGCATGGCATGCCAGGGATTGAACCCCTGGCTGCTGCACTCTGCCTAAATAGGTGCTTTAGTCTGCTGAGCTTTCTGGCCTGCCCAAGTTTGGTTTTTTCTAGTCTCTTTCCACTCCCTTGTTCTTCCCCTTCCTACTCTGGTTTCTTTATCAACTTTTATGTATTTGTTGATACTATTTTTCTTAGCTCATGTTATGTCATATAAAATTTCCATTTACTGGAGTTTTTAGGCTCCTGTGCATAGCATATCTTTATTTTTCTTATTTCCCCTAACCCCCCTTCTCACCTCTCACTGTTGCTCCCCTGGACCACTTCCCTACTGAACTAGATCGATCCCTTTGTCCCTTTCCATCCCTCCTTTGTCATTTTCTTTGCATTTTGCCACATTCAAATGAGAGATACCATATGTATGGCTATTTCTTTGGGTTCTCAGTGATCTCAAGGAAAAACTGCAGTGGCATGAGGAAAACATAGACAAGAGACAAAGCTGAGGTCACGAAGAGGTTATTCTCTGATGGGAGCAGAAGAGCTGGCCATGAACTGTAGAGCGTTTATTTATACACTCAAGAGGTTGATGTCATTTTGAGCCTCTTTGCCTAACAGCCAGAGAGAAACAACTTATTTACGTGGCTCAGGGTATCTTAGCCCTGCATGTGTGATTCATCTCTAGCTTCAGCTGCTCTCTTCACATATGGTATGAAAGCTTGTGTGTCTGGTTTATTTATTTCAACATTATATGTACAGGTACATGCATTTTCCTACAAATACCTCAGATTTCTTTATAGCAGACTAGCATCCCATTCTATATAGATAAAACACTTTCCTTATCCCATCATCAGTTGGTGGGTATGCAGTCTGCTTCCAGGATTTAGCTTTATGAATTGTGCTGCTGTAAACATTGGTATGCATTTAGTGCTGTAGTATGACTACTTAAGGCCTTTGGGGAAAATACTTAGCAGGGACATAGCTAGGTCATAGGGAATTTCTCATTTCAATTCTTTGAGAAATCTCAAAGTGATTGTACAGTTTGCATTCTCAACAACAATAAAAGGGGGTTCCTTTTCACTACAGCCATGCCAGTGTTTGTTACTGGTTCATTTCTTAATGATTGCTATTCTTTCTGGAGAAGATGGAGTCTTAACGCTGCCTTATTTTGCATTTCTCTAATGCCCAGAAATGGTCAACATTTTTTCATATATTTCTTGATCATTTGTATTTTTTCTCTGTGAAGTGTCTATTTATTTATCTTTCCCATTTCTAGACTGGGTCTTTAATTATAGGTGGTTCCATTTTCTTGAGTTTTTGGTACTCCTTTGTTTGAGGAGTAGTTGGTAAATTATTTCCCATTCTGTAGGTTTTTCTCCTCACTCTCCTGATTGATTCTTGTGATGCACAGAAGCTATTTAGGCTTATATCATCCCGTTTGTTGATTCTTGCTGCTGTTTCTTGTGCAATTGAGGGTCTGTTTAGAAAATCCTTTCCTACACCTGTCTTCAAGTGAAGAAAAACTTTCTTTCAGAAGGTTTAATGTTTCTGTTTCAATGTTGAGATCTTTAATCCCTTTTTATATAATGGAGTATGTGGTGAGAGATAAAGTTCCAGTTTTTTCTTCTACAAACAGAACCAGTTTTCCCAACACCTCATGTCGAATATGCTAGCTTTCTGCTAGCATACGCTTCTGGATCATTTGTCAAAGATCAAATAGCTGAATGGGTTTCTGCATTCTCAGTTCTGTTCCACTGTCTGTTTTTGTTCCAGCACCATGTCATTTTTACCACTATCACTTTGTGGTATACCCTGATGTCAGGGATTCCTATGCACCCTGCTTTGCTCCTATTGCCCAACACTGCTTTTGCTATTCAGGGACTTTTCTGGTTCCATAGGAATCTTGGGATTATTTCTTCCAGCTCTTTAAAGTATGCTGTTGGTATTTTGGATTTGTTGTCATTTTAATGATATCTCAGAACAAGGGACTTCTTTCCATTTTCTCATATCCCCTTCAATCTTTTTCAAAGTACTGTATTGTTTTTAGAAGTCTTTCACTGCTTTGTGTAGGTTAACTTCTGGATATTTTCTTTTTCTTGAGGTGACCATGAATGGTATTATTTTTGTGATTTCCTTCTTATCCTGTTCATTGTTGGTGTGCACAAATGGTAATGATTTTTGCATTTTGATCTCATATCCTGATACATTGCTGAAATTGGTTATTAATTCTAAGAGACTTTTGGTAGAGTTGTTTGTCCTCAATGTAGAGTATCATTTCATCTACCGATAATGACATTTGAATTCTTCCTTTCTTCTATGTATTCTAAAGAAAGAAATAAAGATTTCATTCTTTTGCCTAATTGCTCTGGCTAATGTTTCAAGTATTGAAAGCAGAGATGATGATGGACATCCTTGTCTTGTTCCTGATTTTAGGGAATACCTTTAATTTTTCCCTATATAGTATGATAGTGGCTATAGGTTTGTCACAAATAGCCTTTATCATATTCAGTTATGGTACTTCTATTCCTGTTTTCTTCAGTGTTTTTATTATGAAGTAATAACGGATTTTGTCAAAAGCCTTTTCTGTATCTATTGATACGACCATGTACTTTTTGACCTTGTTCCTCTTTATGTGACATATTACATTTATAAACTTACGTATGTTGAACTATCCTTGCATTTGTGGGATGAAACCTACTTGATCTTGACGTATGATAGTTTTGATAATGTACTTCATTCTATTTGCTAATATTTTATTGAAAATTTTCTGCATGGACATCTTAATACTATATTTTATTTCGTTGTGTTTTTTATGTATTTAGTACAGTATCTACAGGATCTCACTATACAGATCAGACTTATAGTGGTCCTTCTGTTTTCAGATTCCTGAGTGCTGGGATTATAGGCCAGTACCACCACGCCCAGTTGGTTTCTGTCTCAGGTGCCCCGGGGGCAGGGCTGATACTGTATGCTGGGGATCAAACCCCAGTCCATGTGCCTGCCTAAGCAGGCACTTTACTCTGTGTTGTATTTTTTGAAGTCTATTATTTGAATTAAAGGATCATATCATCCCTTACCCAAAATCAATGAAGATTTTTTTCTCAAGGTCATGTGAGACAATTTTTTTGTCTAACAGATTATATTTGTCAAATTTCAAGAGGACAAATAAGCTCCATAACAAAATAAATATTGTTATAGTTGATCTTAAGAATAAGAGGAATCCACAACTCCATGAATGAGAATGGAAAGAACCCACCAAATAGGGCAAACAAATAAATACAGGAGAATAAAAGGTATACAAAAGCAGTCTTTCAGTTATTCTTTTGTATACAGCAGCAAAATATTCCCATTAGCATGCTCTACAAATGGACCTATGGGTCATGATTCTATCTGGGTCTACAGGGTGGATATCAAAGAAATAGTAGTTTAGTCCCACAAGTGACGCCTGGCCACCAGTAAGCATCATGGACACTATCCATGTCCACGGCATACTAGAACTTTGTACGATATCCTATCCCCAAACCATTAGAAGTGCTGGTCATTTATTTGCCATTCCAGTATTTATCTTGTTTTATTCTTAGTAATTCTTTACTATCATGAAAACTTTTTCTTAGTTCGATTGTTTTGAAACATTTAA
>NW_004524646.1:3762644-3767092 GCF_000260255.1 Octodon degus
ATTATGGGCTACTGGACTCTTTCAGAATATTTTGCTGAGTTTACACACCTATAATATTCAAATAATGGAACTTAACAAAAGGGGATGCAGATGAATGTCTATTTTTTATCTGTGTATTCAAAATGGTTAGGATAGATACATAGTTACATTCTCTTAATGAATAGAGGCATTTGTTCTAACAGTGTTTTTAAATAGGATATCATGTCTGCATCTTGTACAGCAATTAACCACTAGGAAGAATGTATGCAATATGTTAATTATGGAAACTGTCCTACCAATTTGGTTTGAAACTCTCTCATTGCTATTTATTTCTCAATAAAATTATGGAAAAAAATAAAGACTTCTTCGCATACTACGTTCTCCAGGGTGTCAGATCTCCAGCTGTCAGATCATCACCTCAGAACTAGTTAGGAAAGAGCTCTGCCACTGTCCTTACTTCTCCCTCACCACCTCATAACTCTGCAACAGAGAGGGTGAAAGCTTTAAGTTAAAGTGGTACTGAAAGGGAACCTGAACACTAAATGGAGAAAGGGAGGGGCTGCCAGACTTTGTATCAGCACAGAGCCAAACATGAACGAGAAGAAACTTCAATTATACAATAAAGTTACTTTTGACTATTCCATGAATCTAATAATCTAATATTTTAATTATATAACAATAATTCAAAGTTGTATTTTGAAGTTTTAAGTGCTTGGAAAATGGTTTGAATTGTAACATCAACAGTAATAGCAACAACAACAACAAAAAAGCAATTATAAATAGCATACACTGGCTCAGTTCATGGTCTTTATAATTGCTGGGCCTAGCCAAATATTCAACAAAGAACATAGGAAGATGTAAGTAAAGGATTGGATTTAAATAGAAGGTAAGGCCACATGCAGTGGAACATGCCTATAATTCTAGCAGCTGGGTCTTGAGGTCAGCATGAGTTACACAGCAAGTTGTGAGCCTGGATTCAAAAGAATGAATGAACAGATGATTGAATAGGAGATAAAAACAAATTTCCTTTATAATTGTATATTGTTCATCCTGCTGATATGACATTATGATTTCAATGCCATTCTTAAAATTCTATACGTAAATATATCAGTGCAAGTGTCACAAGCTTGGCTTAAACTATATTTGGGACTCACAATGTTAACAGGTTTTCAACACTTGCAACTCACACCTTCATTCATTTTAATCATCCTTGACAGTGTTACCAGACTTAGTTTTTGATGCTATAACTGATTCTATTGTCCAAATCACTCTGTGTTTAAACATCCTCACTGATACCTCATACCTGATGAATGAAATTTTTATATGGAAAGAACATAAGCAGAAACAACTAGTTCCTTTGAATAGCATACACTGAGCCAGCTACTGGGTTTACCTGTCATAGTACAACATGCTCAGAAGATTGTGCTCTCTGTATCACTGTCTCCCCTTTAAAGAAGATGAAACCAAGAGGCAGTGTGCTTGGGCTTCAAGGTCACACATGGCAAGTCACAATAGCAAGTCAGATCAGAGACACAGTCCTTTCTCTAATTGTCTTTTCTTTTTTGCTAGAAAATCTTTCAACAGTGAAGCAAGCTCCTTTTGCAAACTCTTCTGCACAAAATCTACACTTCAATCCCCTCTGAAATGCTCATGGATTTCTCTCTATTGCCATTCTCTGCCTCAGAGTTTAACTCATTTTATGATATAGTTCAAATAGAAGCTTTTTGTAACACGGGGATGAGTGAGGCAGATTGCTTGGTCCCTGGCACTGTGGTATCATTTTATGAATTATCTCATCATATCAGCAAGCTCCTTTGTGCTTGGGTGTTAAAAAAAGGCAGGAAAGCAATATTGTGGCAAAGACAGAAGTAATCCTCAATTTTGGTACTTCTGGATCTCTTTACCTAGAAATTCTCATTGTAGAGCTCCCAGACTCTCTTTGAAACAATGAGATACAAACAAATTCACAAGTCTGTAAGAAAAGGTGTGCTGGAGAAGTTACATTTTTAAAGGTATGGCTACTTTAATATAAATCATGACATAAAGGGAAAACACACAAGTCTAACTGCTGAGGGAAGTCTGCTCTGAAAGAGTAAGAAGAGTACTCTGAGCCAACTACACAGAAACAGTGCTATTTTTAAAACTCATTTTATTATTCATAGCTAAACAATTATAGCAATGAAGTTGAAGTTGGAAGCAGAAAAAGGCCTCCCACCTTCCTCCATCAATCCATCTATGAATGGTGCCTTAGGGAATCAGAACATGCCACTCCCTAAGTAAGAGTCTTCAGCTTATTAGTTACTTGAAGGTGAAAATAACTCAGACACAGCAAGTACAAAGATGGGAGAGTCCTGCTATCTACTGCCTAAAAGCAGAACATAAACTTCCCTACTTATCTTTTCTGTCTCCAGAGTTGAAGAGTTGACACAGAGGTGAGTCTATTCAAACATGAGTCTGTACATGAGTCTATACAAAATTTTTATTACTAAAAGAACCCTTATCTTCCATTAATTTCATATATATATGTGAAAATTCATGAGAAAGTTCATATATATTACGAATTTTTCTATACAATGAATTATGAGTTCATATATGAATTTCCGTTTATCAGAATTCATATATGTAAAATTATATATTTTCTGGCAACTTTCCCACTAAACCCCAATCCAAACTCCTTTATTTTTTATTTTTTTGTGCTAGCTCCATAATTTACTGTTTTGTTGAGAGGGTCTATAAACTCCTATGTTTAATCACTTCTTTAGAAGTATTTCATTTTTTTCAAGAAGCCCACCATGCTATGCAAGAAAATTTAATCATGTTTTTTCCCCTATTTTTCTGTTTATTGTTCAATTTATAGGCCCCAGACACAGGATCTAACAGAGTAAAATTCTTTTCTGTTTACTCTATATAACAGAGTAAAATATAGAGCCTGCCATATTAATGTAAACTACAGTCATAATTGTGACTAGATGTCCCTAAGGCCTCATGTTGTCATTGAGCTTTTTCAGAGGTAGGTGAATCTAGAGTGTGTGATGCTGGGGTTCAGCCCACTGACTGGTTTGGCACTGCATTAATGCCAACAGTCTGGGTAAGATAAAAGGGGCAGAAAGAAGGTGTTAAATTCTTTTTCTGCTTTTGCTGTCTTGTGCTGTCATGAATGGCTGCTGCTCTGCTCTGTACCGCCCTGCCTTGGAGTCAATAGATTATGGACTAAAATGTGTACTAACTGCTAACTAAATAAACCTTTCCCCTTAATTTTGGGTGTGGGATATTTGTCTCAGCAATGAGAAAAGTAACTAAGAAATATGGAATATCATTTCCCTGCCCAGTAATCTTCAGTAACTCCTGAACATTGACAGGTTAAAGCTCGAACTCCTTAGCCTGACATTCTAAGGAATGTCAAATACCTGTGTAATATGTACCAGCTTTCCAGTTTTCCAGAATATTTTATTTATACTGTTTTATTCTTGTCAAACTGAGCTATTACTGATCCCTTCAAATAGTCTGTGATTTTTCTACCTCCATAATGCTCACCATACACCCTGGTGTTGTCTTCTAGAATAGTCTTCTCCATATGTGCATGTGCATCTATTACCCATTCTGCGACCTAATGGATTGTTCTCTTTTGTTTGAAGTCTTCCTTGACAACTCCCTTCCCCACGGCTGGAAAGAACCACTCCCTTCTCTGAAATCTCTGAAGTCTGTGGCTCTCTTGGACTAGATCCACCTATGTGTCATATATTCTTTAGAAGAATGTAGGAACTAAAGCCAGGGTTATCCCAGAATTCATGTAACAGCATCACATCTGTGAATAAATGTCTGAATCCTTCTATCTATCTGTCCAGTCAATAATATTATGTCCTGGGCCCAGTTCCAGGATGCTGCAAATCTAAAAAATATGCACAAATCGGCATGGATTTATCTTGCTCTTTCATAATGTTTTCTGCCATAAAAGTCCTGTTGACTAATTCAGTGTGTATATTGCTTTCAGAAAATTTTCCTTATTTTCAGTCTACTAACCTGATAATTCACTTTCCAATTGATACTGCCTAAAACATGGATGAAAAGAATTTCAAAATGTCTGTTTTTAAATAATTAAAGCTTTGCAAATATAAAATCCTCTTTAAAAATATTCTACGTATTATAAGCGATCAAATACTTTAGTGAGAGGTAAATGTTTTGTCTTCTGCATACACAACTTAGTAATGATGATGTCATTAGAAATTTGTAGACCAGATACATAAATAAGAAGTACTAAAGAAAAAACATTTTAACTATAAATGAAGGATACAAATGAGAACTCCTGAGTAGGAAACAGAATATAACTGTCAGAAGCTTACTTTTATTATGTATTATTCCTGATGAAAATTCCAACATGTTCAAAAGTAGAATTATAGCACATATTACTGGCAATTCCATCTGTTGGAATAAAATGAGAATTATTTATTTTTAATTACTCTGAACATATT
>NW_004524646.1:3767192-3771227 GCF_000260255.1 Octodon degus
GAATGCAACTATATATCTATCCCAACCACTTTGAATACACAGATACAAAATGGACATTCATAGTTATACCCCAATTTTTTTTTAAGTTCCGTTGTTGAATATTATAGGTGTGTAAACTCAGCAAAATATTCTATTTTCTAGTATTAAAAACTTTAAAAAGTATATTTTCATTTTCCATTGACTTTATATTACTTTTTCCTTATTTTTACACACACACATATACATGAAAGAAATATGTGTACAGCCTGTCATAAGATTGATACTGTTTTATGGAAATCTTTAATGACCTAAATGGGTTCATATAATAAATTTTAATAGTCCTGCATAATTATCATTTTGAGAGCTCTTTATTCTTTATCCAGGACCATACAGCAACTTTTCTTGCCTTCTGAATTATGCTCTTTGCTATTTCCTATATGCTATGTCTGGAGGTATTAGAATATTTCAAGTTTGTATAACTGGAAAATATTTTACTTTTTGTTTTCAAAGTATGTTTGCTAAGTATAAAATTCAAAGAGGACAGATCATTGCTTTTTTTCTTTCAGTCCTTTAATTAGTCTGGTTTCTTACATATTGGTCCTTTTTTTTCTTATGTAGAGTAAGATGCTATTTAATTTTGTTTTTCCACAGGTAATTTTTTTATGTGTATGATTTAATGATTTTTCTCTTTACAATAAGTTTTGGACGATTTCATTTTTGTGTATCTGGGTATGATTTTATTCAAATTTCTTGTGCAAAAGGTTCATTTTACTTGGAAATATGTATTATAAGTTCAACTTAATTCAGAAATTTTAAATCTTTAAATATTTATTGGCTACCCCTTTCTATTTTGAGAATTCTAATTATATGAATATAATTTTCTTGATTTTGACGCAGAGTGAATTATTATAACTGATCTGTAAATTCTTCTTCATTTTTATTTTGGACAATTTTTATTGTTATATTCATCTAAGTTTATAAATAATTTATTTACAATGTATAATCTATTATTAATCTCATGCTATGTATTCATTTCAGAAGTATTTCTCTAAAATTCACTGTCTTCATCTTATGTCTTTCACATTTCAATATTTGTCTATAATTTTTAATATGATATGTAATTATTGATTTTCAATAAAGTAAAAAATAGAATAAAAGAAAAAATAATAAGTGGGAGGGGCATCATTTTTAAAACAACATCATCAAAACAAAACCACTCAGGACACTCAATGACTAAATGAAAAATTTACATGATCAAGTGGACATGGACTAAAAAGATATACAACGAATTTTGTAGAATATCATCTTCCCAAATCTGAAAAGAGTATGGTGTTATTGGTTTCACATATGGATTTAAAAGAAATGTTAATGGTCATAAGAAATGCTTAGAAGGCTTTACCAAATTTTTTGAGGAAAGATACAGCTTCATTATTTCATTAGTTTTGGGGCGCCCCTGGCTAAAACAAGCAAAATGTTTCTTCATGGCACCTATACAAAATAAAAAATATATATGAATTTTTTAGGTTACAGACAGAAAGAATTTCAAATTTTTCACATGGATCAAAATTGTTTTCAAAGAACAAGAATACAGTTATATATTTTAATTTCATCTTACCACAGATGTGATCAAGAAAATTTTTTAAAGATACAATATCAGGACACTACAAAAGAACATCAGGCTGAAGTACTAAAATTAAAATATACAGCATGTTAAACCATGATGCAAATCTATAATCTATAACTCTATCTATCTGTCTATCTATCTATCTATCTATCTATCTATCTATCTATCTATCTATGCTAGCTTGAACACAGGGCCTTAACAGTGAATTATATCTTAGTCCTTTATTTTGAGACAGAGTTCATGGGTACAAAATTTTTTTTATTAATTTTATTGATAAACAAATAGCAATGAGACGGTTTCAAAACAGGTTTGTAGGACAGTTACAATAATTAATACATTGCATATTGTTTTTGTAGTAGTTATTCATGGTACAAGATGCAGGCATGATAGCCTTTTCAAACACTATGAGTACAAATCTTTCTTCTCACCGAATTAAGAGAAAGTAGCTGTATATCTATCCTAATTATTTTATATATACAGATAACAAAATAATCCTTTATTTATATCTCTGGTTTTTGTTTAGTTTTGTTAGAGAAGGGTATTCCCTTGCCATTTAAATATTGTAGGTGTGTGAATCCAGCAAAATAATCCTACAAAAATTTTAAAGACAGAAAAAATCAGGTCAAGCTCAGCCTGAGTAAATTAGTCACATAGTTAGACACTGTTTCAAAATAAAAAATAAAAAGTGCTAGGGATGTAACTCAATGTAAAGACCTTGGGTTCAATCCTCTGTAACAAATAACAAATACGCACACACACACACACACCCTAACAATCACCCCAAAACAATAATAAAATAGTTCCCAACTCTAAATTCCTCATTCTAGTGAGTGTATAAAATAATCAATGATTGGAGATTGAGAGATAATTGTGTTCAGAGAGAACACTACTGACAGAAGATGTTGGGATGAGGATCCTTTCCACTTAACTTGAGTCTGAGTAGAGAGTTTAATGAGTAAAATGGAAAAAAACCCCATATATTTCTACAATTTAGAACACTAAATCAGTCTCTTACTTAGAAAAAGACCAGACATGACTTTGTGGAGAGGACAGGAAATGCTTTGATGAGAGAAATGTGGTTCCACTGGGAATCCTGGACATTCATAACTTGCTGGTGCAAAAAGATACATTAAAACTAGGTATGGCAGCACACACTGATAACCTTAACAGTCAGGAGGCTGAGACAGGAGGATTTCCTCAAGTTTGAGGCCAACCTGGATTATACAGTAAGGTCAAGGCTAGCCTTAACTGCACAGTGCCACCCTGTCTCAAAAAACAAAACATAACACAAAACAAACAAACAAACAAACAAACAGTGATACACAAATGACTCTTGCAGGCTAATAATGAGAAAGAACTAGTGTAGGGTATCCAGGGCACTGTTCTTAATGGTCTCTCTGAGTACAACTAAATTTCAACAGAGAGAATTCGAAGACATAGCTAGCTTTTTAAAGAAACTAATAAAACAATAACCAATGGGAATACAGAACTTCTGCCTTTGTTAGATGAGCTACAGAGCAGACTTTTTTTTTTTTTTTTTTTTCCGGAACCAGGGATTGAACTCAGGCCCTTGCGCTTGCCAGGGAAGCGCTTATTCCACTGAGCCATCTCCCCGGCCCAATCAGAGCAGACTTTATACCTAATGTTATAACAAAGGGAAGAGGGCAATGAAAGACCTCTTTGGGGCTGGGGAGATAGTTCAGCAGTCTAAGCACCTGCCAGGCAAGCACAAGGATCCAGGTTCAGTCCCCAGTACCACATGTTCTGCTGGCCCTGGTTGCTGAACTGGCCACCAAAACTGGGTGTGGTAGCACATGCCTGTAATCCCAGCACTAGGGAGGCTGAAACAGGAAGATCATCATGAGTCTGAGCTGCATAGTGAGATGCTGTACCAAATGAATAAATAAATAAATGCTTAAAAAATTTTTTTAAATAAAGACCTGGAGTGTGTGGGAGAGCTTCCGGCTACCCTGCGCTGGTGTGACCTATTGGTCCCAGGCCAGGTGCAGCATGGGTGACACCCTCTTAGAGACACCCCCCATCACTCCATAGTACCCCCCCAACACCCTTCCCACAGAGTAGGAATTTCTGTTGCGTTCCGGGAACCCCCAGATCCAGTCCTAGTCCAGGCCCGGTGAGTGTGTGGGAGAGCTACCTCTCCCCCCTACTTCACCTTGTCCCCTCCAGGCTCAGCTCAGGCCTGGCATACAGGCCTGGGGTGAAACCCTGCAGCCGCAATCCCTGCAGAGAGTACAGGGGACTGAACCACCCAGCTAGTCCAGGAGTAGAACATCTTGCCAGAGGGGCACAACAGGTTAACCCCCAAGGGCAGCAGCAGGAAGGAGCTCAGCACAGCAGCCAGACCCAAGCCAGACACAGCTGGATAAATCCAAACTTTGTAGATCTGCTCCTGAACTTCAGTAGGTGCTAAG
>NW_004524646.1:3779832-3781558 GCF_000260255.1 Octodon degus
TTAAATTTATTTTCTAATTAATATTAAGGATATTTGTATATATAATTATGGAAAATTAGAAAAAGAGATATGCCTCATGCTTTTTTTTTCAATGTAGACAACTATAGAAGAGGTGAGAACAATTGTATGTGCTACATAAATCAGAACCTGAATTGATGAAGACTTTAATGGTCATAGTTATTCCTTAATTTAATATTTTGACTACATTGTCTTTGGAAGAGATAGTCCACATTACTGGACATCCTTGCTGAGGATACTAGTAATACTTTTTATTTAGGCCTTTTCTTAGGGTTGTGTTCGCAGCAAACAGACTTGAAGAATGAGATAAAACAAATTAGAAAATAGTAGGCTTGTTTCCGTGGTGAATCTGCCAATGTCAGTGGTGCTCTCCTGTAAGGTACCTCACTAGGCATGCAAGCATGTATTGTAGGCTGCCCTGCTTGCCCACTCCCCAAGTTCTATGTTGAAATCCTTAAGCCCTAGTATCTCAATATGATCATATTTGGAGACAGGGTTTTTTAAAAGATTACAAAGTTAAATGAAGTCATTAAGGAGGGCTCTAATCCAAAATGGCTTGAGTATTTATCAGAAGAAATTTGAATATATATATATTCACACAAAGAAAAAACAGTAAAGAAATGGGGAGATGGCCAACGGTAGGCCAGAGAGAGAGAGCCACATGGAATATATTCTTCCTTCATGGCTGTAAAAAGAGACCAACCCTGCCAACCCTGGGATCTTAGGCTGCTAGCCTGCAGAAGTATGAAAAAATAAAAAATTCTGTTGTTTAAATTTTCCAGTGTACGATACTTTGTTTTTTATGGTAGTCCTGGCAAACTAATGTATCATTTATGACAGATCTCACTTCTATGGGAGTTGGGGGTGAAGTGGGGACTGGACTGAGATTTATGTTGATACTCTGGCTACTGCTTGTGCCATAATGAAGCCCTTTTTTTTTCTGATTTTAGAGTCCTGTGTCCTTTGCCAGCATCTGAGAGAGCAGGAATAGACTTTCCAGCTGTAAGTAGGGTAAAATCTCAGACTCGCTGCGGTTCTTGATAATTGCTGAATAAATTAAACCTAACCGGTGTTTGTTTTTCCTACCTTAAAATTGACTTGCTTGATTAAATATATTTAATTGATGATAGAAAGCTCAAACATTTGCTAGATTCTTAAACTGATCCATACCATATCTGTATCACATTGTCAAGGAAGAATTTCTTTTTCATCACATTTTTCAGGCATCTGAGAAAGCAACTTGCTATCACAAGGTGAAAAGAAACAGGAGAAAAGAAGAAACAAGAGAGAGGAAGAGGAGGAGGGAAGGGAAAGAGGATAAAAAAATAAGTAAGATGTAGTGTGTACATGTACCCAGTCCCCAAGGTGACTACAAATGGCATGGACTGCAAACATGTACCAATAAACTTAAAAGAAAAACACAGGGAAGAAGAAACAAACAGCGTATTAAAGCAATATCGTCATGGTGCTGTGGCTCATAATTTCTGCTGTAAAAACTAACTGGACATTAAATAGAGAAGTTAGCACAGTTAAACTTCACAAATAGTGCCTATCACAGAAAATATTGTATATTTCTCTAAACAGTCAAGTTAAGTAACATAACATCATTATTGGAACCTGTCACCTCTTCTCATCCCATTCACCAAAGAGCATTATGCTCTGGATCTCCAGTTTGGATAAACTATTAGTAACTTATAGTAACTTGATA
>NW_004524646.1:3781658-3783746 GCF_000260255.1 Octodon degus
ATTTTTTATTTGATTTGATCAAGTATTTACTTTTGATCAAGTAGCCTCAAAGTTTACTTTGAAATAATTTTAGTGGTCCTGAAAGAAAAGAAAACCAAGAGAGCTAATTCAAGGGCAAGTGAACAGATGTGATCTTTGGGCTCTCTATAGCTTTGCTACTGAAATGATTACTTACATTCTTTTAATTTAGAGATGGAATGTGATATATAAGACATTAAATACAAAGTTCTTTGTTAGCTAGTGACAGAAATGGACTTAGAATCATGGTTTCTGGACTTAATAAATCTAGTTAGCATACAGTGATACCACAAAATGAAAAGATTAAAAACTAGAAATGTAAGGGGCTGGGGAGATGGCTCAGTGGAATAAAGCGCTTCCCTGACAAGCACAAGGGCCTGAGTTCA
This sequence comes from Octodon degus, assembly GCF_000260255.1. Lineage (NCBI taxonomy): Eukaryota > Metazoa > Chordata > Mammalia > Rodentia > Octodontidae > Octodon > Octodon degus. The sequence goes on from NW_004524646.1 coordinate 3,782,063, forward strand.
ATCCCCGGTTCCACCAAAACAAAAACAAAAACAAAAACAAAACAACAACAACAACAACAACAAAAAAAACCCTAGAAATGTGAAGTACATGATTGTGTTTAACACATCACTGAAACCATGGTGTTTGTCCACCATTATTCTGCTCCAAACACATATTAATTTCATTCTTCTGATTTTTCTTCAATATTATAGCTTTTCCCAATTAGCCATTGCTTCTGTCAATAGTCATCTCACTGCTAGAGAAAAGGTAGACCTTAGCCTTAGGAAAGTTCTATCTATTGAACTCTTTGATCCTTAGTAAGTGATTCTGTGAGTTCAAGTTCCAATTAGTAAAGTGGGTATAATAGCTATTTTACAGTGTTGTAAGAATTAAATGAAAAAGGCAAATCAATAATATCTGAGAGGTACTTATATAGAATAATTACTTCATAGATATTACCTCTGAGTTCATATCCTTAACATTGCAGCAACTTCACCTTCACCACATTTTCTACAATTAGTTAGCAGTTAAACAATGGCAGGTATAATTCCCACTTAATTATTATGAGTTTTATATAACTGTCCCTTGCAAGTCACACGCTGAGCATTTTTCCTTCTTTGGCATCAAGTGGACACTAGAAAATGCCCCTAGAAAGGAACCTACTTCTTTCTTCATCTGATTCATTTGTAGTTGTTCCATTATCATAGCCTAGCATTTATACTGTAAATCATGTTACATAAAGCACTTATTATCTTTTGTTTGTTTGTTTCCTGCTGGAGAAGCTGAAAAAGCTTTGGCTGGAAGCAAGCTGTAAGCTTAAGGTGGCAACACTGTAACTAAGTCACCTCCCCAGATTGTGTCGGAAGAGAAATGTCTGAACAAAGTTGAGAGATCTAAAGAGAATTATGAAGCAGGTGACAGTGGTTTTCTTTTCCTCCAGTATCCTTTCATTTATCTTCCCTTTCTTATTTTCCCTGACACACTTCCTCCACTGTAAGGGTAAAAGCCCTGCTTTCTGTCCCTAACTCAGGAAGTGCACTTCAGTGTGGATGAGCACCAAGCAAGGGTGTATGCCTACCAGGTCCATAACCACGGATGAAAGATGAATGTTGTTCTCCCCCTGAGGAACAGACCACGAGCACTCAGGCAGGAGGTCTGGGAACAAAGACTGGGGTGGGAATGAAAGAAAAATGATTTTGACATTTCAAGAAATATAATTTGCTCTTTTAATAATTTGAAAAATACAAACAAGTAAAATCAGTGACAATATATTGACATTTCTTGATCCTGTTCCCTTTGATTCATATATTACATGTAAATTTCTTCTACAGTACGTATAGCTTCACATCACTCTTCCTAGTCATTGTCATTATGGCCAATTTCTCTGTAACTGAAGTGTTTTTCCAAAAGTTTTCACAGTTACATTTCTAAACTGACTATACAATTTACTCAATAGAAGACTTTCTGCTATTTCCAAAGTTTTCCTATTATGAATTATGTGATAGTAAATAATTCTGAAAAAAAATATTTCCCTCCATTTAAAATTATTTCTTTAGAATAAGAACATGTTTAAGATTCATGATACATGTGAGAAAACTGCTTTACAGAAATCCAGAATTGAAAATTAGATATAATCCATAAAATTTGTAAATAAAAACATATCTCATTAGCTGAGCACAGTGACACAGTACTAGAATCCTAGCA
>NW_004524646.1:3783881-3792983 GCF_000260255.1 Octodon degus
GTATATATATGTTAGTAATATAGTCATCTATTACCATTATCAAGTATTAATACTATACATAATTATATGTTCTCTAAATGTAATATGACTGCAGCAAGTCAGTTTGTTTATACTACTGTTATGATTTATATCTAAAATGTCCCTAAAAGTTTCATTTTCAGAGGTGAGGCTTTTGGAAGGTGATTGGAATCAAGGGGTTGCTATACTCTTCCTAGCTAAATGTGCTGTTGGGGGTGTGGCCTGGTCAGAGGATGTGGATCATGGTATGGTGGCCTAAGGGTATCTTCTTATCCTTGGCTCTTCTCTTTCTCTGTTTCCTGGATGCCGGGGTGGGGGGGTGGGGTGGGGAGCAAATGTCCTCCACTGTGTCCTTCCCCCTGCTGTGTCTGCCTAGGAGCCAGTCAACTACAGACTGAATCCTGCTGAAACTCTGAAGCAAACAAATACCTCCTCTGTGTTTGGATACAGATATTTTGTCCACTGATGGGAAAGTGACTAATACAGTCACTGGCATTACAAACATATGAGTAATGTGTTGTACTACAACATGATGACAACTGTGATGTCTCTGAGCCATAAGAATCTTTCATTTCCATTATAATCTTATGGGGCCACGATCCTGTTTGTGGTTTGTTGTTGACTAAAATGTTATACAACACTAGTCAGTATCCCTGGAGATTTTTAATCTATAAATAACTCTTCATTCTTTCCAATAGTTTTTTCTCTTTCCTTGAGACTAGTTGAAGAAGTTTGTTTTAATGTGCTTCCTATAAACTTGGGAACATATCATGTTCACCTCCAAATAGTTCATCTACTTAAACACAATTTTGCTGTGATAAGGGAATAGGATGCTTCTGAATTAGGAATCCTGGATCTACACTCAAGTTTTGTCCTCTATCTGTAAGTTTGTCTAATAACTCTACAGAAAGTAAAACCAAAATCATAATGAACAAAATGAAAAGATATTTCAGAAGGAATACAGAATGGGAAACAGTACTATATGATGCTACTAGAAGGTAGAAAATGGGAATCAAAATATATCAGCAGATGAAAACATTCTTCTAACTGAAAAACACCACACACAATAAAACCTCCAAAACTGTGAAACAGAGAAAACTATGTAGTCTGAATTAAACATGTTAAAATAAGAATTTGCCTAGACTACTAAGTTAAAAATAACTCAGAATGAAAATAGAAAAACAGGAACATGTGAAATGAACACTGACTAAGCTCAGGAAATGGACAAAAAAGACAAAATAATCTCAGAAAGAAAGCTTAAATTTCCAGATGCTGAAGGGAAAATACTTTGGACTACAAACGTAATAAAGGTCACAGAGGAGAGGAATGAAAACCATTCAGAGAACAAAATGCAATAAAGAAAAAGATGACAATATCAGAGAAAAAGTAATAAATTCAAACGCACAAAGAAAAGGCATCTTAGCTTCCTAGAACAACAGGAAGACATAAAAATTGATAAGACCCGCAGAACGACAACACAAAGTGAAAAAAAACTCTCACCTGATCAGGCCTTACGAATTTCAGAATAAAGAGACTCTTGGCGGGGCGCCGGGTGGGGCGGAGGTGAGGCGTTGGCGGCCAGGGCTTCTGCGCAGGGCAGACGCTGAGACAGGCCGCCCGCGCGCACGCCAGTGGGCGGCCAGCAGTAGCGGTGCCTGGGGAAGGGCGAGCGCGACCGCACGCAGGACCTGGTGTGGTCATGCTGCACCAGCTGCTCTGCCTGTGCCACAAGCCTCCTCTCGGAAGCCATGATTTCAGAGTACAGAAGGAAAAATAAACTATTTTCTACCTAGAATTTGGTAATGAACCGTATATGTATGACAACATCGTAAAGCTATTGTTACCCATGAGAAATATGATGACTATATGTTGCATTTTGTCTGCTCAGCATCCCTTTCCTACTGTTTGATTATCATCATCATCATCATCATCATCGTCATCATCATCATCATCATCAATTTATTTTTGAGACAGAATCTCCCTATGTAGCCCAGGCTGATCTCCAACTCTTGGTGATCCTCCTTCCTCAGCCTCCCCAGTCCGGGGATTACAGGCCTGGGCCATCACGTTGGGCTTTATATTTTAGAGGAATTTCCATGCCCCTGTTTTCTAGCAGAACTTCTAACAGACATCCCGAGTCTTTCTGTAGTCAAGAGGCAAGCACAGGGCTCCAGCCGGAACAAGGAGGGTCTCCTTTCCTGGACTGAGAATCATGAATAGGCAGGTACTTATACTGCTGAGCTATCTCTTCAGCTCCTGGGAGTCATGAACAGAGAAGCAAAGCCTAATGATGATGGGAATCCGCTCCTGAGGTAGGTTCGCAAAAGAAAGTCATAAGCAAGCTTTGCAACCTTCTCTAGATGGGCCTAAATGCTTTCCTTTTAATAGCCTAGTTCATCAGCATTTTCTCTTAATTCTATAATCATCTCACTATCCTTCAAATGCATTTCCTTTTTAAAAACAAGATTCTGTTTCTACTGTAGTATCTGATGAAATTAGGACTCAGACATTTATATCCCCTGCATCATTATTAAGAAGTTATTTGAGGATATCCTTCAACAAAACAAAGGATATGGGACCCAGAGAGAACCAAAGAAAACAGAAAATAGTGACAGGCAGTTCCCAGGATGACCAGAAGCCAGCAAAACTGAGAATAATTAGCCCAAACTACAACAATATGACAGAAGGCTCCTGACCAAAAAAATAGAAAAAAAGGAAAAGTTGCCATGAAGTACACTAAGTATAATCAAAAGACAGAAAAACTTGAAGATACAGAAGCACATAATTTAGGTAAAATTTACTCATAAGTGAAATAAATCCATACACATTGTTTCTCTGGTATGAGAAACAATATTTCAGAATGAATACAGAAAGTGTAAAAAACCAAAATATATTATAGATATTGTACAGTAGGAAGAAAATATTCCAATGGGAAGGGGAGCTAGGGAGAGTGAAGGGGGAAAGTAAGGAAGGGAAAAGAAAGAAGAGGAAAGAAGGAAAAAATGGAAACAAAGCTTCTGTGAATAAGGAGGGGAAGAGAGGTTGAATGGCGGGTAGGGGAATGGGCAAAAAGAAGAATCAAGATATACCATGTATAGGTACAAATTCCCTATGATGAATGTAATTATTATATATATATCTAAAATGTACCAATAAATTAAATAAATTAAATAAAAGTAATAAAAACTGTCAATAAATTCAGTGTAGAAGGACTAGCCCTCAACACAATAAATGCCATATAAAACAAACCCATAGCTAACATTGTACTCAGTAAAGCAAAGCTGAGAACTATATGTATGGAGATGCAAATGATTCCAAATAGCTAAAGCAACTAACAAAAAGAACAGAGCTAGAGACATCACACTATCTGAATTCAAAATATAGCACAAAGCTATACTACTACTCAAAACAGCATGGTACTGGTATAAAAACACATGCTTTGACCAGATAATTAAGACAGAGAGCCTAAAAACAGATACACACACATTTATGCCAGTTTATTTTTGACAAAGGCATCAAGAACAAACAAAAGACAGTCTCTTCAATAAATGGTGCAGAAAAAACTGGAGCGCCATATGAAAAAGAGTGAAATTAGACCCTTATCTGATCTCACATACAGTGTAAACATTATTTCTAAATGGATTAAAGATTTGAACTTTAAATCTTCCTACAAAACAGGAAAGTTCCTACAACATTAGCTCTGGAAAAGATTTCTTGGGTTCATCTCCAACAACATAGGCAACAGAAGCAAAATTAGACAGCCAGGACTGCACCAAACTAAATGACTTTTGCACAGCAGAGAAAATAGTTAACAGAGTGAAACAGTGGAAATGCCAGACCAACTAACACCTTGTTGTGACCTTGAGAGGTTCCAAATGGAGAACCAGCTAATGTTTCTGGACTCCTCCTGACCCATGGAAAATGATAGATTAAAAAAAAAATCTTTTTTGGCTGGACGTGGTGCAGGCCTGTAAGACTAGCACTTGGGAGACTAAGAGGATTGCCATGAGTCTAAGGCCAGCCTGGACTACACAGTGAGTTCGAGACCAACCTGAACTGAGTAGTGAGACCCTGTCCCCAAAACAAAAGAAAATGAAACAACTTTGTTGTTTGAAGTGACTAGGTGTGAGGAATGGGGAGCTAGTGCCAATCACAACAATGATTTATTGCATTGCATATTGAGCCTGCTACCTAGCCCTTTGGCCTCTCATGCATTTGGGTCAATACACCAAGGAAATGGGTTTCTCTACTGGCTGCAGTGATTGGTCTGGTAGCCAATGAGAAACTAGATTGGTGTTATTCAATAGGAGTAGTGTGTGAAATATAGGAAAATCCCCCTGGGACATAACTTAGTACCCCTACTGTGTGACTGAAGTCAATGGAAAACTATAACTACTACCAAATATTCTATCTTTGCAATGCAGTATAGTTTCCAGTTGTTTACTTTCATGATTGTGTGTAGCTGCCCAGCAGTGTGGAGACTATCAAAGTATATATCACAAGCCTGGAGAAAGAGCAAAATTCAAGACTCATAGAATGTTTCTGCTCAGTGTATACAATTTTTGCACATTTATGAAGTTGAAAAATATTAAATCACTAAGTCAGATTGCCTGTTCACTCTTCTCTACTGGAAACACTGTAGATTAGCAAAGAGTAGGGATTCCGTGGTTAGATTTCCTAGATGTTTTTTAGGGCTCTTTGTTAACTGTGCTATATTTAAAGTTTGTTTGTTTTCTCAAGCTTCAGTTTCATCTGAAAAATGTGTATGATACTCCTTACCCCATATATAGGTGTGTGCGTACATATGTGTATACAAGCACACATAAACACTTTCTCTTACTTAAATGGTGGCATACTCCATACCCTGTGGTGTTCTGTAGTTCTGAATACATCTTGGAGATCTTTTCTTAAAGTTTCCCCTTTGCTTTAAATCTCTGCCTATTTTTCCATTGTGTAGATACACTATCATATATAATACTAGACACTCATTGTTACATATTTACATCATTTTCAATCTTTTACTATTACAAGTGTTATATTTTTATCTATATACAATTCCACAGATGTGTAAATGTACTTGTACAATAAATTTGAAGGAATGAAATTGCTGGATTAAAAGTATTGTGCTTTTAGAGTCTTGATAAATATCTAAATAATTTAAAGAGCAAGATAATAGAAAGTTATTTTTCTCTTGTTGCTGGGACAAATACCTGACATCCAAAATGAAGGAAGGAAAGGCTTATTTACTCACAGTTACTGGAGGTTTCAGTCCAAACTCGGCTGGCTCCAAGGCAGAGGGGCACAGGACAGACAGCATCCTTTCATGGTGGTGCCAAAGAACAAGAAAGCAAATCAGAGGAGTAGCTGCAACAATGGCAACAGAGGGGAAGTCTGTCTCTCTTAAATTGCATTCAGGCTATATGCCCCAGGCTGGGTGTAGTACACACTCCCATAATCCCAGCAGTACTAAGACCCATAATCCCAGCCTTGGATCACCCATAATCCCAGTGGATCATGAGTTAATCACAAACTCTAGTAGTCTACCCATGACTTCATGAGGCTTTGTGGGAGGACACCTAGAGACAAACCATAACAGAAGGGGATCTGGTGATTGGGGGAGATAAGAGGGTGGGCAGGGGATGGGGAAGTGAAACTGATTAAGATGCTTTATTCAGAGTTACCAATTGCCCAAGACGAATGTAATTGTTATGTATCACAAATATACACTAATGAAAAGAACCTAAGACTCAAAACAAGAAAAAAGAACTGAAAAGAATTTTTGCTAATATCAAATTGCTCATTGCTGTTATGTAATTCAATCACATATTGATTCCACAATTCATATGTGAAGTGCCAATTTCTCCACATCCTTACAAATCAAGTGTTATATTTTGAACACCAGTATAGCACCTTTAAATTTGTATTTATCATAATATATACTTCCTTTCTTTTTTCTTTTTTTCAGGTGATTTCACTGTGTTCCCTATGTAGGCCTTGAATTCATGGTTTTCTTTCTTTTCTTTCTTTTTTTTTTTTTTTTTTGGTGGAATTGAGGATTGAACTCAGGCCTTGCACTTGCCAGGGAAGCACTTACTCCACTGAGCCATCTCCCCAGCCCCTTCATGGTTTTCTTGACTCAGCCTCTTGAGTAGCTGTGGTTACCCTCACAGGCCATGCACGAGGCTTTCTTCTGGACCATTTGTGCTTAGAGTTTGTTCATTTTTTCCTTTGGATTGTTGATCTTTTTATACTGATCTGTAAATGGTTTTAGCTGTTAAGAAAATTAGCCCTTTCTTTGTGAGATGAATTATAAAACTTTCCTCCATCTGTCTTTTGTCTTTTTTATGGTGACATGATTTTTTTTTTGTAGTTAAATAAATGGATTTTCTCTTTTATTTTCTGGTAATTTATAGTTTTATTTTTTTTTAGTATGGCATTTTTGATTCATCTGGAAATCATTTTGATATAATCTGTGAAACAGAGATCCAACTATTTTTTTCAGATGTGTGCTCAGTCGTCCCAACATCATTTACTGAATAACCTATTTTTCCATTGCCTTAAAATAGAACATTTATTTAATTACTGTGTATATTTGGATTGCTTCATATTTTATAGCTTGTTCCTTTGGATTGCTGATATACTCATAGTCCAGTACACTCATCTTCAGTATTGTATAATAAATTTTTAAAAATTAGCCTTTCCAGTTTCAAACAAACTCAAAAATATTAATTTAAGAAGAATTTATATTGTGATGACCTTATATTTTCCTGTCCAAATGTGATAATTGCTTTTAAGTACTTTTTGTTCTCCTCTTATTTAAAATTTTTCTTCATAAAGATTCTGTACATTTCATGCTGTCTATTCTTTTATCCTTCTAAATTAAAAATTAAAAAAATCCTTTATTTGTTTCTTTTTTATTTATTTATTTGGTACAGGGTCTTGCTATTCAATGATCCTCCTGTCTCAGCCTCCCCAGTTCTGGGGGTTCTGGCATGGCATGTGGTTCCAGGAATTGAACCCTAGTCTTTGCACTTGCCAGGCAGGTGCTTAGACCACCATGCTATCTCTCCAGCACTATTTTACCCTTTTAAAATCTATAAAATGTGATTGTTTCTTCCATCTCTTCTTTTAACTGATGGAAAGTATGATATTTTAAATTTATTTTTGTCTCCTTAAATTTACTGAATCATTTTATCTTTTGGGCTTTCAATTAATTACTGTAATTTACACATATTGATTCAATTTTCTTTTAAGATATATGCATATTTATTTATTCATTTATTTACTTTTGTATTTTAGGGAAGGGTCGACAGGGTGTTCAGGGTCTCACTACTAGATCAGACTCACAGTGATCCACCTGTTTACAGTCTCCCAAGAGCTGGGATTGCAGGTATGTGCTACCATACCCAGTCTCAATTGCTGGTCTAAGCTCACCCCAGGGGCAGGGGTGGGGGTGGGGGGCAGCACTGCAGGCCTGGGGATTGAACCCCCCCACCCCTGAGCTTGCTTTCAGGGGCTTTAGTCTGCTGAGCTATTTGGCAGGCCCTTGAATATTTATTTAAAAGTCTTAAATTTGCAAGATTAAAATTGTATATATTTATGGTACATAACATATTTTGATATATGTAGACATTATGGAATGGCTGCATCAAACTTTTTTTTTTTGAATAGGGTTTCACTATATTGTTCAGACTTGTAGTGATCCTCTTATTTTCAGCCTCCTCGGTGCTGGGATTATAGGCATGCGCCACCACAAATGGACTCGGTTGACGACTCAGTGCACCCGGGGCAGGGCCAGTGAGGCATGTGGTACTGGGGTCAGTCCCTGCTCTTGCCAAAGCAGGTACTTAATCTGCTGAGCTATCTCACCGGCCCCAAGCTAATTTTATATGCTTTACTCTCACACTTATTTAGTTTGTGAGACGGGAACACTTAAAATCTACTATCTGAGAAAAGTTCAAGCATTTAATATATATACTTGCATAATGCTTCAATTATCATCACCCTCATGTAAAATAGATCTGTGAGCATTCTTTTTGTCAGCCTAAATAATGGTGAGATAGTCTCCAAATAATTTGGGAACAGCAGAGCACTGGAATGGGAACACACATGTCATAGTCAAGTACAGGGACTATAGGGGAGATCAAGGAGGTCCAGGCAAGAGAAAGACAAAAAGGGAGGTATCTGTGTAACCTTAAATAGAAAGTGTGTTGGTTTTGAGGACCCAAGGAAGATATTGTTGTCAGCTCACTGGTGAAAGTAGAATTGCTGCTCAAGTGTTCTGTCCAGAATATCTTGTTCAAATTATTACCGCCTTGGGTTGGGGAGATACCTCAGTGACATAAGTGCCTGCCTGGCAAGCCCAAGGTCCTGAGTTTCATCTCCAGTACCACCAAAAAATAAAAAATCACTTTCCTGCCTCAGCCTTCCAAGTGCTGGGATAACAGACATGTGTTACAAATTATTACAGCCTTAAAGGTTAAAAACAAGCCAGGACTTTGGCACTACTGGAACCATAAGTTAAAGAAAACTAAAGGGACTCTGGCATGGCCAGGAACTTGGAGAGCTGGAGGTGGACAGGGGCAACTGGGTGGTGCTGGGTGCACAGATGGCAGCAGGAACACAGTGGGGGAGCTTAGAAGAAGAATCCAAGGCTGAAATTTACTGGAAGGAGAAGCGTAAGTTCCCAGCAACCATCCAGACAATATTAGAGGCTCTCATTCATGGCAGACTAGAGGCGAAGCACTCTGAGATATCCATCCTAGTCAGTAGTGCAGAGCCTGTTTACCCAACCAGCTCTGCCCTGGTAAGAGACATCTGAATATATACAGCAGCATAGATACTTGCCAGCATGTCTCAGAAGCATGAAATGGAGATCCCTGGAAGAGTGACCCACAATCTAGACCACTTCATAGGGAAGGCAAGAGGGAGTTTTGGTGGACAGCCCCAAGTCTATCTGTACCCTTATCCCCAGGTACAATTTTTAAAAAAGAAGACAGAAGGAAAGAATAAAAGAAAGAACAAAGAGAAGGAAAGGAGAGTAAAAGAAACTAAGAAGGAAGACAAAAAAAGAAAGGAAAGAGG
>NW_004524646.1:3793209-3795015 GCF_000260255.1 Octodon degus
ACCTGAGATACCAGGTGGAGATCAAGCTCTATGACTGACAGCCTTATCTTGATACTTATGTGTGACCAGGCAGAGCTGTTTAGTCTATAAAATATTGTATTTCACTTAAGAGTATGGTCTCAAGGTACATTAATTTACCTAGAAATGTTTTAAGTTTATCCTTCTTTATGGCTGAGTGGTACCCCCCCTCTGTCTGCCTCTCTCTCAACTTACCCATTTATCCATTCATCAGTTGATGGACATTCAGACTATTTTCAAGATTTAGCTGTTATAAACTGTGCTGCTCTAAACATGAGTGTGCATATACTGCTGTGGTATGATGCATTTAATTCTTTCAAGAAGGGGAATAACTGGGTCAAATGGAGGCTTTATACGTAGTTATTAAATGGTTTCTCTGGTATAAGAAGCTGAAAATGTAACTAAGGACCATAATGTATTATAGATATTGTGAAATAGGAAGAAAATGTTCAAAAAGGAAGGGGAACTAGGAACGGGGAGGGGTAAAAGAAGGAAAAAAAAAGAAAAAAAGTTAAAAGAAGCAAAAATGGAAACAAAGCTGTTGTAAATTAGGAGGGGAAGAAGGGTTGAAGAGTATATAAGGGAATGGGACCAAAAAAATCAAGGCATATTGTATGCAGGACAAATTCCCTATGACAAATGTGATCATTATCTATATTTAAAATGCAGCAACAAAAATTAATTAATTAAAATTTTGTATGCTTAAGAACAGTTTTTTCTACTTGAACAATGGCTGAGAAAGGGAACACTTGAAGAGAAAGGAAAAGTTTTTCACAATTATTCTTATATCAGGTACTATCCAACAATTGCCTCCATTATAAATACTCCATGAGGAGGTATATTGGTTCTACTATTTGTTGTGTTGCTTAGTTTTGTTTTCCTTGCTTTTTGATTTTTTGTTTGGTTTGTGTATTAGCCATTTTTCAGTTGCTGGAATGAATACCTGACACTTTAATGTTAGAGCTTTATGTTAGCTCACTATTTCAGTCCATGGTTGGCTGGCTCCAAGACCAAAACTGTGTGGCTGGAGGACATGGGGGAGCTGGTAAACCCATCCCAGTGCAGAGAAGAGCGGGGACAGGAATATATGCTTCCAGGTCACACCCCCAGTGACCCACCTCTCTGACAGGCCCCCTCCTGACAGCACTTTCAACTACTGAACTCATCAATGGATGATTTCACTGATATAGATTCTATCCTCATGATACAATCATCCTCAACATACAAGATTTGGGGAGGACACTTTAGATCTAATCCATAACTGATGTGGGAGACCCAGTCCTAGCTCAGGTCTGGTGAGTGTGCGGAGGGCTTCCTGCTACCCTGAGCCGGTGGGACCAGTCCCAGCCCAGGCGCAGAGTGGGCCGCCCCCCATCACTCCACAGTGCCTCCCCCACCCCGCCCGCCGAGTAGGATTTTCTGCCGAGTTCCGGGAGCCTCCAGACCCAGTCTTAGCCCTTGTCCAGTGAGTGTGCGGAGAGCTTCCTGCTACCCTGCGCCAGCAGGACCAGTCCCAGCCCAGGCGCAGAGTGGGCCGGACCCTCTCCCACCCCCTTGGGCTGCCGCCCACCACTCCCAGTGCCTCCCCCACCCCGCCCACCGAGTAGGAATTTTTGCCCCATTCTGGAGGCCCCAGACCCAGTCCTAGCCCAGGTCCCGTGAGTGTGTGTGGAAAGCTTCCTCTTCCTCCTACTTCACCTTGCCCCCTCCAGGCACAGCTCAGGCCTGGCATACACGCTTGAGGTGTAATCCTGCAGCTGCAATCCCTGCAGGGGAGAGTGTAGAGAA
>NW_004524646.1:3795300-3800394 GCF_000260255.1 Octodon degus
AAGCTGCAGAAAGATTTAGAAGACGTCAGATTGGAAATGAGAAAAGAAATCCCTGAATTAATAACAACTGAACTAAAGAATCAAATACAGAAACATATGAAAGAAACCCAGCACCCACCCAGAACAAGTGCGGAGGGCACTAGCTCGCCTCAAATGCATGAATTAAGAGCATCGAAAGTAAATAAGCAACAGCAGAAAGATAGAGAGGAAATCAGAGCGCAATTCTTTTCTGAAGTAAAAAAAGAACTCTCAGAACTCATAGCAGATGAAGTAAAGAAGCAACTACAGAAGCATAGGCAGGAAACCCAATCTGAAAAAAACACTGCAGTAGAAGAATTTCTAACTGCTTCTAAAGAAGATATTGATAAAAAAATAGAGGAGATTAGAAAAATGACGGATTCCCTGAATGAGCAATTCAGGAAAGAAATGGATCGCATGAAGCAGAGTCAAAGAGACATAACTGATGTGGTGTGTGTGTGTGTGTGTGTGTGTGTGTGTGTGTGTTTTAGTGTAAAAATGTATTTTAGTTTCTACTTTTGCTCTATAATGTTATAGTGTTGCATATTCTTTTAATCATACTTTCCTACATTATAGGATTATCTAATTTTGTTTTCCTATTACTTAAATGATTGGATTCAATCTTCCTGTCTCTTCTCTCACTTCCCATTTATATTCCTTTCTCTTCTTTACTTCCTCTCTCATACCTTATGCCTCTGTACTTTTCTTCCTTTTTGCCTAATATATATCTAACAGTAATCTGAATATCATTAATGCTTAATTTTTGTAAATTTTTTTTTTTTTGGTACTGGGGATACAACTCAGGACCTTGTGTTTGCTAGGCAGGTGTTATGCCATTGAATTATATCCCTGACCTTTTCTTTATTTTATTTTTTATTAATTTTAATGAGAAAGAAATAGCAATGAGACAGTTTCAAAATGAGTTAGTAGGACAGCTACAATAATCAATATAGTGCATATCACTGTCTTCATTCCCTGGTCTTTTCTAATCAATTGTATATTATTATTCTCCCTGTCTTTTTCTGGTTTAGTGAAATAGTAGACATCTTTTAAAATATGTTCTTCATTATATGTAAATATATGGTTTGCTCTTGAATTGTTGGTGTTATTGGAAGTTATCCTCTCCTCCCACAGCTGAGCTGAGGGTTGAACCTACCACCCAGAGCACACTGAGTGGATACTTTCATGTGGAGATATAGCTATAGCTGAGGAGACGTCACAAAGAGAAATCACTTTCTAAAAAAGTTCCCACATAATAGTAGAGATATTCATTCTAACTGAGCTGCATATCTTAGAAGAAAAACACAAGAGTCTTGAGAATACAAGGCTATATATAATATGCTTCTAAAAATTCATACCCCCTCAAAAGGTGATCACACAGATACTAAAGTGAAAGTCAGGTAAAGAATTTTAAAACTAATAGTTAAAATTATCAATGAGATTAAAAAAGAGACAGCCGAAAGAATTACTAAAATGATGAACTAAAAAAGGACAATGTGGAATATGAAAGACCACTTCAGTAAAGATACAGAGATTCTGAAAAACCCCAGTATACATCCTGGAAATGAAGAGCTCACTTAGATAAAAATTCAATTGTGTCAGTCATGGCGGCACATTCTGATAATCCCAGCACTCAGGAGGCTTGGGTAGGAGCATCATTGTGAGTTTGAGACCAGCCTGGACCACAAAGTGAACTCAAGGCCAGCCTGAACTATATAGTGAGACCCTGTCTCATAAAGACAAAAACAAAACAAAACAAAACCTCAATTGAATGCCTCAACATTAACCAAGATAAATTTTAGAAAAATATCAGGGCTTAAAGACAAGTTGGATCTCATTGCTTCTCAGCTTTTTGGCTATTATCAGTGAAGACAAGATGATGTACTAGACTATTCAGATAGTCATAAAGAAAAAAGAATAAAAATATTATTCAAGAGATCTTGGATAACTCTAAAAGATCAAATTTAAGACTAAATTTAAGCATGAAAAATGGTGACAAAATAGAGGGAAATGGGAGAAAAAACTGAAATTATAGCAGAACGTCTCCACAATATTTCATATTCAAGATGCTAAAAATTTCAGAACAAGAATATGGAAAGCTATTAGAAAGAACTACAAATGTTTTTAAAATTTTTATTTAGTACAGGGTCTACAGGGCCTCGCCGCACAGATGGGACTCATAGTGATTCTTGTTTTCAGCCTTCCAAGCACTAGGATTACAGGTGTGTGCCACCATGCCCAGTCTCATTCCCATCTCAGGGTGTCCCTGGGGTGGGGCTGGCACAGCATGCTGGAGATTGAACCCCAGTCCCTGGGTCTGCCTAAGCAGGTGTTTTAATCTGCTAAGCTATCTGGTCAGTCCTACAAATCACTTCTAAGGGCAAACACATTAGAGTGACAACAAATTTCTAAACAGGAGCTTTAAAGGCCAGGAGAGTTTGCAAAGATCTATTTCAAACCCTCAAAGGAAATAATTGCCAACTCAGACTATTATGCTTCCAAAGTCATTCTTCAGAATCAAAGGAGAAATAAAAACCTTCCAAAGTAAGTATAAGGGGGCTGGGGAGATGGCTCAGTGGAATAAGCGCTTCCCTGGCAAGCGCAAGGGCCTGAGTTCAATCCCCAGTTCTGAAAAAAAAACAAACCAAAGTAAGTATAAGCTAAACAAATGCATGATATATTTCTTTCTTTCTTTGGTACCAGGATTCAAACTCAAAACCTTGTGCTTACTAGGCAGGTGTTGTGCCACTGAATTATATCCCTGGCTTGAAATCTATGATCTTAAGTCAAAATTATAGAAAAATATTCAAGAGAATTGTAAGTGCCGAGGCAGAAGAAATGAAGAAGGAGGACGAGGAAGAGGAAGAGGAAGGAGGAGGAGGAAGAGGAGGAGGAGGAAGAAGAGAAAATGGCAACCAAGCAACCAAATGAAAGAATAAATCTCATCAGGAGAATAGAAAAAGAAAGAAGAATCAGAAGTGAATTCAACATCAGAAAAACAACAAAATGACAGGAATTAGTATATACCTTTCAATAATGACCTTTAATGAAAATGGTCTTAAATCTCCAAATAAAAGATACAGGTTGGCAGACTGAGTTATAAGGAAAAAAATCCATCTATATATTGCCTTCAAGAAGCACACCTCACCTTGAAGAACATACACAGACTAAAAGTAAAAGGATGGAAAGTGATATTCTAAGCAGCTGGAACCCCAAAGTAAATAGGAGTAGTTCTACTAATATCCAAAAAACTAGACTTGAAACTAAAATTGCTCAGTAGAAAAGGTCACTACATATTGGTAAAGGATAAAATTCACCAAGAAGAGGTAGTAAATGTAAATATATATTCACTAAATGTCAGAACAATAAAAGTCACTACCTGATATGAAGAGAAAAACAGACCCCCAAAACAACTATAGTAGGTGACTTTACTACCTCACCTTCACAAAGATATCTCAACTAGAGAAAAAAATCAACAAAGGAACACCCAAGTTACAGTGCACTATAGGTAAAATTGACTTAACTACCATCTAAACCCCCTTGTCTACTTTCATGTTATATTTTTTCTTTTGGATTCTACAAATGAGAGAAAATATTGATATTTGTCTGAGTCTAACTCATTTCACTCAAGTCTATCTTATTCAAAATGATTTCTAGCCCCATCCATTTTCTTGCAAATGATATGATTTCATGGGATACAGCTCAATAATTCATTAACATATTGCTATGGTTTGGGTCTAGTTGTCCCTTAAAAGCCTCATGCATCATAAGGTGCACTTCTATAGGTTGTGATTAATTCATGATCCAATGCTGGGATCATAGGTATGAGTGTTACACCTATGCTGAATGCAGTATAAGGAAGGGAGAGAGGTTTGCTCTCTGCTGCTGCTCCTTCATTTTGGTTCTTTCTGTTTTGCTGTTTTCCACCACCATGAACTGCTGCCCCTTTCCATGTGTCACTCTGCCTTGGAGCCACCTGAGTATGGACTGAAACCTCCACAAACTGTGTGCCAAATAAATCTTTCTTTAATTTTGAGTATTGAGTATTTTTATCCCAGCAATGAGTGAAAAGTAACAGAGACATATATTTTCTTTAGCTATTCGTATATTGATGGGTATCTAGGCTGATTCTATGACCTGGTAATTGTGAATAGTGCTATGATAAACATGGATATGCAGATATCTCTGTCACATACTGCTTTAAATTTCTTTAGCTATAGATCTAGGAGTGAGAACTGGATTATATAGTATAGTAGTTCTATTTTAGTTATTTAAAAGGACTATCATCCTGTTTTTCATAGTGATTATAAAATTTATATTTTCACCAACAGCATGGAAATGTTACTTTTTCTTAGTATCCTTGCCAACAGTTGCCATTTCTTGTTTTCTTTCCTTCTTTTTTTATATATATTTGGTACAGGGTCTCATTATGCTTGGACTCATAGTGATCCTTCTGTTTTCAACCTCCCCAGGGCTAGGATTACAGGTGTGTGTCACCAAGACACATGTGCCACCACACTCTGTCTTGCTGGTGGCTCAGCATGCCTGAGGGCGGGGCTGGAATGGTGTGTGGTGCCAGGGATGGAACTCTGGTCCCTGCATGTGCCTAAGCAGGCAGTTAGTCTGTTGAGCTATCTTTCTGGCTCTTTCTTTCTTTCTTTCTTTCTTTCTTTCTTTCTTTCTTTCTTTCTTTCTTTTTTTTGTCTGAAATATACTGTAAATGTTTATTTTTTAAAAAAAATTTACAGTAAAAGACACATTTCCATGAATCCTTCTTAAATTTCTCTCACTGAGCACACACATCTCCCTTGTTCTTGCCACTTTCTGAAGCGGTTCTGGGTGTCTTATTTCACCTGAAAGTCTTTAGTTGCACTCTCAAACCTGCCTTGATGTCTTTTTTTTATTTTTATATTAATTTTATTGAGAAAGAAGTAGCAATGAGACAGTTTCAAAATAGCTTAGTAGGACAGTTACAATAATTAATGCATTGCATATTGTTGTCTTTGTAGTAGTTTTTCATAGTACAAGATGCAGACATGATATCATGTCTAAGCACTATTAGTTCAAAACTTTTTT
>NW_004524646.1:3801428-3804847 GCF_000260255.1 Octodon degus
CATAATATGATAAAAACACTTTAAAAATTAGATTATATTTTAAAAATAGGATAAAGAATTATATACTTCTCATGTTTGCACATAAGTCCAAAAATCTCACCATATACAACCTTGAAGCAGGATGCCTTGATGTCTTGAATTGATTCAAAAATGTTTCCTCTCTTGATCATTTTGACTTGGGAGGAGCCAGAAGTCACCTGGTGCCAAATCTGGTGAATAAGGTGCATGAGGACAGGTGGATTTCTATGAGCCTTCTTTTTCATTGGATTGGCCCTTTATTTCTTAATAGTAATAATTCTGACTAGGGTGAGATGGATTCTCAGTGTAGTTTTAATTTACATTTTTCTGATTGCTAAAGATGTTAAGCATTTTTAGATACAATTATTGGCCATTTATACTTCTTCCTTTGAGCAATGTCTGTTCAGGTCATTTGTACACTTACTGATTAGATTACTTGTTCTTTTTGTATCAAGATTTTCTTATTTATTTATGCAGTCTGAATATTAACCACATCAGAAGAACAGATAGCAAAGGTTTTATTCCATTCTGTAGGTTGTCTGTTTATTCTGACTATTATCTTTTCTGTATAGAAGCCCTTTCATTTGTTGAAATTCCATTGACAATTCTTAGTTTTATTTCTTGAGCTATTAGAATCATGTTCAGGAAATCATTGGCTATACCAACATTTCAAAGTGTTTTCCTCTAGGAATTTCAATTTTCAGATCTTACATTAATGTCTTTGTTCCATTTTGAGTTGATTTTTGTATAGGGTGAATGTAACAGCTGATCTCCATTGTCAACTTTATTGAATTGAGAAATGGCCAGGGAATTAGGAAAATGTATTTCTGGGTGTGTTGGTGAGGATTTTCCAGAGACAATTAGCACATTCAATAGTAAACTAATGGAGGATACCTGTCCTGAATGTCGGAAGCACCATTCAATAGGGTGGGAAAAAAACGAAGCAAAAAAGAGGAAGAAGCTTATTCTTACAGACTGAATTTGTTTCTCTCTTCCTCACCTCCTTCCTAGTTGCTATGAGGTGAGTAATTTTCCTCTACAACATCCTTGTTTATTTTGGTGGTTGGAAGGTTTGTTTTCTGAGACAGGCTTTCTCTTTGTAGTCCAGACTTGCCATGAACTCTCTATGGTAGCCCAAGCTGGCCTTGACCTCACAGTGATCCTCTTCATTCAGCTTCTGAGTGCTGGGATTATAGGCATGCACCACTATGCCCAGCTTGCAGCTTACTTCTGCCATGACATTTTTGCTTTGCCTAAGACAATGGAGCCACTTGATAGTGGACTAAAATCTCAGAAACTGAACTGAAACAAACTTTATGCCAGATATTTTTTCACAGTGATGAGAAATTATACAGTGGAGAGATAAGGATCTAGTTCTAGTCATCTACAGATGGATGTCTAGTTTTCCTAGGAACATTTTTTTTGAAGATGTGATCTTCTCCAATACATGTTTTAAGCTTCTTTGTTGAGAATCAGATACCAATACCATGCCAGTCTGTCACAATGGCTCTATGGTTTATTTTGAAACTAGGTATTTTGATGTTAACAGCATTGTTATTTTTGCTCAGATTGCTTTTCCTATTCAGGGCTTCTTGTGCTTCCATATGAATTTTATTTTATTTTTAAAAAATTTTATTGGTATATCTTAGATATATATAATGATAGTATTCATAATAGGGAATTTGTGTCTGTTCGAATCTGCAGAATGTTTTTGCTAATGTGAATATTTACATGACCTTAAGTCTACCAAGCCACATATGTACATGGAAGTCTTTCCATCTTTATCCCTTTCTGTGGTGTGATGGTTGATACATTGTAACAAGTTGAGGGGTCAGAAGCTTAGCTGTATGGGCCCAGCAACTCCATGCCTTAGGGCAGGGAAAGCCCACCCAAGAGTGACTCAGTACTGAAAGTGTGTATAAAGGGGTTGAGGAAGTCTTCTCTGCTCCCACTTCATTGGAGGAGCTTGACTGTCACAGCCATGACACTCTGGAGGAGCTTGGAACTTTGCAGCAGCCACTGCCACTTCCTTGGAGGAGCTCTGGTCTTCACAAGAGAGAGAGGCTTGATAGACATCACAGCTGCTGTTCCTCCTCTGCTCTTGTTTTCTGCCACCATGAGCTGCTACCATCTGCCTTGGAGCCAGTGGAGTATGGATGGAAACCTCCACTAGCTGTGAGCTAAATAAACCTTTCCTTTCTTGATTTTGGGTGTTGGTATTTTGTCCCAGCAAGGAGAAAAGTAACTGAGACACCTGGGAACATGATTGGAGATGGTTTCTCTGAACTGCCTTTCTGCAGTTCTGCTTCCCCATACATTTTAGCTGTTCTATTTCTTCTCTCTTGATTTACAGAGCTTTCCTTTTCTCTTCTTGAAATACAATTTCTCCTTCATTGTCCCAACTCTGCAACTTAAGATTCATGTGAAGGATACCTCTATTCCACCATCTTACTTAGAAGCCCTTATTGAAATTTGATTTTTTTATTATAGTAATTCTCTGAAATATGAAAAGATTGGTCATTGTGGTTTTGATTTGAATTTTCCTGATAATTAGTGATGTTATCATTTTTCACATGCCTGTTGTCCACTTGTATGTCTTCTTTTGAGAATCATTTGTTTTCTTACTATTGAGTTGAGTTCTATATACATTTGGATATCAGACCCTGCTCAGAAATATTTTCTCCCATACTCTATATTGTCTCTTCACTGTGTTTTTTTTTGCCCTGCCAGTATTTAAAAAAAGAACTACTGAAGCTAGCAAATTCAGTAAAGTAGTATGATATAAGATCAACATACAAAAATTAATAGTGCTTATATACACTAAAATGACATCCAAAAAAGAAATCAGAAAGTAATCTGATGACAACAGCTAAAAGTACAATACTTGTGAAAAATTAAATTAAGGTGGTAAATATCTATAAACTAAAAATTATAAAGCATTGATGGAAGAAGTTGAAGAAGACACACATAAATGGAAAGATATCCTATCTTCATGGATTGGAAAAATTAGCACTGTTGAAATGTTTGTATTACCCAAAACTATTCACAGTTTCAACACAGTATTGAAATTTCAATGACTTTTCTTTTTATAGAAATAGGACAGTCTTAAAATTTATGTAGAATAATAAAAGATCCTGAGTAGCCAAAGCAATCTTGAACAAAAAAGAACAAACCTAGAGGCATCACACAAATCTTCTTTTTAAATTTTTTACTGTTTATTTTTACTTCAGTCTAATTGCAATGGTTAATGTTTTCAAATAAGTAAAAATTATGATAAGGTTATCCTGTTCTCATTCCTTTTTCTTTTTTCTTTTCAAAGTTTTATTGATAAACATATAGCAATGAGACAGTTTCAAATCAAATCGAAAGTACAGTTTCAACAAATAATACACTGCATATAT
>NW_004524646.1:3823258-3840259 GCF_000260255.1 Octodon degus
CTTGCCTCTAGCCTCTTTGCAGGGAGTTCTGCTGAAGGGTTCCATGCTGGGCCTGCAGCCTGGGTCAAATGAGGATCCGCGGGCCCGGGTCGTCTCACTCACTCACTCACCAGGCTTGCGCTCTGGGTCTATTCAGGATCTCGCGGCCCGGGCCATCTCACTCACCAGGCCTGCGCTCTGGGTCTGTCGACTTTAAGGTTTGATATTCAGATGTAAACAATTCAAAATACCGTGGCTATTAGGAAGGGTACTAGGCAAATGTATTTCCAGTGCCTCTGGATCAGTTTATTTTTAAAATAAATAAAAAGAACAATTTCAAAGAAGCCAGAAAAAAGACAAATAGCCTACATGGAGAAAATTAGGATCATAACTCACTTTTTTTAGCAAGAATTTTGATCAGGAAATAATGGAAAATACCTTTAAAGCATGAATAAAAATAACTTGTCAACCTGTAATTGTGTAAGTGGCAAAACCATCTTTATAGAATGAGAGGGAAATAAAGCCATCGTAAATGAAGTAGAGAGTGTTTACAATCAAGAGAGTCACAGTAGGAAGACTTTTAAAGAGTACACTTGAATTAAGAAAATGATCCCAGGAAGATTATCAGAGGTAGAAGGAGTGATGATACATAGAGATATGATAAAAAGTAGTATTCTTGGGTGCTGGCTAGAAAAACACTGTTTTACTCCCCTCAAATTGCTGAAAAGGCTCAGAAAACCATCAGGAACACAAGGGTTAAGACCAAAGATACGTATCATACAATATACAGTCCATGAGGATAATGTTAATAGGTTTATTCAGGCAACTGCACAGCAGAGAAACAGAAGTAGAGTGGAAAAGGGAAAGTGGCTTTATTATCATTGAAGACATTGAGAGAATCTGGGGAAGATAAGAGATTCTCTGAACTGGAACAAAGAGAAGCTGATACTTTTATGGTCTTCTGCCAGGAGTGGAGTCTGAGGGGAGTGTTTAGAAATACCTGAGAAGCTGATTGAGGTCTCCCTGAGGCAGCAGGAAGGGTGAAAGGAAACTGCACACTTGGCTGGGTTGGAGAACAAGAGGGGAGGTTATCTCTGGAAACATAAGCTGTTGTTTTAGGGGCTTCAGCCATATTAGATGACCACAATAATAACTCAGCAATTCATACCAGGGCCAGAACCTATCAAATGTTGCTAATGAAATAAAAACCCACTAAATACATCTTATTATACTACCTTCATTGGACTCTAACACTACATAATGTTTCTGGGAGGTAAATGTTGCTGAGATTCTCCATAGCCCCTAGTCCATTTGGGGGGTGCACTAGGAACTGAACTCAGGACTGCATTTGCCAGGCAGGCACTGTGCCTCTGAGCTATATATTCCTGGTCCTCCTGGTCCTAAGAATCTATGTGGGTATAGCTCAATGCTCAAATTCAGACCACATGCACAGGTCAAATGTAAGAAAAGCTTAAATACAAATTATATGGCAATTTACATTATGTTTTACAACAAAACTTATCAAACATAGGAACATGGGGTTCTGGGCAGCAGAACATACTAGGAAAATGCCTACTATAGGTAGAAATTTTAAAAAAATTACATAAAAGATAAAAGCTAATAGACTAAAATGATAAACAAGAATGGTTTATTTAGATCTTTAAATAATTAATATTGTAACAAGTAGAGTCTGATACATAATTCAAGCAAAATACTTTATTGGAAAAATTATAGATGAAAGCCATCTGAAGATGAAAAACCCTATGCAGACATCCATGGAGTAGACAAATTCCAGGGAAAACCTTTTGGTTTCTGCCAAAGGAGTAGGCCTCCAAGCAAAGGATGGTAAGCTCTGAGCAACAGCATGATCCTATCAGCCAAGTCACAGCTGCTCATTCCACCACCACATACTGCTTGAGTTAACTCAGCCTCCTGACGGAAATCTTCATGTGAGTACAGCTCTTGGGAATGTTCCAGAAAAGCAGTGTCAGAAGTGTACTTGGAAGCTGGAAGTTGATACAGAGATAGTGATGTGAAATAAAGTATACAGGCCAGAGGTAGTCTGCTTCACAGAAGCACCAAGACTTCCAACAAAAACAGTAAGTTGAAATTAGGCAAGCAGAAGGCTGAATAGATACAGCTATTAAAAATCAAGTTTCTTTTAAAAGGTGAAGAGAAGGGAATAATTATGAAAAACGTTTTGGGAGGAAGCTAAAAAATGAAAAGAAGTAATAGAAACTCTCAGAAACTGAGAAAAGTTGGAGGTGGAAGCTGGAATCATCAAATAGTTACATGTGGAAAACAATGGAAAAATTACATTGGCAAGATGCTGTCTCAGTTTATTTTTTGTTGCTATAACAAAATACAACCTGAGGCTAAGGTAACTTATGAAATACAGAGGTTTATTCAGTTCACAAATAGAGGCCTGAACAACATGGTGCCCCCATTCTGTTGAGGGCCCCTCTGGCTGCATCACAGCACAGCAGAGAAGGGACACATGTGTGAGCAAGGAAATAGGAGACAGGACAAAGACCAGGCTCACTCTTTAAAAAACAACCTGCTGTGGTAGGACTTTCCAAGAGAGCAAGAGTATATTCCCGTGACGAATGCTTTCATCTCTTTTAAAGACCTAGCAATACACCATGGCCCATACTTTTTTTCCCTTGTATTTAAAAAAGTTTATTTGTTACAAAATGTTAAAAACTAAAGCTAAAAACATATAAATTCAGGTCAGGTCAGGCTCTATTAAAATACTCATATGCCCTTTGCAAAATCATTAAAGATTGAGTTAGACATATGCTTTAAATAAAATAAAATACTCTGAGGACATTTGTGTCCAATTAGCTAGAGTAGTGTAGTGTAGTTTGTAAAATTATAGTCAGAAAGTTTAGTGACTGTGGAAATGAAATCTATCCAATTCTGCTTTCCTATGCTACTACCTAAAGTGAGGCCACCATGCTGGTGTGGACTGGCTGAACTTCGGTTACAATACCAAAAGATTTCACTATTACAAATCTCGGATTCTGTAAGAAGAACACAGAATGGGTGGAAGTATACAAAAGGTTAAATAGCAGGGACAAATGGCCCAGAAAGAAAAGGCCTTAGCTTGAATATGCAGTAGCCTCTCTAATTAACATGATTGGGAAATACACTAAAGCAGAGATCAGCAAAAAGCATACCTCCATCTAGAAATCATTGTCCAATTGGAAAATTCTCCTTGAAACCTAAGATAGGTTCCCCTTTCCCTAAAATAGTTTATATTAAAATTTCTTTTTTTAAATTGAGTGAATTCAAAAGTATTAGAGTCTACACTCAATGTGGTACCTGGCAGAGTCACTAACCCATGGCTCACACTTCTTGAAGGTCCTACATCCTGTCTGTATTGCCACCCTGGAGCCTAAGCTTGCAGCACAAAAACCTTATTCAAACCATTTCATTAGCTTAGTCCACTTTGACCTTCTAACCCATATACCCAGTTACCTTCTTGAGTCTTTTTTAATGTCTCACATTTCAAATCACGTATAATAAAAACAGAAGTCTCTATCTTGTCCCCCCTCATATAGCACTTCTCCCAACACTTCCTTACTTCATTGTGTACCCAGTAACATAAGTTAAAAACTTTGAAGCCATCATTAACTCTTTTTTCTCATTCCTGTAACCTGTAAGTTTATTTATTCAGTGGATTGTACTCCTTGGATTTATCTTTACTGCCATTACTTCTTTCCATTTGAACCCTTTCTTATACAATACCCTTTTGATTTCTGAACAAAAAAAAAATTAACAGCCCTAGAGAAGAAGTATTTTGGCATTGAATGGCAACAGGTGATTGGTTCAGGTCCACTCAGTAGTGCTGATTATGCAATATAAGAAAGTGAAAGCCCTGTTTATACAGTAAAAGTCCTATTTTCAAATCAGATAGCTCTCTTTTGCTCATATGGCTGAAAAGAATGTATGTAGTATGTATGTATTATGCATGTATGTACATATGTATGTATGTATTTGTAGGGATCAAACCCTAGGCCTCATGTATATTAAGCCAACGCTCTACCACTGAGCTATACACCTGGTCCTCAAAAGGAGACATGTAATAAATTAATATACAGACAGCAGATGATGTCAGGGCTCTACCCCTATCTACTGGGATTCACTAATCTTTTAATGCAATTAGATCCTTGTATGATTTTGCTCCACAACCAATGTCTATGTATACCAGAGCTGTTCTCAGGCTGTGAAAGAATACTTTGCCTGGTAGCCTGAAGTTTCTGAGAAGTTACATCTCCTCAAGGGCAACACTTAAACCATTGTTAATGAGGGGGCATCTCAACCTCCTAGTAGTCAAAATGACAGATAATTTTGGCTATCATAAGTGGGTAGGGAAAAGGAATTGACATACAACTGTCATTGAGCTTGTAGGGGCCAGTGATGCCACTAGATACTCTTCAATACACAGCTTGGAGTACTATAACAAAGAGTTACCTCTCGATATGTTCATAGCATAGCGGTTAAGAAAGTCTACATTCAACAATACCTTCAACAACGACTGATGGGAATCAAAATACAAATTTTCCATTTCTTTTCTCTTGCAACTAAATTGAATAATTCTGAGATATGATTTGTGTTATGTCCAGGGCTGTCTTGTGGGACTCTGCTAACGCCGCTTACTTGGAAATTTGCCTGGCATTGCCAACAATTAGCATCCCTTCACTTAGCCGACAATTTTTCCGAAAAACATTTCCTAGTTAACTAGTTTTAGATGAATTGTCATCTCAAGGTTGTTTTGTTTTGTCCATAGCTCAGGTGTGTTGGGAAGAGGATTATGTTGCTAAGAGACACCAAAGAAAATGTATGAAGATGGCTTGTAAGAAATAAGATTTATTTAGTCTTACTAGCATGTACTAATAGGAAAGGAGAGTGAGTTAATTGATCCTAACAAAAAGGGTCCACAAGAAATTAATCAGAGTTTAACAGCATTACTTGGAAAGGCCACAAAAATCATGGTACTCTTTTACAGCACTGCTTGGCAAAATTCCACCAGGAGTGTATACCCAACAACAATGCTACACAACAAAATCCATAGGGATGTGTATTCCATAACACCACCACACAGCAAGTTAAGCAAGGTGCAGGTTGTATACTTAACAACAGTACTTCTTGGGAGGCTCATTGGTGATGAGTTGGACATAAATTTGTCAGAAAGTACTCAGTGTCCAGTGGCAGCCACGTGGATTATAATACCCTATAGCGCTCTATTCTTCACTCAGTTATGGTAGGGAGGAGGTTTTACAGATTATGTTACATAGTAGTGACAACTTTTGCTTGCTTTGTTCCATTGTATTCCAAGGAACATCTGACTTAGTGTACAGGCAGAAAGGTGGATTTTAATAGATAATATTGGATTTTTCTCTGCCCAATGTCTTAGATAATGCTTATCTGGACACACTGGGCTAGGCAAGAGTCTTGGGAACACAAAAGAGAAGTTTTAGGGAGATGACACTAAATGTCTTAGTTTAGTCTCAGAGATGATACACTATGAGAATAACAACTCAACACAACATATACAGGTAAATATTTAGGGAGAACTACAGATTTTGTGTGCATAGTATGGAGTAGATTACCAAATGGTTGTCTAGGTACTATAACAGAACTGAGGTCCATAGGCAAGCCCATAAATATGTCATGGGTCAGAGCATCTTAAACTTAAACTAAGAATGCTATTGTAGGGAAAAAGTATCCAGAAGTTAGGAAAACTTAATTCCAGTCTCTGAATAAGGAACCATGAAATCTTAAGTAAATTACAGCCATATGAAAAATGAGAAAATAAGAATTGGATAATTTCTAATGCCTTTCCCCCAACAGTCTATGTTGTCTTAAAGCATTAGCCCACAGAGATAGTTTTGCCCCCTAGGAAATGTTTGACAATGTTTGGAATAATTTTTGGCAGTTAGAACTAGAGCTTGGGGTCGACTGATAGCTAGTGAGTAGTGATCAAGGGCATTGCTAAATATCCCACAATGCATAGGCAAGTCTCCCCTGCTTCTTGCCAAAAAAGAGTATTACAGCCCAAAATGTCAATAGTGCATTTTGGTTGAGAAACTCTGTCTTACAGAGACAGGTTAGATATTAACTTAAGAGATCCTGATTAAAATTATTAAAATCAGGCAACGTGTTATTTAGAACATACTCTCTAAATAATATACATAAACCCAGCACAGATTATAGATGTTTTTCTATATAAGATTTGGAAGGATTTATTCTAAACAGATCTTGGAATATTACACAGAACAATGAAGTACCAAGTTAAACAGAGGAGACAGGCAGGGCCAAAAGCTTAACAGGCAAAAAAAAAAAAAAAAGCTTAACAGGCTGACATAATGCTGAAGCATTCGACTTTCTGTATGTATTAGAACTTAAATATGCTATGCATGTGTATCCAGAGCCATCCTTCTGCCCTGCAATCACTAAAACGACCTCTTTCATCTGTTCATTAACCTTTGTATACAACTATGAGGATTTGCTTTTCTTGGAAGGAAGAAGAAAACTTCCCCAAATCATATGTAAGGCAGGTTAGGAAAAAATAATTATTTTGTAGCTAGCTTATGTGAGTAGATATAAACATTTAAATATTTAATATATTTGCTTATGACTCTAGGCTTATTCACATGACAGATGGTAAGACAACGTCACACTTAACTTTGACTTCGTATTCTTGTTGGCCAAATCCTCTCACGCCCTTTTTAAACAAAGAATTGGCAATAAAATCCAACGTATTACATAACTAGCCAATGTTAATATATCGCTCAGAAAACTAGGCTGCCAACAGGAAACTCCAGGAATAAAAGGTTTTCTATTTGATTATCAGGAAAGTACCTTGTTCCAGTAACCACAATAGGAAGGCTGAAATTAAAAAGATTCATTCCTGGATTGTTGATTTCTCTGAAAGTGATTTAAGAACAAACTTAAAGTTTTTGGAGTAGGCCTTACACAATGAGATCTCTTTCATCTTTGGTAATACTTTAAAATGTGCACCAGAAAATCTAAGGTGCTTAAAACTTTGAAAGACAAGCTGCTGCCACTTGAGAGTAGGTAACAGTTGAGACAGAGCCCAAGATATTCATCTGAGAAACTTGCCTGAAATGGAGAGCTCAGAAGAGGCTTAGTCCTGCCCTTCATTCAGCTCTTGCTCATCAGGAATCAGGCAAGGAGAGGAACATTATCCACTCTGCCATCTTTGCTAGATCCACTGATTGGGAGATGTTTGTGGATTCTACTTACCACATCCTCCATCATAAAGCATTTTGAATATCTCCCATTAATTGCCAGTGAAAATTTAAAAATACTAATCAGCAATGCATTCTTGATTTTCTTAAAGAGAACAGAAATATTTACAGAGATTCTACTCCAAATTTTCATACATCTGTAAGAAAAATATATTTATTTTTGAAGTGAGGGGGTACAACTAAAGGTAACAATTCAAATGAAGGTTATTTTACTGTAACTTGTACAGTTTCAAAAAAGAATAAACCTAAAAATAAGATTCCTTTTTCCCCCCTCAGAGTTTGGCATGTCAGTCTTTATTTGATTTAGATATCACAAAATTCAGGGCAAAGCACACCCTTGTAGTAAGTTAAATTTTCTTTCTAATCATTTCAAAACAATCTGATTTCATTACTCAAGAAGAAGATATAAAAGGGAATAAATATAATTCAGGTACGTAGATTTTATTTGGTTAAATAATCATTAACAAATGATATTTAAAACAATCATTAAAGGGGCCGGGGAGACAGCTCAGCCGTCTAAATGCCTGCCTGGCAAGTGCAAGGACCCAGGTTTGATCCCTGGCCCTGCATGCCATGCTGTGCTGGCCCTGGGCACTGAAACCAGGCATTGTGGCATATGCCTGTAATTCCAGCCCTGGGGAGGCTGAGACAGGGGGATCATTATGAGTCCAAGCTGCCTAGCGAGACCCTGTACCAAATAAAGAAATAAATAAAAGACTAAAAATAGCAGAAAACAAAACATTCATTAGAGTAACAGCCCCTAATAGCAGGCAAACATGCCTATGTTGGCAGTTTTAAGGATTTTGTTGGGATTACTCACTTGGGTCCCCTCCTGGAAACCTAGGAGTTATTTTCCTTTTAATTTCCAATAAAATTCTAATTTCAAAAAATAAAAGTAAAGAATTTTATCAATAATTACAGTAAAGACATAACAAAATGGTTATCAATTTTGAATTATACAAAAGCATAGGTCTTTTATTTCAATAACATTTGATATTTTACTATTTCCTTTTCTATTGAAATGGAAAGTGAGGAGCAGTTATTGTACATTCTGAAATGATGTTTATGAAAATATTGTATATTTCCTCTAGGTGCAATGGAGACTTGATATCTCTTGAATTAAAGATCACTAAACTAGCTATCAAGAAACATGAAGTTTTGATTTAACTCCATGACTAATTATCTAATAAACATATACAAGCCGTTTATATTTTATTCTATATTTTTGATTCAGGTTTTTTTTTTTTTTTTAGAAAATGCCCATTTTAGCTTTAAGGGTCTGTGGCTCTAGGATCAACTAGATGGGTTAAGAACTAAGAAGCAGGAGAAAGCACTAGCAAAAGTATTTAGGGTAAAGGAAAACAATTTGAGCACAGCCTTAAAGGGCAAGACTGCACATGAAGTACCCACACAGAAACTCTAGCTATTGAGATTTTATCAGTCTGTCTTTTATTCTGTATCCTGAAAAAAGAAGAAAAAAGTATTCTCAAAGAACATTGATTTACATTTCATCAAGTTACTTTTTCTCAGGACAGATTATTTCAAGAGGCTTATAACATGAAATTAATCTCTTAATTGATGTTAAGTATTACCACTTGAATTAGGCTCAGTTTGGAAGATTTCCAACTACTAATGCTCATTCAGTTACAGAAAAATCAGCTGGGATCTTTTACCCACCACTTTTTCATAGATTGAATGTGAGACAATATGAAATACATGTTAAGTAAACGGGAAATTTACAGTTCTTAGTGATTACCCACAGCTTGGTATGATACTAAGGTTAATTATGGATGTGAACTGAATCAAGTATTATAGAACAGAAATAACTTTAAGGTGTAGTTTCTCTGGATTCTCTATACAATGGACACTCGATATCTTACTTGACTAGAAGGCCACATCTAACCCAGTCACTTACCTATGTAGGAAAAACATTTTTCATGTGCCTATTATTGTCTTTTATTGGGGCTCTGGCCTAGGACCACTGATCTCCTGCTCAGTGTTTAATGAATGAAATACAGACAACATATGTTTTAGTTACAAGAGGAGCTGTGATGGTCAGAGCCAAAAAGGACTTCATCCACTAGGTGCCAGTGTCTCCAGTATTTATTAGGGTGCAGTTTAATTGGGAGGTGTGCTGGTGGTCTTCAGGAAGTGATGGGAGTGAACTGCTGGTGCTGGCAGGGCCTGTGAGTTTGAGGAATGGAACATCTTGTGAAGAGCACACAGAAATGGGGTGTGGTTAATGAGTAAACCATTTATCTGCCAGTTCAGCTTCTGAACTGGGAAGAGAAACTGGGTGAGTCTAAAGTCCCTAGCTGTGATGCCAGCCTACCTTGAAGTGCCAGGACTCCACAGACCCCCTGCTGGTCTTGGTCCCAGCCACTGGCCTGGAGACCGACCCCATCTGCAGGCCACCTGTGAGCCTTGCCAGAAGTCATGTAAGACTAGGACAGACTCTCAATTTACTTTAGCCAGTTTATTAATATCAATCACTGCCTGCTCTGCACTGAGCCAAGTTGGTCCTCACTAGTCTTTGGGTATGGACATTAAATTAACTTCTACAAATGGATGTGGTTTTACTTATAGCCAGTGGGCATACTGACATTAAGTTATGCTTTACCTTTTTTTCTCTCTATTCCTGGAAACTTAAACTTCGTATTTATTTCTGCATCATTATCTCTATTCCTGTGGCAAAATTATTTGGAACCTTAACAGAGCTTTCTCCATAAATGTAAAGTTCCAGATGTTTTTTAATGTATATTATGGAAACTTTCCCATACAAATAAAATAAAGCAAAAATAATTAATAGGTCTTGCCATTGTGATGACATCCTAGAGAGAGTAAGCAGAGTCCAGTCTCAGAGTGAATTCATCAGTAAGTGTAGCTCCAGCACGTTTCAGTCTCTCTAGCAAACACTGCTGCAACATGCAGAGTTCATGATCGTCCTTCTGCCACTTTAATTAAAAATGCAGATGATAAGTTGAATTTAGAGAACATTTTTAGAACTACTATTCCCAGAAAAGGGGAAAGACAGCCTTACGAGAAAAAAAAAAAAACGAAAAGAAAAAAAAAACAACAACTCTGTCCTTAAGGTTTAGTTAATGGGAATCTCATAATGAAGAAACTCTGAAACTTGCAGAAAATATTGTGATAGTACAGAGAATATAAGAAACATCTTTAGGACACGGTACTTGTTCTATACTAGTATTCGTTCAGAACACACTATGGGGGTTTGTATTCTTCAAGAGAATGACTCTAAATATGGCATCTAATGAGAAGATTTTTCAGCAGGAATTTTGAAATTTTGTACCAAATTTCTTGAACTACAAACTGCTTCTCCTTAGTTTCTTCCTATTGCAGAAAAAAGATAAAACACTGTCACTTTCAGTTAAGAAAAGGTGCCAGATTGTATCAAAAGTGTACTTATAACACTTTCAAATGACCCTGCAATAAAAATGGAAACCTTGTTACACTGTATAAAGAGTACATAAAATAGAAAAATATATTGTATAACAATAATTTCTGTGTCTTTGAAGAACAGATTACTATTTGGAAACTCTCAGCTCTAGTCATCCAAATTCCCAACTGTCTTATTGTTGGGATGCAGGTTCACGTGACTATGATGATGACTTGAAATAGTCTCGATAAGCCAGGAAGGTGGTCTACACTGATCACTTTCTCCTACCTTTCTTGTAGTATGAAGCCTGATATGATTTGCATCAAAAATGTCTCCCAAAAGGCTCATGTGTTCAGAGGAAGGGAAGGTGATTGGATCGTGGGGGCACTAAACTATATATGGATTCATCCATTGCGACTTCATAGCTGAAGTCACTGTAAGGAGATGGGTCCTGATTGGAGGAAGTAGGACCTTGTGGGCACAACCTGGAAAGATATGTTCTTGTCCTTGATTTCTTTTCCCTCTCTCTGGCTCTTTCCAACTCTCTCTGTTTCCTGGCTACTGTGAGATGAGCAACTTTCTTCCATCATTCCCTTCTATGGTCCTGTTTTTGCACTGGAGCCAGCCAATCATGGACTGAGATCTCTGGTACTAAGAGCCAAAATAAACTTTTAATTAAGTTGTATATGTCAGATATTTTGTACCCACAACACAAGCTGATTAATACACTTACCAATCAACAAAACTTTCTCTAACTTCCTTGTGTACGGGATGACAATATCATATTTTCCAGCCCAGTTACTACAGTAACAAAGGACCACTAACTCTGCAAAATAACTTCCTCAGAAGTTATTTCTTCTCAGAAGAGAAGAAATGTGTTAAGAAAGGAGTGATCAATTATATCAAATATCTCAAATACTAGTAATAAAAAATTACAAACATAGGGGCTTCAGACACATATTTATTATGAAAGAGTGGAGACAGTTCTTAAATCTGCTTTTAAAATGACCTGTGTATAATGTCTGGGAGACATCATAAAATGTGATGATAAGTTAGCACACTGAAATCTCATCAGTTAAATAACTTGCCTGGCCAAAACTGTAAACAGGTATGGATAGTTAGAATGAAATATAGCAAAAGGGAAGGTCAAACAGACAGAACACACTGTGGGGTCTGTACTCTCCAAGAGAACGACTCTAAATATGGGCATCTAATGAGAAGACTCTTCAGCAGGCTACTGCTTGGGCAGGACATTACATCGGCTGCATTACAGCCTGGATAATGCCTCTGTCTCTGTCTCTGATCCTTTTCTCTTTACTTTGATTTTATGCTTCCAAACAATTACCTGACTTTCTAAACTTCAATTTCATGCTTACCCTGACACAAAACAGAGGTGCAGTGATGTAGACATAAATATTTCTGTCACTGGAAGGGTTTGTCTTCTGCTTGCAAATTAGTAAACTGGCATTCTAGTTTGTACATTGGACTTTGGAAAGTTTTGTTAGCTGAGTCAATTTGTCCAACTTATTAGCTGTGTGAAAAAAGTAAAATTCCTGCCTTGAAAAATGGCTCAGACTGCACTCAGATTTCACCTTAGTGAAGCATCCTAAAGAGTCACGGTGTCCCAAATTATTTCCACCTTCTTCTCAAATAGTCAAGCTTACCTACTGACCCATTATGGTAAGCAACAGTGATCATATAGGATCTGGAAAAGATTATTATTTATACTGTGCAAATGAATAGCTTTTGTTATTAAACCATATTTTCCAAATATGGCCCAAACACTAAAAAGATTAATATCTTCCAACATACTTATTTTAAAAATAGAACAATTATATCTAGTTATTTACCTCCCTTAGGGGCACAGAAAATGTTGGGACAATGATATTAATAAGGAAACTGATGGAGAAACTCAAAAGAATAAAATATATTTTGATGTGTGAATTACTGGAAAACTACATAGCTTAGGTATGTTGAATTTTACCTGTTTCAATAACTCTCGAAGGTCAAACCTAGGGTATTTTTTTTTCACAATTTCTACCTCAGATACAAACTTGTCACATGACTCTGAATCAGTGACAGAAGTGTTCAAACCCCTCAGTATACTGGAGAAGGAAATAGGTCAAGAACTATTATTTTAATTTATATGCCTAGATACAACTGAGTCTTAGTTACTCTTCTCTCATTGCTGGGACAAATACAGACACCCAAAATGAAGAAAGGAAAGGTTTATTTAGCTCACAGTTACTAGGGGTTTCAGTCCATACTCAGCTGGGTCCAAGGCAGAGAGGCACATGGCAGACAGCAATCATTTATTTATGGTAGAGGCAAAGAACAGAGAGTAAAATGGAGTGGCAGCAACAATGGCTACAGAGAGCAACTCTGTCTCTCTGTCTCTCTTATGTTTCATTCAGGATAGCTGCCCCAGGCTGGGTGTAGCACTCACATGCATAATCTTAGCAGTACTCAGACCCATAAACCTAGTCTTGGATCATGAATTAACCACAAAGTCTAGAGGTCCACCCTTGACTGCATGAGGCTTTGGGGGAAAACTAGACACAAACTATAAGGAACTATTAGGAAATTTTAAAAATCTCACAACTTTTTAGAAGGAACCAAGAATAGAAATCTCTAGAGTATTTACAATTTATTATCTGTATACTTCAGAGAGAATGCTAGATACAATTAAAAAATCTTTCATTTTTGAATCACATATAATCTAACCCAAAAACCAGATATCGTTCTAAATATTTTATCATTGTTTCTGGAATTTACTTTCTTCTGGAATAGAGAAGGGAAATTTTTCCCCTTTTGTTATTTTTCAAACTTCATTTTTGTCTGGACCAGGAAAAGAAATGAATTTGGCTGGCTTGAGTTGTGGGGATTGAACCACAGCAACCTGAGCCTGATTGCTTTGCTGAAGCAGTCACTTAAAGAACTGAGCTATGGGGCAGGCCCCTAAGAAATGAATTTGATCATGGTCAAATTTGTCATAATATTTCCATACTCATCTAATCCTATTAATAATTTATTCCTGTCACTAGTAAGAAAACAGCCAATGGGCATGGGCATTGTCTGGCTTATTGTGTGTACATACACAACTAAATGCAGAAAACTGCACATACTTTCTCGTTGGTGTTCTCACATAAATAAAAATATCCTACAACCAAAGATGCTCATTGTCTTTAAAAAATTAAAAATAAACATCATCCATACTTGGGAGGCTGAGGATCACCACGAGTTTGAGGCCAGCCTTTGAATTACATGGTGAGTTGAAAGCCAGCATGAACTATACAGTGAGACCCTGTCTCAAAAAAACCAAAAAGAAAAAAAAGTAAACCATGTATTTCCAGTTTTGGTGGTGCATGTTTGTAATCCCAGCACCTGGGAAGCTGAGGGAGGAGGACTGCTATGAGTTCAAGGCCAGCCTGGGTTACATAAGTGAGTTCAAGACCAGTCTACTACAGAGGGACATTTTGTCAAAAAAAAAAAAAAAAAAAGAAAGAAAAGAAAACCAAAAGAAAAAGGGCTTCCCTGTGCCTGTGGAACCTCTTGGGACCAAAACCCAGGCATGCTGTGTAAGACCCTCTGCTGTGCCCTCTGGAGGCCCTGACCCAAGCTCACTGAGTGAGAACTTCTGCAATGCTCTTGGGACCCCCAGATTCAGACCAAGCCCAGGCCTGGCTAGTGTGTGGGAGAGTTTCTGCATTCCCCTGTGCCCCCTAGGCCAGGGATACAACAGAGGGGCACAACAGGTGTACTTCCAAGGGCTGCAGCAGAAAGGAGCTGAACACAACAGCTAGACCCAAGCCAGGAACAACTGGATAAACTTAAACTTTGTAGATCTGCACCTGAATTTCAGTAGGTGCTAATGTTATAACTGCACCAAAGCTCTACAACAAAGGGCAGAAGACAGTGCTATAAAAATGACAATGAGAAGGAGCTAAATGCAATTTCACCACAAGCCCACCCATAATAAGTGAAGAGGATACTAGCACAGAACAAATTGGGAATCACACAGCTGAAAGCAATGAATCAACAGCTTCTGAAATAAACAAACAACTGCAGAAAGGTATAGAGGAACTCAGATTGGAAATAAAAAAGGAAATCCCTGAATAAATAGCATCTGCAGTAAAGAATCAAATGCAGAAACATATAGAGGAAACCCAATGCCCACCCAGAACAAGTGCAGAGTACACTAGCTCAGCTGAAATGTATGAATTAATAGCATCAAAAGTAAATAAGCAACAGTAGAAAGATACAGAGGAACTCAGAGTGGAATTAATTTCTGAAATAAAAAAAAAGAAATCTTTGAACTCAGCATCTGAAATAAAGAATCAAACACAGAAACATAGGGAGGAAACCCACTCTGATAAAAAGCTCTGCAGTAAAAGAATTAATAACTGCTTCTAAAGAACACATTGATAAAAAAAATAGAGGAGAATAGAAAAATGATGGATTCCTTGAATGAAAGATACAGGAAAGAAATAGATCGCATGAAGCAGAGTCAAAGAGATGTAGAGGAACTTAAAATCTCAATCACAAGCTTGCAAAACGGTTTGAGTGAAAGTGAAGACAGAGTTTCAGATCTTGAAGACGCTGGTTGCAGCTAGTGAAAGGGTAAGAAAAGATCGCTTAAAAACAACTAGGATGCAGGAAAGAATAATTCATCACTTGCAAGACGATGCAAAAATGAACAATGTGAGACTAATAGGTATCAGTGAGAAAGAAGGAGTCAATACAAATGACATTTAAAAAATATGGGCAGAAGTAATAGCAGAAAACTTTCCAAATATGAGGAAACAATCTGACATTCAGGTAACCGAAGCATAAAGAATGCTAAGTAACCTCAACCCAATTAAAAACACAGCGAGACATATAATGGTCAAGATCCCAGAAATTCAACACAAGAATGATATACTGAAAGCTGCTAGAGAAAAGAAGCAGATCACATTCAAAGGAAAACCCATCAAAATTATGGCCGACTTCTCTTCACAAACCATGAAGGCAAAAAGAGCATGGAGCAGAGTACTTCAGGTCCTCTATGAAAACAAATTCCAGCCCAGACAACTATACCCTGCAAAACTCTCTTTCAAGTTTGATGGAGAAGTGAAATACTTCCATGACAAAGAACAACTAAAGAATTTCATGATGACAAAGCCAACCCTATACAGATTACTGAAAGATATTCTAGAGAGGGACCAAAATGATCAGAACTCCACAAATGAGAACAGAAGGAAACCACTACATAGGGCAAACAATTAAACACAGGACAAAAAGGAGTAAACAACAGAAGGTAAATAACATGTCAATCATAAGTCAATATATTTCAATTATAAAATGTAAATGGACTCAATTCAACAATTAAGAGAAATAGACTGGCACAGTGGATTAGAAAACAAAATCCAAAAATATGCTGTATGCAAGAAACACACTTAGCTCATAAAAAAATTCATAGGCTGAAAGTCAAAGGAGGGAAAACAATATTACATGCCCCAGCACCTGAGAAAAAAGCAGGAGTAGAAATCCGGTTCTCAAGCATTCTCAACTTCAAACCAAGAATGATCAAGAAAAATAAAGAAGGCCACTATATACTGGTTAGGGGAAAAATTCACAAGGAAGAGGTAGCACTCATAAATATCTATGCACAAAACACAGGAGCACCCAACTATATAAGACAAATCTTAATGATCATGAAAAATCTAATATCTAATAACACAATCTTAATGGGAGACCTTAACAGCCCCTTATCCCAAAAAGATGGGTCAACCAGACAAAAAATTAGCAAAGAAGTAGTAGAACTGAAGCAGAGCTAGGAACAAATGGACTTGGTGAACATATACAGAGTGTTCCATCCAAACACAGCTGAATACACATTTTTTTCCGCTGCACATGGGTCATTTTCTAAAATAGACCACATACTGGTCTATGCTTAAGTATATGCAAGAAAACAGAAATTATCCCATGCATATTATCTGACCATAATGCAATGAAACTGGAAATAAATGACAAAGACCCCAGAAAAAACCCCTAAATACATGGAAATCAAACAACACCCTACTTAGCAATCAATGGCTCACAGATGAAATTAAACAAGAAATTCAACAATACTATGATTCAATGAAATTCAACTACAACTTATCAGAATTTATGGGATGTGATGAAAACAGTTCTCAGAGGGAAATTCATAGCTGTGAACTCACACATTAGGAAAACAGAACAGGAACAAATAAACACCCTAATGCTGCATCTTCAACAACTAGAAAAGGAAGAGCAAACCAAACCTAGAGCCCAAAGATGGAAAGAAATCATAAAGACTAGAGCAGAAATTAATTCAGTTGAGATGAA
>NW_004524646.1:3841880-3843673 GCF_000260255.1 Octodon degus
GCCTGGGTTGGGACTCAAGAAAAATATTATGATATATTATTTGAAGACAAAAATGGCTGCTAGAGAACAACTCATATGTATGTTATTAACAGGAGTATTTGAAGTAAGATCAAAGATTAAGCACTGAAAATTAACATACTAAACAGTCACAGAGAAAGACCAAGTATATATTTTCTGACTTTCTTATTCATTGCCTAAACCTCATCAGATTTTATTTGAAAATTTGTGTGTGTGTGTGTGTGTGTGTGTGTGTGTGTGTGTGTGTGTGTATGTATTCACTAAAATACATGAGGGCAGGGTTTTTGTTCTGTTGTTTCTAGCACTGTATCCCTGCTCTGGAAATGAGTGGTGTAGGGTAGTGGAGACAATCAGACATTGTTATGGAGACAGAGGATAGGTGTACTCCTGGACATTAATTTGGCACCTGTTCCACAGTAGAAGTATTGTGTATTCTCTTTTCTAGGTGCTCACTCTCCCAAACAATCTTATTGTCCTCAAAAGCCAGGTTCACCATTAAAGCCAAGGTAATTTTGCCAGAGCATCTCCAAGAATAAACCACAGAGGGAGAGAAAAGAAAGAAACTCTTGGACCCTTAACTTATTCGTCATTCAAAACATGATTTATGTTTTCTTCAGAAGCAGTCAAGATCTTAAAAAGCTTCTATTGTTAAAAAACAGCAACTTTTCACTCAAGCCTATGGTATTATTTATAGGAAGAATTCTCTGTCCTTCATCTGCCTTAAAAAGGCTGGGTATAAGTCACCCTTTGTAAAGGTATGTCCTCACCCTCTCCCCACACCAGGAAGAAAGTGGCTCTTATCACCTGAGAGAAGAGAGACAGCATTAATATCAACATGAGTTTGCAATAGGTGGATTGTAGTATTACTACAATCTATTAAGGATATGTATCTCTAAAGAGGGTTTAAGTAGGGTGATTGAGTACAGAAGATGAGAGGAAGTTCAAGGTGTGACATCTCAATTATATATAAATATGTAAATATGTATAATATATACATTTATATAATATTTCTTGTTCTTGATTAGTGGTACAGAGCTCTGAAATGTGTGATATTTAAGTGATATCTTTTGTTATGTTTAGTTTTGAGCTCCAGCTTCTAAAATAGCCTCAGAGAAATTAAGATGAAAGGATAATCTTGGGTTGTTCAGAACAAGCTCCTTTCAACTGTAACTGAGTATGTTAATGAGATAGCTTTTGGAAAGTCCTTAAGGATAAGCAATTATTTGCCAGGGTAACCAATTTTATGATTTTGAGAGTTGGAACTTAAAGACCGTTTAATCAGGCAGGGAAAAGTGAAGACCAGATTTGTGGTAGAAATAGGAAATTACGATGAAAGGATAATCTTGGGTTATTCAGAATAAGCTCCTTTCAACCACAACTGAGCATGTTAATGAGATAACTTTTGGAAAATCTTTAAGGATGAGTGATTATTTACCAGGGTAACCAACTTCATGATTTTGAGAGTTGGAACTTAAGAATTCCATCTTCAAACCTCTGGGAAAAGAGGAGGAACTAGTGCTTCAGTTCAGTCACCAATAGGCAGTAGTTAAGTCAGTCATGTCTATACAGCAAGGACTTCATAAAAGTCCTGGCTAGCTGCCTAGTTCCGGGAGCCCTCGGACTCAGTCCTAGCCCAGATCCGGTGAGTGTGCGGAGAGCTTCCTGCTACCATGCACTGGCGGGACCAGTCCCAGCCCAGGCGCAGAGTGGGCTGGACCCTCTCCCAGCCCCTTGGGCCGCCCCCCACCACTCCACAGTGCCTCCCCCACCCCGCC
>NW_004524646.1:3843773-3845278 GCF_000260255.1 Octodon degus
ACACTCATTCATGTTCAAAGTCCTACAGAAAATTGGAATAGATGGCCTCTACTTCAATCTGATAAAAGCTATGTATGACAACCCAATGGCTCATATAATTCTAAATGGGGAAAAACTGAAATCTTTTACTATCATATCTGGTATGAGACAAGGATGTCCTCTCTCACCACTTCTATTCAATATAGTTCTGCAATCACTAGCTAGAGCCATTAGACAAGAGAGAGAAATAAAAGGAATAAGAATAGGTAAAGAAGAATTTAAATTATCTTTATTTGCAGATGATATGATACTTTACTTGGAAGACCCAAAAAACTCCACCAAGATACTACTAGAATTGATATAGAAATTCAATAACATAGCAGGATACAAAGTCAATACCCAAAAGTCAATAGCATTCCTCTACACAGATAACAAACACACTGATAGGAAATTAGAGAAACAATACCTTTTACAATAGCATCATGGAAAATGAAATACCTTGGAATTCATCTAACTAAAGAAGTCAAACATCTTTTCATGGATAATTATAGTACTCTGAAAAAAGTGATCATAGAGGATTTCAGAAAATGGAAGAATGAACATCATGAAGATGGCCATACTCCAAAAATTGTTCTACAGATCTAATGCAATCCCTATCAAACTACCACCAACATACCTCCCAGACCTAGAGAAATTGTTCCTCAAATTTATTTGGAACCAGAAAAGACCTAGAATAGCAAAGGCAATCCTGGCCAACAAAGACAAGGCAGGAGGCATTGCAATTCCTGACTTGAAATTATACTACAAAGCTACTATGATAAAATCAGCATGGTACCTGCAAAAAAATAGACCTAGGATCAATGGAATTGATTAGAAGATGAGAGGCCTCTACCAACACTCTTAGCCACCTGATCTTCAACAAAGGGACCAAACACACTTATTGGAAGAAAGATAGCCTCTTTAACAAATGGTGCTGGCAAAACTGGTTGTCTACATGCCGAAAACTAAAACTTGACCCAGGTCTATCACCATGCACGAAGCTAAAGTCAAAATGGATTAAAGATCTCAACATTAAAACAGAAACACTATATCTCAGGGAAGAGAAAGTAGAAGTGAACTCTCAAAGACATAGGGGTAGGTAAAGAGTTCATGAACAAAAATCAAATCGCATGGGTAATACTTGAAAGAATTAACTACTAGGACCTCCTCTTATTGAGAAGTTTTGCACCTCAAAAGAAATTACCAGTAAAGTGAAAAGACAACCCACAAATTTCAAAAAAATATTAACTAATAAACACTCAGACAAAGGACTGCTGTCTAGAATTTATAAAGAACTAAAACACATTAGGGCCCCTAAATTTAAAGACCCAATCCAGAAATGGGCATCTGAGGTGAACACACTCTCTTAGAGGATGAAATTAAAGTAGTTAATAAATGTATGAAAAAATGCTCCACATCACTAGCCATCCATGAAATGCAAATTAAAACAACATTGAGATACCACTCACCCCAGAAAGAATGGCTAT
>NW_004524646.1:3845378-3851090 GCF_000260255.1 Octodon degus
AACCAATAAGAAGAATATATGCAGTGTATTATTTGTTGAAACTGTACTTCCGGTTGGATTTGAAACTGTCTCATTGTTGTTTATCAATAAAACTTAAAAAAAAAAAAAAAAAAAAAAGAAAAAAAAAAGTCCTGGCTAAAGGGGTTCAAAGTTGGGTTGGTGAACACAGAGAGGTGCTGGGAACATGGTGAGCCCTGAAGGGGCATATAAGTTCAACACTCATCCATCATTCTTGCCCCATGCATCACATCTATTTGGCTCTTCCTGAGTCATATTCTTTATAATAAACTGGTATGTAAATTGTTTCCTAGGTTCTATAAACTATTTTGGCAAATTAATAAAATTGAGGAGGAAAGCTGCAGTTTGTAGTCAAATGAGACAATGTGGGTGACCTTGGGACCCACCACTTGCAATCAGCATATAAAGTGTGTGTGTGGGGAGTATTGTGATACTTGAGCCCTTAACCTGTGGAGTTTGTGCTGATCTCAGTGAATTAAGATAAAATTATAAAACACCACATTGGTGTCAACATAGAATTGGAGAATTGCTTGGAAAATTCACACATTTTACAATACCAG
The DNA here is from genome assembly GCF_000260255.1 of Octodon degus. Classification (NCBI taxonomy): domain Eukaryota; kingdom Metazoa; phylum Chordata; class Mammalia; order Rodentia; family Octodontidae; genus Octodon; species Octodon degus. The sequence goes on from NW_004524646.1 coordinate 3,845,957, forward strand.
AAGTATATAGAAAAAATTTTCCACTGACAAAGTGATACCCAGGTTTCTGGGATGACCAACTAGGGAGACGATACCTTACAGATCCTTTACTCAGGTGGGGAAAGTGAAGACCAGATCTGTGGTAGAAATGTGAATGAAGTTTGAGAGCTTGTTGACACAAAGATGTGATAGCAACACTTGGACAGAGATATAAACTTGACAGCTGTGAGCCAATAGACACAAAAATGGGGACGGTTGCCAAGACAGATGGTGTAGAGGCCGTTTTTTTCTTGTGGCACTGGGGGATTGAACCCAAGTTCTTTTCACTGAACTACATTCTTATCTTGCTCAATTGCCCAGTCTGAGTTTGAATTTGTGATTCTCCTGCCTCAGCCTACCAGACTACTGAGATTATAGGCATGCACCAGCAGACTGAGCTTATGGTCTCATTCTCTAAGGCTGAGTCCTAAAGAACTCCCAATATTTTTGCTTTCATTTATGTATTTGGTAAAGGGTCTCGTTACACAGTTTGGACTTGTAGTGATCCTCCTATTTTCAGTCTCACCAGCACTGGGATTACAGGTGTGCACCACCACCCCAGGACTTGGTTGCCAGCTCAGTGTGTCCCAGGGGCAGGGCCAGTGCAGCATGGGGGACAAGGGCTCTAACAAGCACTTAGTCTGCTGACCTATCTAGTTAGCCCAGAGCTCCCAGTTTTTAAACATCAGGCACATTATGATGAGCCAACAGACAGTGGTCTAGGAATATGACAGTAAGCAGAGAATAATGACAGGAAAACTGAGAGAAGAGGTGTTTTCAGGTCAGGAGAGATATATTTTTACGAAGTTGGTCAATAACAAAGAAAAATTATCTATGAAGGAGAGACCAGATAAGGCAGAATCTAGAACAAAGTGATCTACGAATATTTAAAAGACTAGAAAAGTCTGAATATAAGTAATTTAATAGGTACTATATTGAGAAATAAATTCCTAGGCAAATGGAAGAAAGAGCATCTGGCACCATTAATTTTTACTGGCTATATGTAGACTCACATACAGAGTATGCCCCAGGGAATTTTGGGAACCTGAGAAGATACTTCCATGGGTAGCAGCTGCACATTCTGCTGCATTATGTGATGTTTCTGTCTTAGTCTTTTGAGCTGATATATACTGGATATCTTAGTACAACAAATATTTATTCCTCAGTTTTTGAGGCCAAGAAATTTAACATCAAGGCATCAGCAGATTAGTTTCTGGTGATGGTAAGCTGCCTCACAGCCAGCCATATTTTCACTGTAACTTTACATAGTGGGTGGGAGAAGTAGAGGCTCTCAGCTTTTTTATAAGGGCCTCAGTCCTATTTATGAAGGCTGTAACCTAATAATCTAAGTATTTCCTAAAGGCCCATTCCCCAGAATCATCATTTTAGAGATCAGGATTTTGGTCCATTTCAATTCTATTTTGCTTTTTTGTTGTACAGAGATTTAATCCTCAAAACTCTACCCTCAGCATTGCTTCCATTGAAAACAATACCAACACATTTTGAGAAAGCCATGCACTATGGTGATCCGAACGTTAATACAAAAATCTAGCAGGAGTCTCAACGAATAGAACAAAATGGGCCTAACAAGTGGAATGAGAACACAGAAAAGGCCAAGAGGGCTCAGAATTTATAAGGAAGGATTGGCTTTCCTACATAAGGGGGCCAGTAATGCCAGTAGATAGTTGAAGGAATGCAATATTTCATTCCTGAAATGCTGAGTTGATCAGAAAATAATTCATACTAACAGTACAGAAAGGGGCAGGTGGATTAAAGATGAATAAAAGAGTGGAAGGAAGTAGGAATTATTTTTTAGTGGAAGAGCTGAAAAAAGATAGGAAGACTGCCAGATAGGTAAAGAAAGTGCATAATGCCCAATAGTGAAGCAATTGATTTGGTTTCATGTATTTTAGGTTAGGGATCTAACAAAATTTTCCCAATTCCTTTATCTACATTTAATTCTTTTGAGCCTCCAAACCATTTTATCCATACCTCAAATCCTGCTTTTAACTATAATCCTGCTTTGTATGTTTTTATTTCCCAACTAAAATATAAACTCTTAGTATAAACAATGATCACTTATAGTATTTATTAGATATATTATATAAAATGGGTCATTAAAAATTAGCTGTTTCCTAGTCAAAACTCCACACATTAATCAAGAAAGAAAGGTTCAGAAATTAAAATGAAATTCAATTTAGAGTCACAGACAACCAAATTTAATTATGCTAAAACAAATCCATTTTTATCATAAAAGGTAGATCGTATCATCATCCTTCTCTCTCAGAAACTAAAGGATGATGACCTATAAGCAAATTCTATAGCATGAGAATATGAAAAACAATATTGAATATACACCATCATTTAAAACACATATCTCATTCAGAGGCTTAGCTCAGCATGGAACTAACTATCCTTTTACCACCTAAGAAACTATACAAAACTTTCTTTCCAGATACCTACTGTCATTATTAGAGCCCTACAGTTTAATTTTTAATGCAGTTGATTATAATTATTATTTTTAAAGATCAGATTTTTTTATAGATGAAAAATTCAGAGTGCTTGTCATTACATGATAGAACCCTAGGTTAAAAACTTGGAATATCAAGAAAAGGAAGTTAAATAAAATTTGCATGAGGACATTACTAAAGATGAAGACCATATTTATTTTCAGAAATCTTGTCACTCAAAATCCAGTTTTGGAGGCTACATTAACTCAGTATCTCTTAGAGTCCTAAATCTATTTCAAAATGGACATGGTACTTCATTTGGGCCCATTTTTCATAATTTTTTTTGAACTCAGCATTTCAGCTAAAACTGCAAGCATTTGAACTTTATCATGAGCAAGAATTATGTATAAAGAGAATGTTAGAATATATATATATATATATATATATATATATATATATATATATTTTTCACAGCCATCAGACAAGCTTTTCATCTGTACTTTTCTCATTATGCCTGGAGGGAACACTAAACACATCCATACACTGAAAAGAGATGCATATTTTTAGTTGAAGATTTTAAAAAAAATTTTAATTGAGATTTATTTATTTATTTATTTATTTATTTATTTTTGGTGCTGAGGACTGCTTAGGTTTCCAACTTGCTAGGCAAGCATTCTACGGCAGAGCTAAATTTCTAACTCCTATGTGTTTGAAGTATCCAATGATGTCATAAAAAGTTGAAATTTATTCCAAATTTCTGAAACCATTCATAAATAATCAAATATTTGGTTAAACACACAATAGCAAACTTTGCTGGAAATACAGTTTCCACCCAGCTGTTGAACTTCAGGGCCAGGAAGACAGCTCAGCGGACTAAGCGCTTGCTTAGGCAAGTGCAGGGACCGGGATTTGATCCCTGAACCACATACTGTGCCAGCACTAACCCCAGGTGTACTGAGTTAGCCAGCAAGATGGTGTGGTGGTGCACGATTGTAATCCCAGTGCTGGGGTGGCTGAAAATAGGAAGGTCACTATGAGTCTGAGCTGTGTAGTGAGACCTTGTACCAAATACATTAAAAAAAAAAAAAAAACACTTCAGTTTCATTTATTTCAGACCACAGTTACATATGTTCAAAATTTCAAGGGTTTCTTCTCAATACTTTGATAAAAATTGGAACTGATATACTTTGTGCTTAAAAAAATGCAAAAGTAAATCAAAAACAAACAGTGATGCTATATTTTGACATGGGCTGTAGTTACTTAATTGTGTTAATCTTAAAGTTTATAAATAAATACACTATCATGGATTAGCACTGAGGAAACTTATCAACTATCAGTATGACCTCTCTCCTGATTTCCTTTGGTCACCTGGTATCACTTTGGCCCTCTTCACTTGTTACTAGTGGGTAAAAGTCATGAAAAGTTTAGGCAAATTAAAAAGCCAAATGATTTTTGCATAGAATCTCATTTTTTATTATCAACTCCTACTGTTTTTTTTTTTCCCCCACAATATGAGTGCCTATACCAGGAGAGTGCTTCTATTTATATCCCCACACAAAGCTTCAAGGAAACAATGAGAATATCAGCTATATTCACTATCATGTCACCTGATAAAGGCTTAAGTAAACACTAATTAAAATATCTTGGATCATAGTTCTACCAATTCTTTTCTACCTGAAAGATCTTTTACATGAAAAGTTTTCATTTTACTGATTTATCTAGGATTCTAAGAAGCCAAGAAGCTATAGCTTTCCTTAAAATTATACATTATACACATATTAAAAAACTGCTGTGAATTAGATAATTAAAATGAAATTAAGCAATGCAGTACCCTCACATTAAATTTAGAAATTGAAAGCATTAATAGAACACAGAAAATAGCTAAAATAAAATTCTTTTTTTTTTTTTTTTTTGGCGGAACCGGGGATTGAACTCAGGCCCTTGTGCTTGTCAGGGAAGCACTTATTCCACTGAGCCATCTCCCTGGCCCTAAAATTCTTATTTTTAAAAAATAATAGACTGTTGTTTATTATCTATAAACCAATAAATATACTTAATTCCTTAGTAGCTATTAAAATGACTGCATTTATAAAAGATTTTTTAGGGATAAAGAATTCTAAATAACACTAACATGAATGGTAGACACAGATCATCACATAATTGTCAAAAATGACAGAATGTATAACACCAAAAAAGAACCCTAATGTAAGCTATAGACTTTGGGTATCAATGTAGGTTTACCAGTTTCAACATATGTAATATTCTTATGCAGAATCTTAATAGTGTAGAGGACTGTATAGTTGACAAGAATGTACATAGGAAATCTTTGTAACTTACTATCAATTTTGCCTAAATACACCATTAAAAAAATGCAGTCTATTTTAACAAAACACAAATGTTTTTTTCTCAAAAATTAAAAATCCACCACACAAAATGATTTCTCCTCAAAGCCCATCTGATTACTAGTACATCATTTTTCACAAAGTTAAAAGTATTTCAGGGCTGGGACGATAGCTCAGTAGAATAAGCACTTCCCTGGCAAGCGCAAGGGTCTGAGTTCAATGCCCAGTTCCGCAAGAAAAAAAAAGTATTTCAAAACCAACAGTGATGAAGAAAACTTGTCAGTGCTTCTGATACCATAAAGTCTAGGTGGAAACATAAGGAAT
>NW_004524646.1:3851190-3852061 GCF_000260255.1 Octodon degus
AAACATCATATCATAGTGATATATGTGTGCCTATGTTTATAGCAGCACAATTTGTGATAGCCAAATCTTGGAAACAACCAAGATGCCCGTCACCTGAGGAATGGTTGAAAAAGACCTTGTATTTTTATACAATGGAGTATTACTCAGCTACAAAGAATGATAAACTTGAAGCATTTATATTTTAGTGGATGACACTTGAAGATATAAGTGAAATAAACAAGACCACATGTGTAAATATTGTATAGTCTCCCTAGTATAGAAACTCAAAAGGAGAAATACAAAAAGAAAGGTATAACACAATTAAAAGGAAAGAGAGAACTTGAGGATTGGATGAGGAGAGGACAAGGAGAAAAGCTGGGAAACATGACAGGCACAAAGCCATACATTTATACGCACAAGATGGGTAAAGCAATGATCCTCAGAAACATCAGCAGGTTTTTGAAACTAGCAGTTAATTGGTAGAATTCTCACCCTGAGTAACTGTATATGCTGATACCTGTGAATCAAGCAACTGCACTGAAGATAGTAATGTGTAATAGTGGGGTCACGCTTGGAATGCCTGTCATTGTGGTTTTCTAAATATGTACTTCTTGTCATGACATACCAATTATTACCATACTGTCTCTCAAGTAAATGTTTGTTTTTTTTCTTTTAAAAATAATGGGTAATAAATGAAAAAATGACACAAGAAAAAAAATGTCATAGGAGTGTCCTGCTACAAGGCTGCATATGGTTAGATTTCTAAATTTCTGTGTAAAAACATGTAATTGTTTATTCATGTTCTTTAAATATTTTTCATTTTTTAAATTTTTTCTCCATATTGTGTAGGGACTTAAAGTTTATCATATCAATACTTGATGGAAAATACCTG
>NW_004524646.1:3853692-3866264 GCF_000260255.1 Octodon degus
TGATATGGTACCTGAGAAAGTCAGTGAGTTATTTATTAATTTTATAGGTACATTTAAATATATAGATAAGATTTATTGTATGGAATTTGTTCCTGTAATGACATATCTTGATTATTTTTCCCCAATCATCCCCTGTAATCATTCTTTCCCTCCTTATTCACAAAAGCTTTGTTGCCATTTTCCCTTCTATTCTTTTTTTTTTTTTTGGTTTTTGCTTGTTTTCTTTTCCTTCCTATTTCACAACATATATTATGCATTTTGGTCCACCATGTGGTACCTGAATATGTGTGGCCAATTTATTTCACTTATGAATATGGTCTCAAGATGCACCAATTTACCTAGAAACATCTTATTTTTTCTTATTTATGGCTGAGTAATACTCGATTGTATAAAAGCACCTGTCTCAGTTACTCTTCTCTAATTGTTGGGACAAATGCCTGACACCCAGAAATAAAGAAGGAAAGGTTTATTTAGCTCAGTTTGTGGAGGTTTCAGTTCGTACAAAGCTGGTTCCAAGGCAGACTAGCACATGCCAGAGGGCAGTAGTTCATGGCAGTGGAATATAGCAAAACAGCAAGAACAAATGAGAGGAGTAATGTCAACCATGGCCACAGAGAGCAAGTCTGTCTCCCTTAGGTTGCTTTCAGGTTATCTTCCCTAGGCTGGGCACAGCACTCACACAAATAATCCCAGCAGCACTCACACCCATAATCCTAGTGGATAATGAATTAATCACAAAGTCTAAAAGCCTGCCCCATTACTGCATGACGCTTTGTGAGGAGAACTAGACACAAACCATAACAGGACCAAATCTTCTTTATCCATTCATTGGTTGATGGGCAGCTGGACTGTTTCCAAGATTCTGCTACTACATGTGTGTACATATATTGCTGCTATAAACATGGGTGGGTATATATTGCTGTGGTACGATGTTTTCAATTCTTTGGGGAAAGACACCAAGATGAGGAAAGCTGGGTTAAATGAAACCTTTAGTTTTAGTATTTTGAGGAATCTCCACACTGATTTCCACAGTAGTTACAGCAATCTATCCTCCCGCCAACAGTGGAACAGGGTTCCTTTTTCCCCACAGCCCTGCCAGTATTTTGTTATTGGTTGATTTCTTGATAATAGTCATTCTTTCTGAAATGAGGTAGAATCTCAGTGTTATTTTAATTTGCATCTCTTAAATGATCAGTGAGGTTGAACATATTTTCATGTATTTGCTGTTTTTACTTCTTCATCTGAGAAGTATCTATGCATTACAGAACCCAGTTTTTCAACTGCGTCTTTAAATTGGGCAGGGGACCTGATTTTTTAAAGTTCTTTATATTTTCTAGATATTAATCTTTGTTAGATGAACGGCTGGGAAAAACTTTTTCCTACTCTACCTGTTGTCTCTTTACTGTGTTGTCAGTTTCTTCTGTTGTGCAAAAGCTTTTTAATGAGATCCCAGTCATTGATTCTTTGATATTTCCTGTGCAATCAGGATTTTGTACATAAAGTCTCTGCCTACACCTATGTTCTTAAGATTTCTACCTATTCTACCTTCCAGCAGATTTACCATTTGTTTTAATATTTAGATCTTTGATCCATTTCAATTTTAGTTTAGTGCATGGGGGAGAGATATGGGTTTAGTTTTTCAAGCAGCATTTACTAAACTTTCTAGTGAAGCTGTTTGGACACTTTGTCAAAAATAAGATGCCTAAGTGTGTCTGGAGTTGTTTATGCATCTTATAGTCTGTTTCATTGATCTCTCCTTTTTTTTTTTTTTTGCCAGTATTATGCTGGTTTTCTCACTGTGGCTCTACTAGAATTTCAAGTCAGGGATTGTGATGCCCCCTGACTTGACATTGTTGGCCAGAACTGTCTTCTGCTACTCTAGGTCTCTTCTAGTTCCAAGTGAATTTTAGGATGGTTTTCTCTAATTCTGCGAGACATTTTGACTGGAACTGCGTTAAATCTATACAGTAGTTTTGGGAGCACGGCTGTTTTCATTATATTGTTTTCTCCTACTCAGGAACAAGGGATATCATTTCATTTTCTGATATCCTCAATGTTCTTGAGAGTACTTTAATTTTCAATGCAAAAGTCCTTTGCTTTGTTAGATTCCTAAATATTTCGTATTTGAATGCTATTGTGAAAGGTGTGATTTCCCTAATTTCTCTCAGTGAGTTTGTGTATAGAACTGTGGTTATTGTTTGCATCTTAACATTATATCTGGCTGTCCTACTGAATTTGGTTATTAAATCCAGAAGTCCTTTGGTGGAACGTATAGGATATTATGTATAGGGTATCATATCACTTATAGTAATAATCTTCCTTTTTATCCATGTTCATTTCTTTTGTCTAATTCATCTGGCTAATTTTTCCAGAACTGTATTGAATAAGAGTGGTGACAGTGGACATCCTTGTCTTGTTCCTGATTTTCGAAAGAAAGCTTTTGACTAAAAACTAGTATGATACTGGCTGTTGGTTTGTCATAGATAGCTTTTAACAGATTGAGATAAAGCCCATCCTCCAATGTTATGTAGAGTTTTTAGCATGAATGGGTGTCGGACTTCTTTGAATGCTTTTTCTACATCAATTGAGATGATCATGTGGTTTTTGTCATTGAGTCTATTAATATGGTATATTACATTTATTGATTTGTGTATGTTGAACTATCCTGGCATCCTTAGGATGAATCTTATGTGGTCATGGTTTCTGATCTTCTCAATAATTTGTTGCATTCTGTTTACCAGTAAGTTACTGAGGATTTCTGCATCTATGTTCATTAGAAAGAGTGGTCTACAGCTCTCGTTTTGCTGAGATCCTTCTCTGTTTTTGGTATCACGGTAATACTTGTTTCCAGGAATGATTTTGGGAATACTGCTTCCTTTTCAATTTCATTAGAGCTTAGATGTATGAAAGAAACTGTCCATATCCTTTGTGTTTTCCATCTTACTAGTATACAGGTACTAGTAAGTATTAATGTTTTCGAAGTATTAATGTTTTCTGGATTTCCGTAGGGTCCTTTGTGACTTTACCCTTTTTCTTCCTAAGTACATGGATTTGAATCTTTTCTTTTTTTGGTAAGGTTGGCTAAGGACTTGTCAGTTTTAGTCTTCCCAAGAACCAACCTTTCTATTCTCTGACTCTTTGTGTTGTTAGTCTCAATTGAATTAATTTGTGCTCTAATTTTTATAATTTCCTTCTATATATTAACTTTGGGCTTGATTTGTTGCTCTTGTTCTAGAAGCTTGATGTTCAAATAATAGGTTATTATTTGAGCTTATTCTATTTTTCTGATGTTGGAATTTACCACCATAAACTTCCCTCATAAGAACTGTTTTCATTGTGTCCCATAAGTTCTGGTATGTTGTATTGACATTATTAATTGTAGAAACTGGTAGATTTCTTTAATTTTATGTCACCTATTTGCTGTTCAGAGGGTGTCATTTAATTTCCACGTGTTTACATGTGATTTCTTTTGCCACTGATTTCCAATTTCATTGAAATATGGTCTCATAATATGGATGAAATAATTTCCATTCCTTTGCTTAAGCATGTTCTATGAGCTAGCATGTGGTTTATTATAGAAAATGTTCTGTATGCAGCTAAAAAGAATGTGTATTCTTATGTTGTGAAATGGAATATTTTGTAGACATCTACTAAGTCTATTTTTTCAAAAATTTTATTCAGTTCTCATATCTTTTTTTTTTTTTCCACCGTATTTGGTACAGGATTTCAGTATGCAGCTTGGATTCATAGTGATTCTCCTGTTTTTAGCCTCCCTAGCACTGGGATTACAGGCATGTGTCACCACACCTGTTCTCAAGTGGCCAACTCAGTGTGCCTAAGGGTGGGGCCCGTGTGACATGTGGTGCCAGGGATTGAACCCTGGTTCCTGCCCAGTTCCTGTGCTTGCCTAACTCTTAGTCCACTAAGCTATCTCACTGGCCCCATCTTTTTTTTTTTTTTTTTTTTGGTCTAGTTGATCTGTATTTGTGACAGTGGGGTACTGAGGTTTTCCGTTACAATTATATTAGTGCTTATTTGTTTTTTTATGTTTATTAATACTTGTTTTATATAGTTGGGTGTGCTGGTATTTGGTACATTTATGATTGTTATTCCTCTTTGATTGCTCCCTTAACGATATAGTAGCTTTCTTTGTCTGAGTCTTGGCTTGTGTGTACAAATAGAATAATAATTCCTACTTTTTTCTGGCTTCTTGTTGCATGGAGTACTGTTTTCCATCCTTAAGTTTTCAGTCTATGCTTTTTTTTTTTTTTTTTTTTTTTGCTTTAAATGTGTCTGCTGTATGCAGCATATTGGTGGATCTTGCTTCTTGAGCCATTCTTCCAGTTTATTTCTTTTGATTAATGAATTAAGACTATTTACATTGATGGTTATAACTGATAAGTACTGACCTATCTTTGTCATATTATTTTCTATTTACCTGTTGTTGATTTGCCATTGTTCCCCTCTATTTAATTGCTTGCCTTGTCTGGTGCATTCATTCAGTTGGAATTCATGGTATTGTAGTATTTATTATCTTTTTGTAGAATGACCTTCAAAACATTTTGCAGTATAGGTCTGGTGGTTATGAATTTCTCCAGGTGTCCCCTATTATGGAAGTATCTTATTTCTCCATCAATTTTGAAAGATGTTTTACATGGTACATTGATCTGGGCTGAAGATTGCTTTCTTTTAGGGCTTGAAATACTTCACTCCAAGCTCTCCTTCATTTAAGGGTTTGTGTTGAGAAGTGTGCTGTGATTCCAAAGGGCTTTCCTCTATAGATGATTTGTTTCTTTTCTCTAACAGCTTTTAAAAAACTGCTAAAAGGAATTGAACTCTTGGTCTCATGTTTGCCATCTGCAGTGTGTTTGCACTATGCTGCTCAGCTGCATACATCCCTGGCCTTCTAACAATTTTTAGTATTCTATTCTTGTGTTGAATTTCCTGAATCTTGACTATTACAAATAATTCTTTATTTGGAAAGATTTTAATGAAATACATAGATCAAAGGACCTAGAATAAAAAAAGGAATGCCTCCTTTATAGTAAGGTTTGCTTCTGGCCTAAAATATGATCATCCATCTTAGCATTTGAGGGACCAAGTAAGAAAGAAAAAATAGAGACTAAGAACACAGAGTATGTAGGCTGCTTATTAGTAAAGAGAAAGCCACATTTTCTAAGATTAAGAATAGGGTTATTTGTTTCTCAAATCTCAAGAAAAACATTCTTTTTGGCCACAGCTCTTATGATCAGCTAAGCTGAAGTTATATCCATATCCTGAGTTCTAATATAAACCTGAGCAAAACCTGCAGCAAATACTTAATCACCATACAGTATCATCAGGTATGGTTATTAAAAAAATAAAAATACTCTACCATTATAGATTATAGAATAAACAGATTTAACAACTAAGATAGGAAGTAATTATTGTAAATGCTAAATTTGCTATTTAAACTCCTTTAATTCTGCTAATTAGGGTGGACCATACAGATGATCTGCTTTTTTTTTTTTTTTTTGTGGCCAGCTCAGTCTACTCTAGGGGTGGGGCTGGCTTGGTATGTGGTGCTAGGGACTGAACCGCGGTCCCTGTGCTTTGCATAAATTTGCCTAAGCAGACACCTTAGACTGCTGAGCTATCTCTCCAGCCCTTTACAGACAATCTTCTATTTCAACTCCAAATGAAACAAACAGTAAAATATGTGAGGGAGAAAAGTAAGAAAATAGATGCATTCTGTGTCTCAAATTACACTTCAACCTTCTGGTATTTTCATTTATTCTTACCTAAGTATAGTTTTCTATTTCTGAAGCTTCTTAGAGATAAGTCCCTTACAAGGTGGCAATATAATGCCCTACAAGTATGAAATTATAAATACAGAGAAAAAACTTTCCCTAAATATAGAAAATACTATAATTGAAATGATTCATTTCTGCCAAGACTAAATCTATAGGAAAAGGTGACCAGTGGAACCAAGATATAATCAATAATTCCTTGTAGCAGAATAGTGGGAAAGTCTTTTACATGTCTAAGATGCTAATAGGAACTTGATATATCAAGTTTTGGATATCTAGGTAAAGATTTAAAAATACACCCAAAATTAAAATATAGAAATACTTATCTACAGTTGATATTCTCATAGACTTTTTAATACTATGCTTTTATTTTATTATGGTTCAGCACTATTTTAAAGGATTCCCTTCACTTTGGATATCTGATAAAATTCATTCTATTTTTAGCAAATGGTATATTTTCTAACAGAACATCAAGCTGTTTCTTCAGCAAACTGATGCGCAAAGTCAAGATGGGTTTAATTTGTGCCACTTGGTAACAACCTTTTCTGGATTTGTAATTGTCTCTTTCCACTGGTTCACTGCTTCAATGCTGTTACTATCTTCACTTATCCAAACCTGTAAAGGAACAATATGATCATTTAACTTGACACAATAATGATAACTCAGTTTAAGTACTTCATTACGCTTATTAATAAAAGATATTTAGAAGTCTGGCATATATACTTTTAAGTAAGTATCTTTCCACTTTCCCAAAAGTTTGGTTAATTTCCCAATTTAATGCTTAAATATTAAAACATTTAACCTGTTTAGTTGTTCCAATGGCTTTTTTATACAATTGCATTCAATCACGAAAATTTAAGATATTACAAAATAATTTCCTCAGAAACAGTCATAAGTCTTCTATATTTAACATAGGAGCTGAATTTAAAACTGATTCTGACTATTTAAAAATATTTCTGTAGATATTAAACTGAGGTTAATGATTTACATTAGTAAATAAGATGCATTTTAGTATGACAAATAGTCATTCTTTATTCACAGTAATTTTATATTACTTATTTCAAACATAACTTTAGATAATGTATGTAAATGGACTTGGAAAAACTGTATAATATTATGCATGGTTACATATCATAATGGCCAGGAAGACAAGATTGACAAGTAACCAAAAAATCTGTACTGTCATTTTAGGTCTAGCACTAATATAATAGCATTATGTTGGCATTAAATTCTCTGCAGACTTAAGTTTCTCATTCTGTTAAGTAAAAAAATAGAAGTAGGTCATTGATTTTTAAACTTTTTTCTTTTTGTTATGAAAATCTCTTTTTCAAACCGTATCTTACAGAGAACCCCAATATATAAAACAGATACCATTTGAGTGCTTTGTGTGACAAAGGAGTGGGAGAACTTGAGTTCTCATGTGGTTATGCTACCAAGCTAATACCTGAGGCTAGCAGAGAAGCTATGGGGAACAGAAAACCAGCAAGAACCTTTCCAGAATTGATAGTCTAAAGAATCATCTTTCAAGTAAATTTTCTGTTCCATTCATATGTGATAGATGAGGTTTCATAATATACTTTAACTGAAAAACTTTAACTGAATTGAATTCCTAGGTTCCTGGCTATGAAAAGAATGCTAACTATATGAAATTCTTGCATGAAAACTTTTCTAAAAAAGATTAAATGCAGAAGCAAAACTAATATTTTAAATTAATAATTTAGGTAAATTATTCTAATAAGTGAATCTAAGAGTTGATATTAATCTTTGAAAATTCCTATATATAATGTGAAGATTTTTATGTAGATTATTAATATCATATTGTTCAGCAAAAGCTGAATAATAAGGTAATAATGTATAATGTAATAATGTATATATCAGAAAATAATCAAACAACTGTAATTAAGACAAAGATAAAGTATAATGGATAGCTGCCACTAATTTATTAAGAACAAGACAAAAAATGAAAAAGGGAAACAAGTTTCTGCAGGACTGGCAAATAAGCCTGTGTTACACTGTCTTATTCAAATTAATAAAAATTTTTAAATAGATCAACTGAAACACCAGAATTGACTATAATATCTCAACTACTGTAAAAATTTGCTAGGAATTCAAATCTAACATAACTTAGTTAATGGTATATAAAAAGTGTTCATGGTAAACATTAAACTGAAGGTAAAACAAACTAAATTTGATGACCAAAACCTTAAAAAAAATTTGACTTGAATACTTAATATGCTCCCTTTCCACAAGAGAATCAGCTGTATTGAAAAACCAATCTTAGTTTTTAAAATTGGTAAGTGTAGAAAATAGCTTAATGATGTCTTCTTTTTTTATTTTTTTGTATTTTAGGGAAGTGTCTACAAGGCATTCAGGGTATCACTACTAGATTGGACTCATAGTGATCCACCTGTTTACAGCCTCCCAAGGGCTGGGATTACAGGTGTGTGCCACCACACCCAATCTCAATTGCTGTCTCAGCATGCCTGGGGGCAGGGCCAGCACAGCAGGCCCAGGGATGGCACCCCTGACCCTTGAGCCTGCTTGTAGGCACTTTAATCCACTGAGCTATTTGGCCAGTCCTAATGATAAGTCTTATCACTCAGAAATTCCATCTTCTTGTATTAAAGAAAAAAAAATTAACAAAGTATTATTTTTGTGAGAGCATAATCTATGCTGAACAGTCTTATGATTAAACTTCAGTTTTATCCTGTTACTGGCTTTGTTAACCAACTGCTTAAATGCTCAGAAATATATAAGGAAGAAATTTAAGACATGACCCCCTCCCACTACTAACCTGGCCCACAAAGTGTTTTCTTCTGACAGAGCTTCGACTATAAAGTTTAAAGAGAAAAACAATGTCTTTTTCATTCTGTATAAGTGGAAAAATCATAGTCTCTCCCCACTTTACTCTTCCATTGGAGGCCTTCAGTGAGCGCGTCTTCTTCTTATAAATCAGTTCTCCTGAGCTAAACATTCCCACCTTCACAAAAAAACCTATGAAATAAGAAATTCTGATTTTTAAAATATTATTTAAAATATCACATAAAGGTATATATCTAAGTGTTATGTTTTATGTAAAAAATATAAATAGGCCTTGATAATGGTTTGATGAGCTATTGTTTGACATTTGAAAACATTCTTAATCAACTTTATAACTTTTGTTACACTTTACAGATAACTATTATAGCCTCAAAAGAACTTAATCTTCTTCTGGTTTGAACATGGAATTGTAGGTATAAATAACATTTAGCAGCAAAGGAGTACATGTTGAAAAGGATTATACGAAAGCATGGTGCCAACTCACTGAAAATAGTATTTAATTCAAAATTTTTGTATTTGAAAAGTTATTTGCTCGAGACTTTAAGTATATGCCCATTAGAAAGAAAATCTATTCTTTAAGTTTGACATGTATAGCTTCCAATAACAATGTAAGAGTTTGTATGAACTATCCTTCCTGTAAATAACAATTACAAACATTGCAAAAATATATCAAGATTGACCAAAGTCAGGAAAAAAAACAGAAGGGAAACAACTCTTAAAAAGACAGAAACTGCACTAGGGAAAATTCATGTTGATATATTGTTTCATCTGAGCTGAGAGTGAAGTTCAGTGGTTGAGTGCTTTCTTAGAATACAAAAGAAAACAGAACAAGCTCCAGTTCAATATCCAGTCCTGCACAAAGGCAGAGATTTTATAGCCTTCTTAGTCTGCCTGACACATGATACCCACAGCTCAAACAGAAAGTGCTAACATTTTTATTTTAGGGTTTTCTTCATTTACCCTGCATACGTGATATCAATGAATTATTGTTTTAACTGTGATATTCCTATTTTGATATCACAAATATGCTAACCTCACAAAATTATATTTTCCATGTTTTTAGTATGTTTTAAAGAAGCTTATATAGAGTAGGAATTACATATTCCTGAGTGTGGTAGAATCTTCAAGTAAAATTATGTTGGCTCAGTGCTTCTTCTTAGAGGCAGTTTGTTAACAATCTTTTCATAATATTCCTTTCAGATTTCTTCATCTTAAGTGAATTTCTTAGAAAATCATTTATTTTGTATGGCTACCCAAATGAATTAATATGAGTATATCACATATGAGATTGTCATCTATCACCAAATGTCTTCTGAATTTCAAATTATAACCTCTTCTTTGTTCAGAATATTATTCATGGTTTTACTTAGTTTTTGCTTCATGCAATCAGCTAGATTTAGCTAATAGTTCTTTCAAAGAAAAAGTTTTTGGTTTTATTGTTTTATTTGTTGTCTTCACACTTCTCAGTTTGAATTTTAGCTTAATTCCTTCTACATCCCTATGTTTGCTGTTTTTCGAGTTTCTTGAATTGAATGCTGTTTCATTTACTTTTAGTTTTTCTAGCTACAGTGGACATCTATTTCTTTTGCTTGCTCTAGATAGTTCCTTTCCTCTTCTAGAAAAATAAAAGAGCATTTAAAAAAAATGTATTTAGTACAGGTTCTACAGGGTCTCACTATACACAGATCAGACTCATAGTGATCCTCCTGTTTTCAGCCTCCCAAGCACTGGGATTACAGGCACATGCCACCATGCCCAGTCTCAGTCACTGTCTCAGGGTGCCCCGGAGACAGGGGTGGAACAGCAAGCCAGGGATCAAACCCTGGTCCCTGCATCTGCCTAAGCAGGTGCTTTAGTTCACTGAGCTACCTGCCTGGCCCTTAAAAGAGCATTCTTATCCTCCTCTCAGCCCTTGAGATAGAGCTGACCTTAGACCTTGAAATCTAGGGGTAGCCAAATGAATCAGGTCTGGCTAACCAAAATATTTCAAGCCCCTGATCTCTTGATGCTTATCTAATTGCAACCTCTCTCTGCCTCTGATGCACTTTGAACTACTAATATACTTACTCAAAGTCAGAGGTGTTGAGCTTGGAAGACATTGTGCCTCAAGGATTTGCAGCTGGATCCTGCTATTTACTGCTTGAAAACAAGTTGCCAACTCAAGTTCTGCATGACAAACCTAAATATCAAAAATGCCACTTAGTAATTAATAATAAACTTTAGGGATGTTTCTAAAATCAAAATATAAGAAGCTATAGTTAGAAGATTTGAAAGCATTATTTTCTATTGATAAAGCTACAAGGTATGAAGGTTATGAAGATAAATTGCATGTATTCTATAAATTGAAGGTATTAACTTGCATGGATTCTGAAAACACATTTTATAACTACTTGTGAACTTTGAAATGAGTGATACACACATAATAATAATTCAACCCAAAATAAATTAAATTTTGAAGTAGTATTACTGGAGAAATTTCAAGTGAATTAATGAAAAAGAATATATTATACTTTTAAAAGAATTATATATAGTCAATTTATTTTTTAAGAGTATATGAAATACGATTTAAAAGTGTATATGATCTTATTTTTTCTAATTTTAGAAACAAGAGTACCAAAAACAGAAGACAAAAGGTTTCTAAAATAAACAGATTTGTGGATTAAGAGTTGAATTACTACTCTGAATGGAAGCAGGCCAAGGAAAGCTGACAGGGAGGAAGCTAGTCCTAGTGAGGAGGCAGTAAATAATGAGGAAAAGGTCAAAGAAAATCTGAGGCAAGCAGTAAAATGAACGGGAGTTAGAGTAGGGGAAAAATGAAAATGTGGTCTTTGGTATTGCTGGTCATCAGCCAAAGACACAGTAGGTAACTTTGTTTGTGAGAAGCAACACGAGACAGTCTACTCATATGGATTCCAAGACTCTCAGCGTGAAATATAAAAGAAACATAAAGCTGTCCAAACACAAAAAAACATTACTGTTCACACGCTGAAAAGAATGAGAATAAGGCAGGAACACAACATTTACAGACTATTCTAAGACAGCGTAGACAGATACAAAAATCTCTGCTAGAACCAGTTCTAGTAATGTTACAGAACAGTTAAATAAGAGAACACTTTATGGAGAGGTTTACACATATGATAATTATCCAGTCTTCTTTAATAACTGGCTTGGAGGGAAAAAGCCTTTCTATGTACATGCCATTGACTGAAGTTTAGGCATTTTGTTTTGGGGGTGTGTGGATTTGAGACAGGGTCTCAACAGATCAAACTGGCCTCATTTCAGACTGAACTTACTATGTAGCCCAGGCTGGTCTCAAACTTGCAGCAACCCTATTGGCTCAGCCTCCAAAGTATAGGCATTTTCTTAAAACATGATTCTGTGTTTTAAAACTGTTGTACCACAGTAAAATAAAAGATAGATAATGAAAAGTGAATTGTGTAAAAACTACATACTTAACTGTTGAGGTTAATTTTTTCTTGAAAAAGGCTAAAATGTGATGAAACTTGTTTATTTTGGCAATAAATGCCAAATTCTAATAAATAAGTAAATTTAATTTTTTGAACTCTAATTTGACTGAAAATAGATTATTCTTTTCACATGAACTAATTATAGCCATATAAAGATTGCTGATTTAAAAAGTTTCTATACTTCACATTTAAATTGGTATTTTAAAAACATGCAGTTCCTTATTATTTATCAAAAAAGAAGAAACATGATTAAAATATTTCATCTGCTAAGTGTGGTGGTGTATGTTTATAATCTCAGCACTTGGGAGGCTGAGGCAGAAGGATCATTGTGAGTTTGAGACCAGCCTGGGGTACAAAGTGAGCTCTAGGCCAGCATGAGCTGCATAGTAAGACCCTGTCTCCAAAAGACATAAAACAGAATTGTTTTTTTCATTAATTCTTTTTTCATTATGGTTTTGTACTCAGGATTAAATAACACTTACGAAACACACAAAAA
>NW_004524646.1:3866459-3868979 GCF_000260255.1 Octodon degus
ACACACACACACACACACACAATACACAGCAAATTTACTTATTTAGTGGTACTGGATATTGATTTCAGGACCTTCACACTGATTACATCAACAGCCTTTTAAAAAATCTTTTATTTTAAGACAAGGTCTTGCTAAGTCATTGAGTTGAAAACTTTTAAGCCTCCTATCTTAACCTCCCAGGGTAGTGTATTTACTGTATTTAATGAGCACAAAACTATGGAAGAAATAACATATGATATTTGCTCTTGGGTGGCGTATTATTGAATAAAAATCTTTATTAGCCTTCTTAGAACTGCTGAAAATGAAATGCTAAGCTAATTATAGAAAACCATGATCTGATGAGTATCTTCTTAGGAGAGCAACACATGGAAGGACTCAGAAATTGGCTCTGGAATTAAATCCAGACTCCTCAACTAGTGTCTGATGAAATCAGGCAAACACTTCACAGTCTGATACCCACATTAGGGATAAAGTGAACACAGTCTCCTAAGTGTGGTGTAAAATTAGATTAGTTAGCAATAAATCAGCCATAAGGTAAATCTCTATAAAGGTCAGCTATTTGTGTGAACACAAACTATCTCTGAGATCTTAAAAAAATATTTATGTTATTATTGGTCAAGATCAATAACTCTATTGAGAAAAATATTAGCTCTAAACATTAGATCTCAAATAGTTGTCAGTGTGGATGTTTATAGAGGTCTGGTTCTTTCAATGTCACAATTAAAAAACATGAAAGAAGCATTAGCCAACAATATGAAAGAGGAAGCATAATATTAGGCAAAAATAGTAATGTACATTGGTCCAGAATAGTATACATGCTTTTCTTTTAAAGCATCAATTGTTGTATCCTTAGCATTTGGCATATGGCAGATATACAGATATATAGGTGTTTATGAGATTTCAGACATGTGAAATACAATTTCATAGAAATCTAACCATAATCATTCATTCAAATTCTCCAAGGCAAATATGATAATAATGTCTTAATTTACCAGAAAATAATAGTATTGAGTTGTCTTCTGAAGGACTCAAGAGTTTTAACAAATGAATTGTCCATTTGACTAATGTACTTATGTCTTCTGAAAAATATAGTTGCAGATTACTATCCATTAAGCTAGTGTCAGTGTCAGTGCCAGTGCCAGTGCCAAACTCCTCTCAAAGTTGCTATACTTTAACAG
The DNA here is from genome assembly GCF_000260255.1 of Octodon degus. Taxonomy (NCBI): domain Eukaryota; kingdom Metazoa; phylum Chordata; class Mammalia; order Rodentia; family Octodontidae; genus Octodon; species Octodon degus. The sequence goes on from NW_004524646.1 coordinate 3,867,638, forward strand.
AAAAAGAACACAGATCTAATGTGGCATGTTTATTTGGTTAAACAATGACCGTGACTCATCCACATGGCTAACATTGACAAAGGATCTACAAACTGCAGTACAGGGTTTTAGGAGAAATCCTCAGGGGATTTGACTGATCTTATCAGATACAAAAGTTACATTTCTGATTGTATAGGTCTTGCTTTATCTTGGTCTTAACCATCCAGCAGAAAAGTATAAAAACGAAGTAAAAAAATAAAGCCATATTAATATGCTGAGCTGCAAAGGCTAAAGTCAACAAATTCTGACATTGCCAGTCTTATGGAAAAACCCACTACTATTATGGACTACTGGACTATATTGGAATATTTTGCTGAATTCATGCACCTATAATATTTAAATGACAATGGAATACCCTTCTCTGACAAAACTAAACAAAAAGGGGGATACAAATGAATGATCACTTTGTATCTGTATATTCAAAATAGGATAGATATATAGCTGAATTCTCTTAATTCAATAGAGAGATTTGTTCTAATAGTGTTTGTGCACAGAATATCATGTCTACATCTTGTACAATGAATAACCACTAAGACAATAATATTCAAATGTATTAATTATTGAAACTTTCCTACTAATTGGTTTTGAAATTGTCTCATTGCTATTTATTTCTCAATAAAATTATTAAAAAAATAATTTGGCATGTTTTCCTATCTATCTATATACAAATCTTCAGTTACCAAAGCTATGTCAGGTCTTCAGTAATAACATAGTAAAATACGAAAAAAACAAATAGCTTGTTTTGTTTTCTTTAAAACAAGTAACTTAAATGATTATATGTTATACTAAATGCTACAATAAAGGACACTAAGGACTGAGATTGAGAAAATAGGCAAGAAATACCAAGAAAGTTTAAGACAGGCTGCACATTAGAATCCTTTGGGGAACTTTTGAAAATTATAACTGTGTTTGCTCCAGATCTCAGGAAATTTTGATTTGGCTGGTTTATTTATTTTTTTTCTGTATTTTTTAGAGAAGGGCCTACAGTGTGTTTAGGGCCTCACTACTAGATCAGACTCGTAGTGATTCTGTTTACAGTCTTCCAAGTGCTGGGATTACAGGCATGTGCCACCATGCCCAGTCTCATTTAACATCTCAGCCTGCTTTGGGGGTGGGGCTGGCATGGCAGGCCCAGGGATTTGACAGGTTTAGATTTGGGCATTTAAAAAAAGTTCCTGGCCAAGCAATGGCCGTGACTCATCCACATGGCTGACAATGACAAAGGTTCTACAATCTGAGGTACAGGATCTCAGGATAAATCCTGAGGGCATTTCACTGACCTTCTCAGACCAAAAAGCTACAA
>NW_004524646.1:3870932-3881407 GCF_000260255.1 Octodon degus
AGAGAGATTTGTTCTAATAGTGTTTGTAAACAGGATATCGGGTCTGCATCTTGTACAACAAATAACCACTAGGAAGGCAGTATGCAATGTGTTAATTATTGGAACTGTCCGACCAATTTAATTTGAAACTGTCTCATTGCTATTTATTTCTCAATAAAATTATGGAAAAAAATTTTAAAAAAGCTGAAGGCCAAATTTTATGTTTCAGATCATATATCAAGAGCTATATTCCTGCATCTTCTTAAACCTTTCAGTAACCTACATTGGCAAAAATGGTGGGAGCATCTGTTTGTGTAAAGAACAGTTTAATCCAAATAAATTTCCTAAGGGAAAAAAAAAGTTCCTAGGTGAGTCTAACCTGTCGCAAAGGTTAAGTAAAACTTCAAACCATCTTAGATATTTTTGGAAGTAGGTAAAATATAAATTTTATGTAAATTTAATATCACACACAATTTAATATGTTTGACATTATAAAATTTATGAAAATTCTATAAATATTATCATAACACAAAAACTATCTAATTAAATTATCAAGACTATCTAAACACTTTAAAGTCAATATCCAGCAGGCTGTTTGAGAAAACAAATATAAGGCCTAAGAAATCAATAAAAAACCATAGGTATTCAACCTTTTGACTTCTCTGGGGTACATCTTAAATGAAGAGGAATTGCCTTAAGCCACATAGAATATCTATCTATCTATCTATCTATCTATCTATCTATCTATCTATCTATCTATCACAGTTTATGCCTATAAGTAACAAAACTTCATTTTTTAAAGGAATGTTACTATAACGTTTTTAATAAATGGGGTAGGGAATCAAGCAGCCTGCAGACTGCAAAGTAACATGCTCACAATGGGGCCCTAATTCATATGTCTTTCTGGTGGTGGCGCTGACCCACTGGTGTATGTGTATGACTGTTCCATAGAGCACCACACCTGTGAAGCATGCATCTACCACTAGTAGTACAAGCTGTCCAACAGGACAGTCAAAGCTGGTAGGAAATTTCTGACATTGCCAATCAAGCGGAAGACCCAATACTATTATGGGCTACTGGACTCTCTTAGAATATTTTGCTGAGTTTACACACCTATAATATTCAAATAACGAAACTTAACAAAAAAGGGTATACAGATGAATGTCCATTTTTTATCTGTGTATTCAAAGTGGTTAGGATAGATATATAGTTACATTCTCTTAATGAATAGAATGATTTGTTCTAATGGTGTTTGTAAATAGGATATCATGTCTGCATCTTGTACAGCAATTAACTACTAGGAAGAATGTATGCAATGTGTTAATTATTGAAACTGTCCTACCAATTTGATTTGAAACTGTCTCATTGCTATTTGTTTATCAATAAAATTATGGGAAAAAATAAAAAATAAATTGTACACGTTCTAAGCATCAAAAAAAAAAAAGCTGGTAGGAATATGTTTTTTTTTTCTTTTTATGTGATATTTATTTGCTTATCACAGAATTATAGAAGTAGGATTGATATTAAGAAAAAAATTAAGACATGGCTCTATTATCCAACACAAAATAAACATATTTGATACCAAAATTCTTTAAGAGTTATATGCAAAGATACTACAGTATAGAGGAAAAAACATGGAATTTGACATATACTAGGAATATGTTAAACATGCTTATGGGTGGCTTTTACAAAAAAAATCCTCCCCCAAACAAACCAAAACAACAAAAAAACTTCCCTTTTGGGCTGGACTACAGCTAAGCAGTAGATGAGCTCAACATGCCTGAGGTCCTGGGTTCAATTCCCAGTATTGCTACCCCACCCCATCCACCCCATCAAAACAAAACAAAACACCCTAACCAATTTGTGAACAGCCCTTACTCATGGTCAAAAGAGCTTTCTTTTTGTCATATGGGGGACTGAGCTCAGGGTCTTCATATGGCTCCTCCCCCAGCTCATTTGTCCTCTTTAATTCTGAAGGAATATCTCCTTAATCTACTAAATTGCCCAGCTGAGTTCAAATTTGTGATCCTCTGGTCTCAGCCAGTCAGGGGCTGGCATTACAGGTGTGTGGCCGCATACCTGAGTTTAAAATAACTTTTTAAAAAATCTATTTCAGGGCAATCAGACAGAATTTGGAGTTTACGATTATTCTTGTCTTTTCTAAATCACTAAACATTAAAAAATTAATTACTTAAAGTTTTCCACAGTTTAGAGGTTTGCCCCTGAAATATAAGATATTAATAAAAAAATTATAGCAGGTAACCCAAGGTTATTTTCCATGGGAGAAAGAAAAATGTTTACGTTAACCCTTGTTACTTATGTCTTTCAGGCCTGTGGTCCATACCTGTAATCTCAGCATTTGAGAGGGAGGCTGAGGCAGGAGGATCACCATGAATTTGATGTACCCTGGACCTCACAGCGCAGTGATGGCAAATGTTTTAGAGCTTTCAATGATAGCACACAGCCTACTGCAGCACATGTGCCATAGGTCACCACCACTGACATAGTGAGTTCAAGGTCAGCCTGAACAAGACCTTGTAACAAAATCCAAAACAAAACAGAACAAAAAATAATTTCTAAAATAGCATTTTTAATTATATTATTGTTTTTTGAGTCTTCTTGATCCTCTTATATTCTGCTGTTTGAGTTATCCTCCAACAAAGAAAAACCCAATCCATGAAACTATTCTAAAAGTATAAAATGCTTTTCACATACCATACTATTATTACTTACAGAAAATTTTGAAGGTGGTATTATATCCAAAGAGTAATCCATTTCCTGTGTGCTAAGTGTTCTGAGTGATAAAGAGCATTCTCCAATAGTTTTCTTCTTGGGAGTCTGAGTTTGAATCTTAAATACAAGCCTCACAGTTTGTAGATGTTGTAGTTTAATAGCAAATACAAAAGTTTCCATAAATTCAATAGCCTTAACAATGTAAGAACATATAAAATATATAAATAAGAGAACTGAAATGAAAGGCTGATATGTCATTCAAAATATTTCAGTTTACATCTAGCAAAGATTTTTTTCTAACAACAAAAGTATTTTTAATGCAAATGAAAATGAGAAGGGCTACAACTTATTTTTGAAGCTTATCTTGAATACTACTTCCTTTCATAAATAATCTTTTTTAATTACTTAGAAATTTTCAGGTCAGTATCAACATTAAGCCCACCAGAATATACAGCTTATTCCTTTTCAAAAACTAGATGTTCTACACGTTTGGTTCTAGAGCATTTTTCCTGCCATTCACCACATTCTTCAATAGTTGAGGGTGGCTTAAGAATCTCAGATGAGAGCACACTCAATACCCAGATTTTAACTTTTCTGTTCTTTTTTCAGATTTTAACTTTTCACAGAGAACAGAATTATCTCCTTAACAGTGACCGGACTGTTCTTTGCTGAATAGTTTCTTCATGTCATGTTTAGCACATTCTTTGAAAAGGTACAATAATTGGGCAACTAATATATATATATATATATATGTATTTTGAATACTGTGCCCCAAATTTTACTCTTATTATATATAATCACTTTTGTCTACTTAGTCAGAATTGTGTTTCTACAAGTCTTCCAACCTCTGAAATATCTTCTTTTTAGACACTCAAGCAATCAATTTGCACCAAAAATAAATATATGTATACATAAATTTTTAAACAACATTACAAATTAAGCAAGTGTGTTGGTTTACGACACATTTTCCAGTTTGCCACAATAAGATCTCCCAAACACTCTGATATATACAAATAAAATTTAAAAAAAAAAGATTTTGGGGCTGGGGAAATGGCTCAGTAGAATAAGCGCTTCCTTGGCAAGCACAAGGGTTTGAGTTCAATCCCCGGTTAAAAAAGATTTCATATAGCTTTTAATATAAGAACATTTTCCCTAACTTTTCCTAAGTGAAGTTAGTTATATTTGAAGATTAAAAAATAAAATTATTCAATTTGGGAAATATTCATCCTTGATTGTTAGGATTATAATAGTGTCAACATTTCTTTCCATATGCTTCCATTTTTTATTTATTAGTACATGTTTACAGCACATGATGACTGCATTTATTGTGGGCAGTTGGTACATGTACACATATATTTTAATTCTATTTTTTCCTACCCCCTCCTCTCCTCTCTGCAACTCTTGGTTGTCTTCCTATCTGAAAAAGCCATGTAGATTATTACACATATTTTCACAAAGTGAGATTCTGACATAAACATACATGTATTAACATCCCAACTTTTGATTACTCGTTATTCCATTCATTAAGAACACATTTCCACATCCTTAAAATTCTTCCTAAGTATTATTTTTCATAGTTGCCTAGTCCTCTAACACATAAAATCAATTCTTTCCTTTCTCTCTCCCTCTCTCCCTTTCTCCCTCTCTTCCTCTCCCTCCCTCCCTCCCTCTCCCACTCCTTCTCCCTCTCTCTCTCCCTTCCAACAATTGACCTCAAGACTGCGCATTTGCCAGGCTGGTGCTTGTGCCACTGAGCTACATTGCTGGTCCTATCACACAGCATTACAGATTGAACTGTATTCTCTAAAAAGTTATGTTGAATTTCTAAGCCTAGTACTTTCGAGTGTTACCTCACTTGCATACTTGGTCATTGCAGATATGATTAGTCAAGTTTTTAAAAAATTAATGCTGGAGTATGGTAAACCCCTACTCCAGTATGACTGATATGTTTGTAGGATGATGGCCATGTGAAGACACAAAAATACATGAAGGTGGAAGTGGACACTGGAGTCAGTATGTTTAAGGCAAAGAATAAGGAATGCCAAGAATGACTAACTCTCACAGAATTTGGGAAAGAGGTATGAAACAGTTTTTTCCTTGAAAAATGAATCAACATTGTTGAAATACTGATTTTGACCACTTCTAAAACTAGTAGAAATTTCTGGGGTTTTGCTTGGTTTTTGTTTTGTTTGCTAAGCTGGTGATGGAATCCATGGTCTTACACATGATAGGCAAGCACTTTACAATATCTGCAGTCCAAGATTGCTGCTGTTTATCTATGCTATCTGGTTTGTTAAAGTAACCTAGGAAATCAATGGACAGGGTACGCCATGAGGTTTTGTAATCATTTCTCTAAATAAAGCACTTAGATTGTCTTCAAATTTTCCACTATGAACAAAACTAACCAGAGTATTTTATGTTTCATTTACATTTTAGATTATTTCCGTAGAACAGATTCATATATTCATATATTTAGAATATATAAATATTTTAAGGTTTTGCTATGTATTATCAAAATAATTTCCAGAGAGTTATACGGTCTATAGCACTAGTAAAATATTTCATAATTCTAATAAGCAAAAAAAAAAGCAATACCATATGTAACTAAAATTTGTGTTTCTGAGTACTAGTGAGAATAAATTTAAATTAATGTGAAAATAAGAATCTATAAAATCAAACTCAGGATCAGAAGTCCTCTAAAGATTTGTAAGAGATTCATCACAATCATGCAATTATTTTTCAAAGCCAAAGTGGATTAGGGCAAAAGAAAATGAATATATATATATATATATATATATTTATTTATTTATTTATTTTTCTTCCATGTAAGAAAAGCAAGTAAGTTTCTCAGATATTGTTAATCTTCTATATATTTTAGCAATTAGGATTTTCTTTTTAATTGCCTCTTTATATTGGACAATGAAATACCAAATTTTTGAAATTTAAAATTATCTTTAAAAAGCAAGAGCACATAATTTTTAGTGTGCCCTATATAAAACTTTCTTATTTTCATTCTTCACATGGATAAAAGTGACAAATATGAAAAAACAAAACAAAACAAAAAAATTCAAACACAAATAGCCACTTACACTGGAACCTTCTTTGGCTGAAGATTTGAAATGCACTGGTTTGGGTAATGTTAGTATTCCTTTTATAGATATAGTAGGAGTATCTCCACAACTAGAGGGCCAACTTAAATCTCTGCACTGAAAAAGATTAAAAGCATAGTTTGAACTTTACAAAGGACTCTACAAATTTTTATATATTTATTGATATAATGACTCTAGATAAAAAGTTTAAAATACTTTATTACTAGGAAGAATGTATGCAATGTGTTAATTATTGGGACTGTCCTACTGATTCGATTTGAAACTGTCTCATTGCTATTTATCAATAAAATTATGGAAAAAAAAATAAAATACTTTACTATATGAGACCATGATTTATCCACATTAAATATTCTAGAAGTCATATCAATTACTTTCTTTTTATTTTCTTCTTTCATTTAGTTACTTTTTTGGTGTTTTGAGAAACAGTCTCACTATGTATGAACTACATGGCCTTGAACTCACTATTTAGCTTAGGCTGGCCTTGAACTCAGTCTTACTCCTGCCTTAGCCTTTTGACTGCTCAATTACAGGTATGTGCCATCATATCCACCTAATTACATTCTGGAAAGTAAAAACAAGATTTCCATCATTCTACAGATTCTTTTTTTTTTCTTACTATTACTGAGGAATGAACACTTAACATATGCAAGGCAAGTGTTATACCAGTAAGCTACATTCCAATCCTTTTAGTTTTATTTATTGAGATAGGGTTCCACTACGTTGTTCAGGCTGGCCTCTTAACTTTTGATCCTCTACTCAGTTTCCCAAATAGCTGGGATTATAGGAGCATGCCACCATGCCCAGATGTTTTCTTAAATATTTTATGAAACATTATATTCTGTAAAATACTATAGAATACAAATTCCAAAGACAATATTGGCCCATTTCCCAGAAGGGGGTAATAGTATATACTTAAAACATCTAAATATTCAGTTTTGTAATATATATTAACTATTTTAATTTACCTGTAAAACTGTGATCCAGATCTGCTCTACTGAAGAATTATAAAACAATTTCACATTCAATCTTCCAAAATCTCTTTCATCTCCTGATAGAGTAATTGTATCTGAATTGTAAAATAAAGACGTTTAAAAGTCTATGTAATGTTTCTAACCTAATTAAGCTTTGACACAATCAAATTTTAAAAGCACAATTCAAAAATACTATAATTAATTCTTTTTTTGAGACAGGGTCTAACTCTAGTTCAGTCTGGCCTTGAACTCACTATGCAGCCCAGGGTGGCCTTGCTCTCACAGCAATCCTATTGCCTCAAGTGGACATGCTCCACCACACGCAGCCTACAATTAATTCTTGAAGCTCCCAACTTAATAAGACAAAAATAACTTTCTATGTTTCAATTAAAGTGCTGGGCTAACAGTATAACATAAAAAGCACAAGGCTAAAATCCAAATTGTAATGTGATGGACTGAACTCTGAAAAAAATTTCCCAAATAATATTTATAAGGTTTTAATACTAAATACTTCTGGAAGTTCCTTCATTCATCTACTTTAAAACAAACAAAACCTACCGATTTGATTTGCAACTGTCTCATTGCTATTTGTTTATCAATAAAATTATGGGGAAAAAATAAAATTAATTTAAAAAAGAAAAAAAAAAGAAAAAAAAAGAAAGTATTTGATGTCCCCATGATTGGAAAGATAGATTGGGAAGAGATCATGCATTTGATAGGCAATTTCAGAGGTTTATGGTCTCTGGGAAGAGTTAATTCTGTCATAAAGACAGGATCATGATTTGGTGAATAGTTTTTAAAGTAAGTTTTAAAAAGTCTTTATTGCGATCTAATTTGTACATGTTCCCCTTCTTGTTCCTAAAGAAATCAGTTTGACATATCTTCATTCAGTAATTCAGTCAACAAATATTTTTGAAAACATTAAAAAAAAATAAAACAAACAAAAGATATTGAATAGCTTCAATTTTTAAAATCCATTCATGTTTAGTCATTAAGAAATAGACCTTATCTGAGTATCCATATGCTAATAATACAGCCAAAATAGACAAAAGACAAAATTTTAAAAAATCTATTAAAATATTTTCAAACTACTTATGAAAGAAGTAATTTCCTTCAGAGTGTAAAATAATATACTTTATTCCTTACCTAGGCTTCTGTTACTCCCCTGAGAATTTTTTCTTGAAGAAGAACTACTGGGTACACTGGACCATGAATCATGTCTCTATAAATAAAAATTTTAAAACATTTTTCTTCAGTCAGAAATTGCATATAAAACCTAAAGTATTGTGATGTTTATGTCCCAGTACCCACTCTAGTATTAAACTGTATCCTAGCCATTTTGACAGTATTAGAACTCTTCACTTTTATATAATAAATGGGAGAGGGAGTTTTCTGTGTACGTTACCAGAAAATCTTATATATCTTACTAGATAATATAATGGAAAGCCATTGCACTTTTAAGGTTTGGTTTTATAATAAAGAGATTACTTCTAAAATTTCATAGTCAAAAATATTAATAAAAAATAAAAATATGCTCGGAAGTGCCCAGTTACCCAAAGACCTGTAAAACAGTACTATTAAAACATGGTCACTCAGTCAGCAATGTTAACAACACTTGGGGAATTGGTATAAATAAAAATTCAGGGGCTGGGGAGATGGCTCAGTGGAATAAGTGCTTCCCTGGCAAGCGCAAGGGCCTGAGTTCAATCCCTGGTTCCGCAAAAAAAAAAAAAATTATGTTAAAAATTCAGGCCCCACAAAAACTCTGGGGGCAAGGCCTGGCAGTCATACTTTAATAAGCTCTCTAAACATTTCTGATGCATGTTAAATAACTGTTGCTATAAAGAATGAAGTTTCTAAAAAATTAGTTTTACTGAAAACTATGTATATATATTCACAGGGAAAGAAGTCTACAGGTATATTTAAAAACATTTTCACCATGTTTTTACATTCACATGTAAGAATATTAATGATGTCTTTTTATGTTGCTTATCTCAATGTCCGAATTTTAAACTCACAATTTACCTCTACTAAAGATGAAAGTTTTAAAGTATCAAAAAATTCTCAACAGCACAAAATGTTAATATCAGCAAATAATTAAAGTTTTACATTTCAATAGAAATACTACTTTTTAATAACTGGCTGGTTATATTCAATAGGGAAGGTTAAATTAATAAGCTTCCAACTATTATATGTACTATTTTAAATCCCAGTTGCCTCAAAATTCCTTAAGTGCATATTGTCACATACAAATTATGAAAAGCAAAAAGAAAATTCTGCCTTTTGTTAATCAACTGAGGACTACCTAAAATAATGCGTATAGGAAATGATAAGCGCTTACTGTTGAGTTATTAGAATAGATATCTATACATCTAAAAAATATATTCCATGCCTTATTCCTAAAGCAGTTCAACACTGTTTAATCTAATTAACCTTATAAAACTACCTGTATGAATCGCTGAGATGAACTTGTAAGATCAAACATAGATTTGCTTAGCCCAGGGGAGCCAGGTAGTTTACTGGTCCTTAAATCACAAACTATAAAGAGACAAGAAAAAAGTACTTTTGTAGTAAAGAAAACACTGAAATCCTATGCAGTTATCATAATTGAAATCTCTACAGGAATACATCATGAACATTATGTGCAAATCTACATAAGCAATAGTCTGATAAAATCTAAAACATTTCTTTTTCAATTATTTTATTTAAAACTTAAGTCAGAAATCAATCACATTTTTATATGCATATCAAGTATCAAAAAGGTTTTTTGCTTATATTTTCTAATCTTAGAATAAACTAAGAGATTGTGAATACTCCGCACTAAATGTAATTTGACTATTATTTCATAAGCACTTGTCACATAAAAAAATCAATTCAGAATCCCATGTATTCCTGGTGTTTCTAGTGTCTCTCTTAAGCACAAGGCAGACCCTTAGGCAAAAAAAAAATTTTTTTTCTTTTTAGGACCACACCCTGAAAACTGAAAATTTAATGAATCAAAGATGTACAGAGTAGTCTCTCATTGGTAGTTTCAAGTATGAAGCTGATAAGATCTAAAATTACATAAGAATTTTCTATTTTATTTACTTATTTCTAATCACATGATTTAAACTTCATTTTAACTGAAGAGAAAATCAAAAAGCTTATAATGATCTGTTGTAGAATTTGTTAGATGATACATAAAATATATATAACATAACTCAAAGACAAAATTTCAAAATAGGAAAAATTAAATAGAATTTAGAACTATGAACAGACATAGTACATTAGACAATAGATATAGTACAATAGACATAGTAAGTTTTCAATTTTTATATTGAGCATAACAACAGAAAATCATGATGGTTACAACATTTACAAAGCTTAATTTTTCACTTATTTTAGAGTTTTTTGTAATAATAATTTTTCAGTGTTTTAATTAATTTTCATACCTGATCCATATAGTCTTGTTGCTTCTGAGTGAGGAAAACGTTTCCGACTCAAATCAGGTGAAAAGTGCTGATACATGTAGAATGGATTATATATATCATAGCTGGGCCCATGTTGGGATAGACTGGAAAGTTCTGCTTTTCGATCTCCAAAAGACGCCCGAGCAGATCCTAAAAAGTGTTTCTAGCATTTTACAACATTCTTTTCTTGGAGTTATTAGCAAACAGGTGGTATATTCAAGGTATATTCAAGG
>NW_004524646.1:3884680-3886288 GCF_000260255.1 Octodon degus
TAACCACTAAGAAGAATATATGCAGTGTATTATTTGTTGAAACTGTCCTTCCGATTTGATTTGAAACTGTCTCATTGCTATCTGTTTGTCAATAAAACTTTGAAAAAAAAAATATCTCTCATGAGTTAGGACTAGAGTTGTAAAAACTAAAGATAGGTTGATAAAGTCTATATATCACAGTAGCTGCATTATTTGTAACCTCAGGTGATTATATTATAATCTAAATAAAAGTATTCATTCATTCATTCATTCATTCATTCATTCATTCAATTTTGGCTTTGGTTTTTAGGACTGTGTCTTGCTGTGTAGTCCAGTTGCCCTCATGCTTACTTGCCATAATCTTCCTCCCTCAGCATGCCTCCAGCTTGGCTTACAGGTGTGTACTACCATGCTCAGCACAAATTTACTTTTAAAAAAATGGGGGGCCAGGGACATGGCTCAGTAGAATAAGCGCTTGCCTGGCAAGCGCAAGGGCCAGAGTTCAATCCCTGGTTCTGCCAAAAATAAATAAATAAATAAATAAATACATAAATAAATAAATATTAATTAACACTTTACATTCTACCAACCACGAAGAACGGTTGTTCCCCCTCGCTTCCCACAACCTCCCCAGCATTTGTTATTGGCTGGTTTCTTGATGATGGTCGTTGTAAACTGGCAGAACTGATAGAGGAGGTAGGGTGAGGCAGAGCTGGCTGGAGAAATGGGCACAAGCTATCAAATGCAAGATCCTAGGCAGGCCAGATGACTTTCAGGACCCCCTATGCAACACTTCTCATGGACTCCCACAAGATGCAGACAGCATAATGGAGACCAAACACCAGGAGGAGCCTGCTATCATGACTCCTCTCCACATAGAGTACACTTTCAGTTTTACTCTTTATCCTTTTCTTTTTTTGTTTACTCCAAGTTCATTCTACACAGCTAGTTCTTCTCTTACTCCTTTACCCCTCATTTCTTCAAATAAACTTTTGGCACCATGTTTGGCTTGTCTCATGCAATTCTTTGAGGCAAGAGTACTTTTAATCAACAAGCCATTTTTAAAGGTACTACTCACCAACAATCAGTATGGGGATTCCTCCAAAAACTAAAAACAGAAAATCCATTTGAACCACTATTCTCCTTCTCAGAATCTTTCTCAAAGAGTTAAAGGCATCATACCACAGTGATAAGTGCATACCAATGTTTATAGCATCACAATTCATAACAGCTAAACCTTGGAAGCAAGTGTGACATGTGAGTACTAATCTGACATAAGGAATGACAACTTAAAAACTAGAGTTGTTTATAGAAAAATGGATGTATCTTGAGGACATAATGTTAAGTGAAGTGAGTCAGACACACAAGCTTAAATATTGCATGTTTTCTTTTATATGAGAAGCCCAATGTATAAATAAAGTACAAAATAAAAGATAAAAAATATGAAAAAAAGACAGAGAAAGTTATTTTAACCTAGTATGGACAAACGTTATCTAAAAATATACCTTGATTTAGTATAAGACAATTATGATTTTTGGCCTGTCAGTCTGTATGAATGATAATTAACTTTATAATGACTTATAAAATAAATAAATGTATCTTTGATGCTGGCAAAAAAAAAAAAAAAAA
>NW_004524646.1:3886388-3895181 GCF_000260255.1 Octodon degus
TTCTTGGAGTTATTAGCAAACAGGTGGTATATTCAAGGTATATTCAAGGTATATTCAAAGCAAAGGAAAAATGTTTTCTTCAAGTCACATTAAGTTACATGCTTCTGATATCTTTTTATTTTTATTTTATTTTTTGTATTTTAGGGAAGGGTGTTCAGGGTCTCACTACTAGATTGGACTCATAGTGATCTGTCTGTTTACAGCCTCCCAAGAGCTGGGATTACAGGTGCACACCACCATGCCCAGTCTCAATTGCTGTCTCCACGCGCCATGGGAACGGGGCCCGCACGGCAGGCCCGGGGAACAAACCTCTGGCCCCTGCACCTGCTTACAGGCACTTTAATCTGCTGAGCTATTAGGCCGGCCCCTAAGAAAATGTTAGGTGTCTTTTTTTTTTTTTTTTTTTTTTGGTACTGGAGATCGATCTCAGGACCTTGCACTTGCCAGGCAGGTGCTTATGCCACTGAGCTATTTTCCCAGCCTCTGATATCTAAATAAAATCAGCATGTATTTATAAAGTTCTAACTGAGATGTATTATGTAAGAGAGCAGACAGTAATCCTACTCTTAAGACTCATAAATTGCTGGTGCTTTTCTTTGTCCTAAGACAGTTCTATATTTTGTGATCTGAGTTTCTTTCTGTTTTTCTGCTTTCATACAGAACATCTTTTAAGTGAAAAACATTTACTGCTATCAGACCCAACTCTCTTACTGATAACAATACGCTCTAGAGTAAAACCAAGTTAAAACAAAGGACTGAAGAATAATGAAAAGTAGTGGAGATTCTAGATAGGAACTGACTCACTGAAAACATGTAACGACACAAAGTGAGCTGTTTGTGAAGACTTTTAGTCTGACTGTAGGTCATAGATGATACCATGCAGATGCATAAGACATCTGTAGTAAGGTATGGTGGCACACACCTGTAATCACAGCAGTCTGGGAGGCTGACCAGGAGGATTGCAAGTTTAAACTCAGTCTTGGCATCCTGGTAAGAACATGTCTCAAAATGAAGAGGAGAGGAAAGAAAGGAAAGGAGAGGAAAGGAAAAGGAAAAAAAAAAAAAAAAAAGGCAGGTCTGAGGATATAGCTTAATGCAAAGGCCCTGGCTTCAATCCCTAATTCCTCCAACAGGAAATTCACAGAAAACCAGATGGCAGGACTCTAGATAACCAAAGCTCCTGAAAAGAAAAGTGGGAATCCTGGAGAGTCCCAACTTCTACGAAGTCTGCTCAAATATCTAGCTGATCCATGAACCACCAGCCAAGACAGAATTTGTAGTCTAAATTGACCAAATTACATGTCTGCTGAGAGGAAAAAGGATGGATAGAAAGAAATAGAAAGAGAGAACAAACTTCACAGATTAATATACCAAAATCTAAAGTCTCCACAGCATGTAACATTCAGTGTTCAGAATATAACCCAAAACTATTCCATATACACAAAGAAACTGAAAAATGTACCTATTCCCAAGAAAAAGGTAATCCATAGAATCTAAACTTAGATGACCCAAATGTTGAAATTAGCAAAGATTTTAAAGCTCGAAGCATAAAAACTTACAATAATAGAACATTAGAAAATTGCAGAGGAGATGTAAAGACTATAAAAAGAACCAAATATAAATTCTAGAATTGAAAATGCAATGTCTAAAATAAAGCATTAAGTGGATAGGCTTAATAGCATGATAAAAGTAACAGAAGAGAAAATAGATCAAAATACTATCCAATCTAAAAAGGAGAAAAAAATGATTAGAAGAAAACATAACAAAAAATAATAGTCTGAGAGATCCATAATAAGATGTACAGAACAGAGAAAAAAATAGCTGGGACAAATATTCTAGGTCTTACTCAGAATATGGAATATACTATTGTACACATTTGTCAACATTACATAAATACATTCTTGAAATTCAACAAATACATACAAAAATTCAAAAACCATCTACTTGGGCAGCTCACTGTGTATAAAATTTATGATTATAAAAGAAAACTCTGAATAAATCATTGAACTCCATGTGTTATCCTCTGATCAGATTCCATAATGTGATCTTTCAAAAATACTATGCATTAAATTCTTCCAGAGCAAAACATACAAAAAGCAAACTTTAAAGCTTTTATATAAATTTTGTATTAAAATACAAAAGAGCGAAACAATGGCAATAGCACCACTTAAATGTTTCACGTTGGTTTCTAAATTCTGCCATTTTATTGTTTACCTTCAAGTTCTTCCATATGGGAGGGTGTTCCTTGTGTCTTGGGCTGAATATACGATAACCTAAACTTGGGCACCACAAATGGCACATCTTTTCCATCACATGGCAATTTGGAAAGCAAATAATCCTCACTACAGCCAATCTGAGACTTTACAGGAACAGGAGTCAATGGAGGTACAGAAACAGTAGTATTTTGGGTATTTGATATTGTGACTTTAAAATCTCTTTCCATAGATACTGCATATAAAAGAAAAAAAGTAGAAAAAAGTCACAGATATGCATATCGATTACATATAACCTGAACTTGGAATACTTTGGTACTTATTTAATCATTTTAGAAGAAATTCTTGATTGATAAACTATTGGATCCTAACAAGCACTTCCATAACCTATGTTAATGTTGGCTAGCCAGTGTTTGAACAACTAATACATTTTTGTCAAAGTACATTATCATATTATAATAGTAAAAGCAGTTTTTAAAGAATTTATTGATGGAAACAATTTATTTTGTAGTTAATTTCACAATGCTTTCAAGTAAAAATCTAGTTATTTACACATACTCTTAACAAAGAAATTCTTGCTAGTGCCACCCATTAACTTCAAGAGTCTTAAATATATAAACCAGTTCTGAGACGCCAAAACTCTCCAAGGCTACAAAAATCTCCACTGAAACATGAAGTACATGCTTACTTTAGACCTATGTTATAACAGCAACTCTGTCTAAATTTCTATAAGCATTTTGTCGACTCCCTAGAATTTAAGAAATTTTTTATGTAAAAAAGAGCTTTCTGCTACAGATTGGATATGGTTAGAGCCTGCCCCCAAGAGTTCATATGCTAATGTACAATCCCCATTGTCAGGCCTTAAGAGGGTGGAGACAATAAAATGAATGTTTAGAGGTTGTGCCTTTGGGAGGTAATTAGGATTAGGTATTTGAATGCTGGTGGCTTTATACGAGGGAGATTGCCCAGGATACACACATTCACTTCCTTTTGCCCTGTGATGTCCTCTGTTGTGGCTGGGAAGTCTGCCAATAAAGAGGCCATCATTAGATACAGCCCCTTCACCTTGGACCTCCAGAACCATGAACTAAAACAAACCTATTTTTGTTAAAACCTACCAATCTGTGGCATTGTGTTACTGGTACTAGAAAACGGATTAAAATATCTTCATACTTAAATATATCAAGAAGTTCTGTCCTAGACTAAGAAATACAAAAAAGAGCCAGAGAAAAATAAAGTTCCAGTCATAACTCTGAAGAGATATGAAACCATGCAATTGAAAGGGAAATCTTCAAGGGTCCTTGGTAAATATGGGTCTTAAAAAAGTTTGAATTTCTTCTTCATTGTACTGCTCATAAATTAGAATTTTTTTATGTCAAAACATTTAGTAGAATATGTTGCTCTCTAAAACACACTTTTTAACCTGCTTCTTCCTATATCATTCCATTCACCTCTCATATCCAATTTCATGTTCTCTTACTTTTCCACTCAGCTTGCTAAATCTTGTCTGGGCTCCCATAGCAAATGACATCTTCTTGGATGTCCAGGATGTCTCTTGAATTAAATTCATGCCTCTTCTCACTATGCTCCAGGATAAATAGAGTTCGGGAATACCTACCCAGTGTGCTTTCTGTTTCTGCCTCCCCCTCAAATTGGAAAACATTCCTAATTTGTCTGTATTACAAAATGCCAAAAAGAAGACAATAAACAGATATTTACTGAAATTAAAACAAAACTCACACTCATGTTTTTCTGTTTCACCATAGAAACATCCTCTACAGCAACTCTTTATAAATTCTGCTGCCATTACATTCAATTTCCAATATTCAACAAAATATAAAAACTTTCAATTTTTATTATTAACCTGTTGGTGGAACAGAAAGCAAGTTAAAATTATCATACTTAATGCTACTAGGTAACACTTTTAATCATATTATCTATCTTTCTCAGATATAGCAATGGATCTAAAGCAAAAATATTTAAGATAAAAACCTAAGATTTTATTCACTTACATGCTTTTTGTATAACTTAGGATTTTATGTTATCTAAGTGGCATGCTCAAACATCAGTAAATGAATGATTTCTAAGGTAAACTCTGAAAGAAAGGAAAATCTAATTCCATTATCAATTTTTTTTTTTTTTACTTAAAATACCTAAATCTCTGCTTCAGCAAAATTTAAAAGATTATATAGCACTAATGTAAGTTGTGAGAAAATTTTCATTTCTTCTGGATCAATGATTTTAATAATTCAAAGTCCCTATAATTGTGGCCAATAAATAAATAACTGTATGCTTTATGAGTTCTTTTGATCCTTAGAATTACACTAACAAAAAATATATCTTGAACTCTGTATTTCAAACACACACACACACACACACACACACACCCAATGCAAATAAAGAGAGTATATTTTATATTACAGTCACCATAAAATTGTTAGAAGAATTTCATGTCTAATTTTCTACCTTGGTCTTAATATATTTATGTCAAATACATTCTCTTCATTGATGCCTATTTAAATTCCACATTTTTTGTGGGAATTTTAAATATATGCAAAAGAATGTAGGGCAACAAACCCCACATTACCTAGATTAAACAATTATTGACTCAGGGCAAATCTTATTTTAGCTTTACCTTCTCACTTACCTTGTCTTTTAATTTTTTTTAAAGAAGTTCCAATCTTGTAATTTTAACCATAAACACTTAAGTAATATCTTTAAAATATGCAGGAGGACTGAGGACTTAACTTCAAGAGGTTCTCACTGGCATTGAAAGATAAGTGGATCACTTCAAACACTAAAACAAACAGCATCTGTAATACAGTATAACATACCAGGTATTTCTGAAAGGTACTCTTTTTTCAAAAGCATAACAATAATAGCATTATCATATAAATGATTTAAAATCAGCAACTACTGAATGTTTATGTTTCCCCTATGGCTTCAATTTTAATAATTTTTGTTAAAATCAAGATCACAATTTGAATTGTTTCATGTTTTTCTATCAGAAATAGTGCCACGGGAGCCCTACACACAAACGTTTATTAGTACTTATCTATAAGATACAGAGCTACTGGGTCAAAAGTATGTATGTGTAAATTTGTACTGCTAACTTTTCTCTGAAGCGATTATCATCTGGCATTCCACATAGCAATATATGCGAGTACTTGATTCTTTTTTAAAAATGCACTTTTATTAGTATAGTTTTCAATGCATAATGATTAGTCTTCATGGGGAGTTGGTACATGTACACAGCACAATTTAATTCTTTGTATTTTCCCTTCCCACTTATCCTCCCTGCTTTCTGTTTCTTGGACCCCTTCCTTCTCATGAGAACACTTACTTCTGTCACCAAGAAAATGTCTAAATGCTGGACTTCTGGCAATGGGATAGCAAATGAATGATTATCTTCTGTTGTTTTAATTTCCATCTCTTATTATAAGTAAGGCTGGGTACTTATTTTCATATAAGGTTATAAAAAATAGTCCATGTTTATTGTATATTTAGTCTTAAGAATTCTTTGCTTTGTATCTGCTGCTCATCTTTTTATAAAGCTGTTGGTCTTTTTCTTTTCTAGTTTTAGAAGCTCTTTGTATACTTTGAAGATTAACTTACGTTCATCAGATAGGTGGCAAATGTTATTCTACTTTGTTATGTCTTTTTACCATTTTTGCTATTTTGTGCTGTACAAAATTATGTTGTCTTATAAGTATACAAATATACAACATACTTACAGTACACAAATATGCAACTGGGGTATCCATTATCTAAAATGTTTGGGACTATAAGTGTTTAGAATTTTTAAAATTTTTAAATTTTGGAATATTTGATCATATATGAGATATCTTGTAGATAGCAACAAAGTCTAAACATGAAATTAACTTGTGTTCTGTACACACCTACATACCTTGAGGTAAGTTTTATGGTATGGAATTTTCCACTTGGGGCATCATGTTGGTATAAAATTTTGGAATATCATGAATATATAAACATATACATATGTCTATGTAATTACACTCCTTTATGCTTTTCCTTTTTATTTCTGGATTGAGTTATAGTATTGTTTTTCCCATATATTGGTCATAAATCATTTACCTGTTTTTTTCTAGTGTTTAGTATGTTTTTATTTTTATATAGTCATCCTGGTATCCATTAAGAGAAATGGATCCAAACCTATCTTTCCCAATTTGTTATCCCAGTATCATATACATACTTTGTTATTTATGTATTCTTACATTTAGTCTACTTGTGTAACTTTAAAGCTTTTATAACTTATTGGTCACTTAAACCTCTTAAATCATTAAATCATTAACCACTTAAATCATTATGGCAATTTATCTCTAAAAAATGTTGTTAACCTAAAATTAATTTGGCTTCATATTTATATAGAATATCTTTTTGTTTTCATTTTACTAAACTTTACATACCTCAGATGTCTCATAAATAACACTAAGTTGAAATGTTTTAGTCCAGATTAACCATTTTTTTCCCCTTTAATTTGGGGTTTCAATTCCAGTGCCTTAAATATTTACAAATACTTAATATAACTGATATAGTTGAGTTTAAAACTATCCTTTTGTCTTGAACTTTCTATCTGTTCTACTTGTTCTGTTTCTTTCCTGTCATGCTTTCTTTTGGACTACTTATAATTTCCAATTTTCCTTCTAATACATTGACTATTGTATTAGTTTCCCATCGCTGCTGTAACAAACTACCACACATTTGGTGTCTTAAAACAACATACACTTTACTTAAATGTAGCACAGCAGTGCTATTTTAATGATCTATGATAGTAATTCAAGCTTTTATAGGTGATTTCTATTTATTTACTATTTCTATACTCCTCACAAATCTTATTTCCTTGTGTACTTGGTTATTTTAAGTTATTCAATGATCATGCTAAGACTTTTTAAAGCCAAAAATGAAAGTATACTCTTCCAGACAATAGTTTTTTTCGAGATCATTTTAAATTCAGACTTTGACAAATGACCCAATTAAAATGAGCAAAGCATTTCTCCAAATATAGCCAAATAGCCAATAAACACATAAAAGGACTTCAACACCAATCACTATTAGGGAAACACAAATCAAAACCACAATACTGCTTCACACACTAATCAGAAAGTCACACAAAAGTTAATGGTGAGGATGCAGAAGAAATGAAGCCTTGGTGGAAATGTAAAATGGTGTAACTGCTTTGTAAACACTGGCAATTCCTCAGAAACTTCACACAAAATTACCAGGATCCTTATTCCTGTTTTATATGTACCTATGAGAATGGAAAACACATTTTCATGCAAAAGCTTGAACAGAAATGTTCACAACAGCCTTATTTATAAGAGTGAAAAAACTTAGCTCTGGGACAAGTTCTATAAGCTATTTTTTTTTTAAGTGAAAAAAATAGAAACAAATATCCATCAATTGATGCATGAATAAAACAAAATGTAGTGCATATGCCATGTCCAGACAATGAGTTAATATTAAAAAGAGAATGAGTGCTGATTCGTGCTACAACATGTAAAATGTTGAAAACGTTATGCTAAGTGAAAGAAACTAGACACAAAAGACCATGTTACACAATTTCATTTAAAGAAATTCTCAGAAAAGGAAAATCCCAACAAAACATTAGTGGTTGCCACAGGCTGAAAAGGGAAGGATAAAAGGAGAAGCTACCACAATGGGTACAAAGTTTCTTTTGGTGGAAGACACAAGATTGTTCTTGAACCAGTAAAGATGATTGTACAATGCCATAAATATATGAAAAACCACTGAGTTCTACAATTTAAAGTGGTGTTCATGTTGAATTATAACTTTCCAAAATCCTTTTGTAAATGGCATGATCACAGGAGATATACTGCCTCTTCATATAGTACTATAATTGTGACATTGCAAAGGTAATAATCTTTTCAAAAGATAAACCGTAGGCCACAAAATAGAATCTTTTTTGCAAAATCACATCGTGAAGTTGTTTCTAGACCACCAAGATATGTAAACTTTCTACATATGATCTTCTTAGTGGCCACAGCCTTCCAAGGGCAGCCCACCCCCCCACCCCCCGTTTTACTTTCCTTGAAATTGTTTAGAGGTAGAGTGAGTTTTCACTCCTCTCATGAATAAATAGCCCTTTCAGATTCCAGAATTAAGGGCAGAATGTTCCTTGTTAGCTTCCCTTGAATGAGCTCTGGGCTGACTTTCAACTATCCCTGTTTGAGGCACTGCAAACAGGCACAACTCCTATTTAACTCTACTAAGTTCACCCAATTTGGCAAATACCTTCAAAGCAAACAAGACTTAAGAGCTCCTTTACTTAGTCACATTCTTAGTTTTCTCCTAAATTTTGGCATAGAATTGTTTTAAAAATATACATAAGTGAAACTGGTGTTCTTTTTTAATACAGCCTTCTTAGTTTTTTTTCTATTTACTTTATTCCCAAGATGAAAATTTGATATTTATTTTTCAAATTAAAAATATCTCTCATTTCTGCCGTGTTCCGGGAGCCCCCAGACCCAGTCCTAGCCCAGGTCCGGTGAGTGTGCGGAGAGTTTCCTGCTACCCTGCGCCAGCGGGACCAGTCCCAGCC
>NW_004524646.1:3903036-3910042 GCF_000260255.1 Octodon degus
CAAATTGAGATGTGTTATGTACATATACCAATTCCCCACAATGCATGCAATTAGTAAATCCTAAAAACATGTACTAATAAAAATTTAAAAGGAAAACAAAAAAGAAAATAAAAAAATTAACCTGAGAAGTCTAGTATTTTTATTTGTTTTTGTTTCTTTTTCTTGAGACAGGGTCTCTCTATGTACTTCAGGCTAGCCTTGAGCTTACTACATAGCGCAAGCTGGCCTCAAATTCAAAATGATCCTCCTGCCTCAACCTCTTGAGTGCTGGGATGATAGGCATACACTACCACCTTTGGTTGATAAATCTAGTTTTAAAAGATGCATGAGTGGGTATAAGGTTCATTATACAACTAAAGCAAATAAGTGTATAGGATAAATATACCAAAAAAGAAAACATCGATTAGAGAAAGAACAGCTCTGAAACACATCCACAGTTATATGGAAACTTGACATATGATACATATAGATAAAGATAGGAGTTAAAAACAGAATATTCAACAGATGATGCTGGGAAGAATTAATTACATGAAGAAAAGAATAGAAACTGAATTCCTTTTCTTTGAGATTTTATAACACTTTATGAAGAGTAATTTATATAAGCAAATAGAGGAAAAATTACCATCTCACTGGAAATTCTATGTTTAAAAAGGCATCAGTTCTTTCTGAATTTATCTATGGATGTAATAGTAACAGCTAAAACACACTTAATAACGGCCAAGATGGACAGAACTATACTTTCTTATTTCAAATATTACAACAAAATATAAACAAAAAGAGTACAGATAGATGACAGGAATGAATAAAAACAACAATGGGACAAAGACACAGCAGTCTGGAAATCACATTTTTTAAGTACCCTAAGAAGAAGTATGAGGTGGAGTAATCCAAATTCCTACTTCACAACACACAAAAACTAATTCTTGAGACAGGGTCTTGCTATGTAGTTTAGGCTGGCCTTGAACTCACTATGTAGCCTAAGCTGATCTTTAATTTGAAATGATTAAGGACATAAATATGAAAGATATCATTTTAATAGACTCTTTTTAGAGCATTTTTAGGCACACAGCAAAGTTGAAAAGCTACAGGGATTTCCTACATATCCCTAGGGAAAAAGGCAACATTTTAAAGCATTTATTCCCCCTCCCCCATTTTAAAGCTTTTAGCAGAAAATATGAATCTATACTTCTATGGTCTCATGGAAAGGAAGAATTTTTTAAACAAGATGCCAAAAGTACAAGTCATGCCTAATAGATGTAATCATTATGTACTGCGAACATGTACTAGTAAAAATAAATATTAAAAAAGAAAAAAGAAGTCATAAAAAAGTTGACATAGTTGGCTACATTTATAGGACAGAGTGTGTTCATTAAAATTCAAAGAAAGTAAAAAAGACAAGCTGACTATTGAGAAAATATTTGCTATGTGCATAACTACTAAAGGATTCGATTCTAGAGTATATAAGGAACTTCCTGAAATCAATTTTTAAAGACAAACAATAAAGAAAAAATAGGAAAAAGATATAAACAGGCATCCTTCTGAACAAGAACATCAACAGTACCTAAAGCAGTCCATATTAAATCTTCATCAGGCTACCATTCCATTTATCAAAAATCAAAAGTTAGGTAACCAGATGTACAAATGTCTTACATATTGACAAGAGAAGGACAGAATGAACATTTACTGCTTATAAAGATGTAAACTGGTACAACTAACTTTATAAGGCAGTTCAGTGTTACCTAGCAAAACTGAAGACCCATAATTCTGCTCTTATATTTAAGGAGGCTAAGAAATTCTTTCACGTAGATACAAAGAAAGATGGAGTGGCGTGGTCTTAACAAGATGGCTTTTAATGCTAAAAGTAAAAATTTTTTTAAAAAGAAAAAAGCTTGAAAATACCTTAAATATCCATTCATAAGATGTAGATAAACTGTGGTAAAAGTCACATGACAGCATGATATATATGAATAAAATGTTCCACATCAATGTGGGAGACTATAACAAATTTAATGTGCAAAAAAGTCACAGAAATCATATGGCATACTTTTGTTTATAAAGCATTCCAAAATACACAAAACTAAACAAAACGTTGTTTAGGAAGGTATACATATGGTGAAACTATAGAAAGTCAAGGAGAGTGGAAACAAAGATTCAGACAGGGAGAATGCACAAGGCAACCTCAAAAATATTGATATACAGTATATTATTTCTTAAGCATGATGCAAAATACAGGGCATTTATTTGTATTCTTTAATCTATAGACATGCTGAAAGTACTGTTTTTCCACATATGAAATAATTGTCAACAGAAGACATACAAAGACCTAAACTGATGGAAGCCTCAATTTTGCTTTGGTCAAAATATCTGATTTCTACAGAACAGTTTTAAAAGAATCATTGAATTACATGCATCAAATTATTTAAAAGCAAGTTGGAAGTATCAGAAAACTGGAAGTAGGGTAAAATACAGTCCAACACAGTTTATACTTATGATTTAAACACTGATCAGAGCATATGAACCCAATATAACAAATATTCATACATGAACCCAATATTCATAATTTGGATGGGGGAAGATGCAATACTTTATTGTGAATATAGTGCTATATAAATGCTCAGCTACTTGTTTCTTGGTGACTACTAGTTAATTATAAGAGAGGAATAATGTTGTGAAATGATACATTTTAACATATGGCAGTTCTATATTCTTTCCAATCTGACTAAACGTTCCTCTAATAACTATGCTGTAGTCTCTCCTTCTAACCTTTGCTTCTCAAATATGGATTTTCCGCTCTTTACTTCTTTATCCTCTATTAACACCTTACAGTCATTGGCTTCTACCTTTACCATGCCACTTCAGTTATGTATGCTGAGGTCAACTGCCTGCCCCCTAATTACCAAAGCCAACAGACTCTTGATCAGTTCCTAACTTCCCAACCCTTTGGACTCCTGTGACTCCCAGACAGACTTTTCCATCCTCTCCTGACTTCTAGGCCCTCCCTCTCTCCAAGCCTCCCTCTTTCCTGAATGTTCTTCAACAGTCTCCTCAACAGTCTCTACCCATCACTTAAACATTAGAGTTTCCCTTCTTTGGTCTTCCCCTTTTCTTAGTCTATATTTATTTTAGTGACTTTATTACTCCCATGCACTATCAAATGTCACAAATCCACTGCTTTTTCCAACATCTGTAAGTCTGAGCAGGACTTCAGAAAAAAAACAGATACCAATAATCTGTGAACTAGATAGCTTTGCCAGATGTCTCAAACTAATTTTCTCCCAACTGAATTAATCTCTCAATTTATTAGTTTTGTTCATAAGTACACAATTACAATTTAAGTGAAGCAGGTAAAATGTAAGACTTTTAAAAACATTTTTCTTGGAAGGTTAAAAAATAAAATTGTATTACAGCCTTCTTCCCCGTTATGAAGGTAAATTATTGTCATTAGTAAAAACTACAAAAATCCAATGATAAAAAGCAAATCCTCACCAATCCTCTCCAATCTCAGCTCTCAAAGGCAAGTGACGTTAACATTTCCTTCTAGAAAAAGAACCAAGAACTTACACATCAAAATATTAAACCGGCAAATAGCATTTTGTTAATTGTCAATATTTTCAAGGCTTTTTTACATTATTGAGAAAACACAACTCTATTAGTTGACTGCCTGCAGTGAGAATCTGAATATTTTAATTACAAAAATAATCTAAGGCTTCTAAATATTCTAGAAGAGGCAATAGCTTGACATCTTATGTGTACTATATCCAGATGTTACAGAGTGTAATATACTTTTTCTATACTTTAAGAATCCGTACCAGAGAAAAGAAGAAAATGCAAAGGGTAGAAATCAAATATCTAAAACCCAATTGGTCCATGATATTGTAATCATCTTGTGCTGCAAATATGTATTTGTACTAATTTTAAAAATAAATAAAGGTGACTTTTTTTGTGTGAAAGAAAAAAACTGGGGAAACTGCAGTTTACAAAAACCAAACAAAGTGATATTTTATACCTCCTAGCTTGCCTAAGTTTCTGAAACTTCGCGGCTGAATCCCTCGGCTAAGCCGGAGCGACACGGGGGGCGCGCGGCGTCCCCTCAGGCCGGGATCCCCCTTCTCGCGGCGGGGTCCCCTGTCGGGCCGCAGGCTCACCCGGCCGATCCCCGAGCCGACCTCCGACCTCCAACCGCACCGCCCGCTCCCGCTCGGCGAACGAGGCTCGGCCCCCAGACCTCCCCCCGGCCTCCGCGAGGAGACCCCGAACCGGGCCCCACCGCGACACGTACTAGAAAGAAGAGCCCGAGAGAGCCCCCCGGAAGCGTGGCCCCGCACGCCGCTCTCACCCGCCCGGCTCTCTCCCTCGCGCCCGCGAGCGAGTCCGGGAGGCCGAGGTGGCGCAGTCCGGGCACCTGCGCCGCGCCGGCTCCTCTCACCGCAGAGCGCCGCCGCCTCCAGAGCGGCGCTGAAGTGGCCGGCGGACCGCTTACCTGCCCCAGGCTTTGGGCGCTGGACCTTCTCCCGCAGAGGACTACCTCGGCTCAGCCAGCACCTAGTGAGCCCCGCCTGGGGCACCCGCCCCTCGGGAACGCCCCGCTCCCCTCAGGTACCCTCCTCCCGCCGCCCTCAGGTTTTCCCGCCCTCAGAAGGTCCGCCCCGCCCCGAACGCCCCGCCCCCTCGCTAGTCGGCCTCGCCCCGAACGCCCCGCCCCGAACGCCCCGCCCCTTTACAAGTCCGCCACGCCCCCACAAGGCCCGCCACGCCCCTTCGCAGGTCTTCCTGGTCCTCCGCTCCTCGCTGCTTTTGAGTTGGGTCCTAGGGTAGAAAGGGTACAGAGGAAGGTGACTGACTGTCTTGATGAACTTGTCTGAACTAGGGAGTAAAAAGCCTTTGTTGTAAGAGACAGCCCCATAATTTTTTTCTTAGAAGCAGAGAAGTTGTCTTGTGGTCTAACAGTCCTTGAGATTCAGCCCGTTTCTCTTCACCTTTGTTGCGATATGTCTGCTACTGCCTTGCCACCAATGGGCAGGAATCTTAAGAGTGTCCACAACACCTCGCATCTCCTATCTACGTTGGATCTTCTCTAACTCTGGCAACAGGTTGGCTGGCTCTGTTCTTTTATATCTCTATGGCAGACATCTCAACTCTATACTCGGACAATTATAGGATGAATTTCTAGGTTATCGGATGATGAATGACTGTGAGAAGATTAGTAGGTGAGTAGTGATCATCTCAATGCTCCAGAGATGCTGGGGTACGAGTAGGGCTGAGTTTCAAAATCACATTAATTCAGGGAAAAAGACACAGAATGCTTAATGCTTTCCTTAAGTTTATCGATGCACATCAGCATCTTTCAGGCCCGCGAGTCATGTTTTACTTTGCCTAATCCTCCATTTCCCATATTTGACCACAAAACTCTCTTTTTGAGAAATTAAGGACTGTCACCATTTTGGGGCATAAATATCTCAACATGCTTGGATGAGCACTACTTGGAAGTCCTAGTACATTCACCTCTGTGAATTTACCACCATTGTTAGCAAGGTTCTGTACTTCTGTGTATGCAAAGATTTCACCACTCATCTCACTTAAACCTGGCAATTTTGAAATAAATGTTATCACCCTCATTTTACAGTTAAAAAAGAAAAGGATCAAGCACCGAGTAGTGCCCGTCTGTAGAACCAAGGTGTGAATCTGGACCGAAAGGTTTCTGAGAGCCTTCTGTGTGTCAGGTACTGTGCTACGTGGTGCATGTGTGTGTGCATTCAAATAGTTATTGAATTAATAAAAATAGTCTTCAATAGAACATGAATTCCTAGAGTGCCTATGGAATAATTTTAAAATATAAATGTGCATATGGCTCCAATGGGAGTGGCAGACAGATGTATGCTTCAACCAAGTTATTTCCTTTCCATTTTGCATCTTTAAAAAATCATTAACAGTAGAATCCTATACACAACCATTCATTTATTTATTCACTTGTTCAGCAAACAATTTTGAGAGCTTGTAGTATAACAGGTGCTACTTCAGATACTTGCTTTGAAGAGAAAGTAACATTCCAACAGTGTCACAATTGCATGCCAAAAATCAAGTTCCCTTTCTGGGCACTAAGCTGAACTTTCCTCATTCACTTTTTATCTAGGTGAGGCCACATGATCTGGAGAATTTGAGCAGAAGTAGATTTTTCACTTCTGGATCTAGAACATGGGGACTTCATTCTTTTTCACTTATCATTCCTTGACAACCTTGGAACCTTCCTGAACCATACTGGCCACTGTTTAACCTGCTAATGTGACAATATGGGAGAAGTCTTTATTCTGGAGTGGTTTCATGGAATAAAGCTCTTCCCACTGCCCACCAACTTCAACTGGGTTGTGAAGTAAGGAAAAGAAAGCCTACTATATTAAAGTACTTGTATGTGGGGAATTTACTTTTCTAGTAGCAATCTAGCTTTGCTTACTCTGATTAACATTGTTATAAAGGATGGCAGACATATAGATTACATAAAACATATAGAGAATTTTGCCTCCCATTCTAGTCATTGTATGGAAAACATAGAATATAAAAATTTATCAAAGAACATAGTAAGGTCATAGAAATTTTGCTTGTCCCAAGCATATAAAAAAGCTATAGATACATGGGTCTTGGTTCTTTCTTAGATGGCTACCTGATCTGATCACTGATATCTTCACCTAAAATCAAACATAGAATCACAATCACATCACTTTTAGTAGCTTTTCTCAGGTTCTCATGGACAATAAAGGATTTCCTTGAATAGGTTTTAGGGGTTCCAGTGGTATTCAAAGTCCTTGATTCCCTACCCATCTTGCTTTTCTTCCCAACTACTGGCCCTGCCGACTTAGGCCTGCTCCAGAGTTTAGTCAAAGACAACTTAACTTTTCTGGAAGTCTTTCTTAGAGGTGACAGCTACCCACAGATATTTATACTGCTTCCCTTTGGGTACTGGCCCAGCAGTTAGATGTGTGTGGCTTCCTAGATTCACTGCAAGTTCTGACCT
>NW_004524646.1:3910692-3913715 GCF_000260255.1 Octodon degus
GGGGGGGCGCTCAGGTTGCCTTCAGGGCAGACCTTGTTTGGCTTGAGGATAAAGGGATCAAACCACAGCATCCTGAGCCTGACTGCTTTGTTTCAGAAGGCACTTAAATACCTGAACTAATGGGCAGGCCCCCAGTCCTTCTTTTCTGACTGAGCCACTATCCATGGGCATGTTCAAGTTCTGAGCTTAGGCCCAAGAGACTTAGATGCCCAACTGGAAGATTATGTGGTTTGTCCTATCTTCTCTTCCACTGTTAAATGAAAAATGCTGGGGTTATCTGTAGGAATTACAGAAATTTGAGTCACAAATTATACCATGATGGAGATTTCCCCAGGAAAGGTAGATGACTGCCTTACCAAGCTAGAGCTTAGCATAGTACAACTGATCTTTAGCTTTCCAAGCTGAGAAATTTGCTTCTTTCCCACTTGAACATACTAATTAAATATCTCTTGTGAAGAAGGCTCTGTCAGGCTCACTAAAGTTAGACCATAGTATGCCTTTATATTGATGCAGCATGAGAATAGAATTGTGGTGATGCCAAATATTTGCATCTTGTGGACAAAACACTATGCTTCCAGAAATAGAGAGCTAAATGCTAATCAAAAAGTTGCCTATGGATATGGAATCCCCATAAGGAGAACAGAGAGAAACACTGAGCTTCAAATTTATCAGAGCTGTCATCGACACCAAATAAGATGCTGACAGGTGTGGACAAGCTACGTGGTTCTACTATCTGGAGGCAGAATTCTAGTCATAACCCTTTTCTGTAGTAGATGACAGTATTGACCTAATGATTCTGTCCTGCATAATGTGTGCTCTTTACTATCGTTCTGTAGTTCACTATACTTATATCAGAGGGCGTTTTCTTACCCTTTGATTTTCAGGTCAGCCATATATGTTTCTTTGGCCAATAGAATGAAGTAGAAGTAACAATGTTCAAGTTCTGAGCTTGGGCCCAAGAGGCTTCGTGTTTTTCAGCTTGCCCTCTTTTGTCCTGCCCATGGTAGGTTTGCCTAGGCTCAGGAGAGCATGAGCCCCATGAAGTAGAGTTATGCCAGATAAACCCAGCCTAGATCAGGCAATCTCCAGCTGACCAGAAGCTATTTGAGAGATAATGAATGATTGTTATTTCATGCTTTAATTCCTTTTCTCATTGTTGAGACAAAATATTTGACACCTAAAGTTAAAAGAGGAAATGTTTATTCCAGCTCACTGTTTTAAAAGTTTCAGTCCATTGCTGGCTAATTCCAAAGTAGGATGGCATGGCAGACAGACAGCACATGGGCAAAACAGCTCATAGCAGGACAGGCAGAAAGCAGCGAGCAACGGCAGCAGCAGCAATCCTACCTTCTTTCTGTCCCTTTATAGTCCATGCCGGCTACAATTCTGTTGGTGCCTCTCACACTGAAGGAGATGTTTCCATTATCTATACCTTTAATCCCAATATCACACCTTTAATCCACATTCACATGTCTTAATCCAGCCACCTATAAAACTCCCACCTATGACTGCATGAGGCTTTGGAGGAACATCTGTGTATAAACCATAACATATGGAATTTATGGATTGTTTGTTACACAGGAATATCTCCCTGACATATCCTCTAACCATAATTTTCTGGATTGTGATAGAAGAGGTACTCCTGCTCCTGTATTCCTCCAGGATTTTAGACTGGTGTCTCCAGTCATTAGGAAGTATCAACCAGGCCAATGGTAAGTTAGAGGAGTTAGCCTCTTACCTTCATTAAATTGATAATTCTCTGTCCTTTAGGTTAAATCTAAAAATCTAAATATTTGTCACAGTAGAGGAAAGATTTTAAAATTCTTCAGAAGGCTACTTCTCAATATTGATTGTAAGTACCTCTAAAAAAAAATCACTGTTTGAAATAAAATCTGAAGCTTTCCATTTGTAAATTTGCTTTCAGTAGTTTAAGGAAAACTCATACACCCAGAAAGATCTCCAGGCAGCTGAGGATGCCAAGGCTTTCTTTGTTGTACTTTAAATCTGTTTCAAGTCCATAAGGAGAATTCATGAATAAATGTGGTTAACAGACAAACAAAAGATCCAAAGACATATTTTTAAAAGAAACTTGAATCTTTAGTTTGTTAGATAAAATATACATTGGTCTCTATTTGGGAGAGGGGACCTCAAAATGCTGTATAATCCCATTTTTTATTTATTTATTTTTGTTTTGTTTTTAAGATTCCTTCTTTTTCTACCACTCCCAGCCTTTCACTAGCTTCCTATGCTCTCCCAGCTTATGAAGGCATGATGCTGTTGGGACAGTTTTGAGGAAATGTAGGAGGTCTGTATCCGTTTCCTACTTGATGTCAGTTACATGTAGCAGAAGACATAATCAATGCAAATATATTTTTAAAACAACTGGGAAGAAACCCCATAAAGTGGCTCTTGCAGAGCAATCATGTTGCCCTGAGAGGTGACAGCACTTGAGGGACAGGACAGGGTCTTTGAGGACCAGTGAATCATACCCTTCCATTCTTGAAAAACAGCCCCTCAGGAAATAATTTGGCATTTCTTGCAAAACATGAACTTGCTTGGCGGCTTGACCAACTCATCACCCCTGTTTCTCTCATACTGCATGACTGATTAATAACAATAACTCTCCTGAGAACACAGTGAGTAAAACTTTGATAGCAAAGGGGGAAAAGGGAGCCAAGCAGCACCATTGCCAAACTAATACGCATGTACACACGCCCACACAGAAGTCTTAAACTATTGAGAAATACAAAATGCTTTAATCAAAGCCACCTTACAAAACTGAAAACAAGGGTGAAAGTTACTTCCCTTCACCCATCCAAACATGTATACGAATATACTTTGTAATGCTCAGAGTTGGCATTGTCCATGGACCTACTTCATGCCAGAGTGTGCTAATCATTTTAAATTTTAAATTTTTTTTGGGGGGGGGGACTCAGGTCAATAATTTCTGACATTGCCAGTTAAACAGAAGACCCAATGCTATTATGGGCTACTGGACTCTTTGAGAATATTTTGCTGAGTTT
>NW_004524646.1:3914780-3946636 GCF_000260255.1 Octodon degus
GTCAGAAGTTGTTGACTTGAGTCTTTTATAGCTCAGCATATAAATATAGCTTTACTTTTTATACCTTATGGTTACACTTTTCTGCTGGATGGTTAAGACCAAGATAAAGCAAGACCTATATAACTGAAAATATAACTTTTGCTATCTGACAAGGTCAGTCAAATCTCTTCAGGATTTACCCTGAAACCATGTACAGCACCTTGTAGATCTTTTGTCCGTTTCAGCCATCTGGATGAGTCACAGCCATTGCTTGACCAATTTGCTCTCTGTGAGAGCCTGAGAGAATTTTTTCTCTCTAGGTGACTCTCCTTAGGCACAGTATACATCATCAATCACTTTCCTCTGTGGCCCCATAATCTTCTTGATAGAAAATTTGGGACACCACTGAGTTTCAGGACATCACAGCAGGGGTTCTCTTATGTCCTGAGTCCTCACTGACCTTGAAGGGCTAGGGCCAAAATATTGGCTATCCTTTTAACCCATTTAACCTCTCTAATTTTTAGTCTGCAAACTTTAGTTGTTAAACATCCAGAAGAAAAGCTGAATGATATTATTACCCTGTAACAGAGGCAGTTAAGCTTAACATCACTATCTGTCTGAATATCAAAACCTTAGACATAAAATGAAACTGCTATTTTCCAACAACCATGGATATTCTAAAATTTAAATCCCTATAGAATGGTAAAAAATAATTACACATCTTTTACACAGAAATTTAGAAATCAAATCATATACAACATTATAGCAGGGCGAACCTATGACATTTTGTTTTTCTTGTCTCTCGTTTACTTTTATTATCTTTTTTAAAATAAACATTTACTTTAAAGAGAGTATAGTAATAATTGATATGACATTAGAAGCAGTATGCATTTAGAAGACCACAATGGCAAGTATTTTAAGCTTGGTGTTAGTATTACACATTGCTGTCCGCAATGTAGTTGCTTAGTTCACAGACATCAGCATATGAATTCTCTCTGGATTCTCGTTTTAGACAGAGTTATGAGGGTTACAAGGATCCATTTATTTATTTTTATTTTTTTTTATTTTAACATTTATTGTATGTGTGTGTGTGTGTGTGTGTGTGTGTGTGTGTGTGTATGTGTGTGGCCAGCTCAGCCCACCAGGGGGCGCGGCTGGCTGGCATGTGGTGCTGGAGGATTGAACCGTGGTCCCTGTGCTTTGCCAAGCTTGTTCCAAGTAGGTGCTTTAGACCACTGAGCCATCTCTCCAGCCCCAAGGATCCATTTAAATTAGCTGAAGTAAAAGGTAGAGAATAGTATTCTGGTATTCCTAATTTGGGGAAGGAAAACAGCAGGGACACATTCAGGAATCTGATCAAAGGACTTCAGAGAGGGTAAAAATTGAAGCATCCCAAACCCTCCTTCGCTTCTCATCCCATGAGATCTATTTCTTTCTGAACACTTGCTCATGCAATCCAGCTTCTCTGAATCTCTGCACCTCAAAGCTGCTGTTCACAGCCATCCTCCCAATGAGGTCCATGATGATAAATCTACTAGACCTTGAGGTTAGGACCTACCACCTATGACCTAACTGCTACTTAGAGGAGGACTCTGATTGGCTCCACTCCTACCAGGCCACATGCAAGGCACAGGCTGCTGTGTGGTCCATGGCTGGGCATCTCTGGGTCAGATGCTTGCTCTGATATAGTCCTAAAGTGATCTGTGGCTCTAACTTCTAGATAGGAAAGCACCCTGAAATTCAGGAGGTGCTCACCTCTCCATTCTCCTTCCCTTTATCAAGATAAATCACTTGGTTTAGAAATTAATTTTTGGTAGCTTTCTGTTGCTTTTACATTGCCTCCTGTTTATATTATTTCAGGTTCTTAGAAAACCATATATCTTGTTGTTACAGCTGCAATGCCTAGCAGAATGCTAGGAGCATAACAGTCATTCACGTGTTCTGTTGGATAGAGTTTATCATGGGCAGAACACTACAGAAGTTTAAGGATTATTTTTATTCCTTCCCTTACGTGCATAACTGGAAAGATGACCAGAACTAGAAAAAGAATCTAAGATGTCTGATGACAGGCCTTTGGCCTTACTAGCTTAATTGGAGCACATGCAGAGAAGGAAAAGAATTTGAGCCTGAGCAAAAGAACTCTAAAATGCCTTCCCTGGGCCAGGGAAGTCACTCAGCAGCATAAACGCCTGCCTGGCAAGCACAAGGTCCTGAGTTTAATATCCAGTATCACACACACACACATACACACGCACACACACGCACACACACGCACACACACGCACACACGCACCCTTCTAATTCTCTCACCAAAAGAGTGGGCAGATAGCTGTCGATTTAGTGTCGAGCTCTGGGTGAGAGAATTAGGTGACACGCTCATCTTTGTACTAATCTGGTCAAGAGGATGGGACAAGCCACTGATGAGCCAGGCCTACTACTTACATTGAGGTCAAACTTCCCAAATCACCTCGCTGCTACATACAGAACAGAGTGGATGCTAGGAAAGTCTCTTCACTGATCAAAGACCTTTGAGAAAAGGTGTGGGTAGGTGAGAAAGCCCCATGTTTTCACCAGTCCAGGTATGTGATAATCACAAGAAAACGCCACAGGGTTGGGATTGTCCTGATTAAACTAGTGGAGGAGCTCTAGCTCTGTGCAGATTATCTACCATCAAAGGTTCAAAAGTTTGCTTCCAGGGGGCCTGCCCCTTGCTTCCAGGGGGCCTGGCCTCAGTTCTTTAAGTGGCTGCTTCAACAAAGCAGTCAGGCTCAGGTTGCTGTGGTTCATCCCTACAACTCAAGCCAGCCAAATCTGCCCTGATGGTATTCGGAGCAAACAAATAAACAAACAAACAAACAGCTTGCTTCCAAAGTCCCTTAATCAGGCTGGGGAGATAGCTGTATCAAAATAGATAATCCCCCCAAATCCATTTACCTTTCCTTTATTCCTTTTCTGATGTGTCCTATATTTATCACCTGTCTCACCTTATCATCCATCTGCATGTTTATAGCTGCTGCCTTTTAACAAAAGCTTCCTGCTGAGTGTGGTAACACACACTTATAATTACCACCACTCCGGAGCTGAGGTAGGAGGATCACAAGTTTGAGGCCAGCCTGGGCTTCATAGTGAGTTCAAGGCCAGCATAAACTACATAGTGTAACTATCTCTCAAACAAACAAATAAACAAACAATGCAGAAAATAAAAACATAACTTCCTGATGTTTTATGTCATTATTTTTCTCATTTTTGCCAATGAAAAACTAAGGCTTCCTGATAGTATCAAGATTACACCTCCCTGGATCTGTCCACTCATATGAAGAGTGAAAGGAGCAGGGAAGGAAGAAAGGGAATGGCCTTAATATCAGGAGTTACGATGTGTTATGTACATGGACCAACTCCCCAACAGGAATGTGAACATTGTATGCTACAAATGCATGCAAATAAAACAAGAAAAACAAAAGGAGTGGAGCAGAAGATTAGCAACCTTTCTCCTCCAGAGTTTCTGTACTCTTCGAGTGTCTCCAAGATACTCACAGCCAGCCCTAAAAATCTACGCAGTTCTGTTGCACTCACACTGTGTGCTTCCTTCTTCTCCACACTCACCATTTCTGTACTCTTTATCAGTCTTCCAGGCACATCCAAAATCTGCCCTCCTGCCCACTTCCTGGACTGCTGACTACTAAATGTAATAAGGATCCTTTAATAACTCTTCCATGTGGCTTTTTCCTGTTTATACCTTTTGGAGTTGGATTGACTCTTTTAAACACAGAGTAACGTTGTGGTAGTTCAGCAAATATTGTATTTCCTAAAACTGAATTCATTTGGGAAAATTTTTTTTTCTTGGAAAATAATTTTCTTGGAATAAAATAATTTCATGAATTAAGTTTAAGTAGACATCAAGTTTCTGATCATGAGAACTACTTTTCCCTTGGGCCAAATTTATGTGGCTACTGTATTTTCCCATTATTCATTCACCTAATCAAGTTGATGGGCTCTTAGGAGGTCACCTGGCCCAAGATGGGTCAATTGGAATTTTTCCTTAGAATTTTTTTTCAGCTGTAACTAGGAACTATCATCCAGTGATAGAAGATATTTGGGGGGGGGTCATATCTTCTAGGTGGAAGTAATCCACAACACAGGATAAAGAAGTTGTTATGCTGAGGGGGGAAAAAGATAAAAAAATAGTGCAAGAAGCTAGAGGTATAGCTCAGTGGAAGAGGCCTTGACTGGCATGCACACATGAGACCCAGGGCTGGATTCCACAGCACAGCAAAATAAAAATAAAATAAAATAGATTTCAAAGCTTTTAAATTTCTTGATTGAATTTGGTCTTGAGATAACCTGCACCCCTATATGTTCCATAGTACTAATGCATAAACCATACTAGTTATGTCCATAAATGACAAATTTTGCTTAAGTTAGTCCATACTTATTTTTTTATGTGTAGCCACAAGTATCCTAACATGAATACTGAAAGTATTGTGTTCCTATAAGATACTTTGGTGTTACTGTTGTTTTGTTAATCTTTACTTTTAAAAAATGCAATTAGTATATGTTTATGGTACATAATGGTTACATTCCTCGTGGGATGGCGATTCATGTACATAACACATCTTCATTTTTTCTTCATCATTTCCTCTTTCCCTCCTACCTACCTCCATCCATTCCTTGTGTCTTGTTCACTTGCAAAGGATCTATCTTCCTATTATCCATCTTTTATCTTTTTCTTCATATTTTGCAGTTCTCATATAAGAGAAACTATGTGATACTTAAGCTTTGGGTCTGATTTATTTCACTTAACATTGTTGTCTCAAGGTACACCTGTTTTCCTATAAGTGACTCAAATTTACCTTTATTTATAGCAGAGTAGTATGCCATTGTGTATAAATACATTTGCTTTATCCATTTATCTATTGATAGGCATATAGGCTGCTTTCAAGGTTTAATTATTATGAATTGTGCTATTATAGTCATGGGTATGCATGTATCTTTAACTCTTTTGGAAAGACAGCTAGACGGGAATAGCTGGGTCAAATGGAACTTCTAGTTTTTAGTTTTCTGAGGAATGTCAAGAAAAATACTGATTTCTGTAATGATTGTACTAGTTTACAATGCAGAAGTGTTCCTTTGCCTAACATCCTTGCCAACATTTGTTATTATTTGGTTTCTTGATGATAGCCATTCCTTTTGGAGTAAGATGGATTTTCAGTGTTGTTTTAATTTGTGTTTCTCTAATGGCCAGAGATGTGAACACTTTTCATGTTCATTTGTACTTACTTTTCTAAGAAGTATCTACTCATTTCAGTTGCTTGTTTTTTATTGGGTCATTTATTTTAGGAGGTCTAATTTTTTGAATTCTTTATATATTCTAAACATTAGTCACACTAGAGGAATAGTTGGCAATTTTTGCCCCCACTTCATAGGTTGTTTACCCAGTTAGTTGTTTTCTCTGCTATGAAAAAACCCTTTAATTTGATATGATTGCATTTGTTGATTTCCATGTTATTTCCTGTGTAATTGGAATTCTGTTCAGAAAGTCTTTGCCCAGGCTTATGTCTTCAAAAGTTTTATGTATTTTATTTTCCAGAAGATTGTTTCTTCTTTAACATTTAGATCTTTGATTTTATTTTTAGTTTAATACCTGGTATGTGATATGAATCTAGAGTCAATTTTTTGCATGTGGATAGCCAGTTTTTCCAGTACCATTTGTTAAAGAAGCTATCTTTCTTTTAGAGTATGCTTTTGGCCACTTCATCAAAGATTGGGTAGCTAAATGTGCTGGGGGTTATTTTTGTTACCTCTGTTCTATTTTATTGATCTAATATGTGGTTCATATGACTTTTTGGATAACAGATTTTGACATTTTCATTTGATTGTGATTTCCATATTTTTAATTTAAATTATTGCCTGTTATTTTTTTTTAATGGCACAGAACACTGAGGGATGTGAAAATGTGATTTAGAAGCAGAAAAAATTAGGTTAACTTTTATCTTGTGTGTGTGTGTGTGTGTGTGTGTGTGTGTGTGTACATGTGTGTGGGAAAACTTTTCCAATCCTTAATGTCTTTCCTCTAAGATTGAGGAAATAATCTTTGCCTTGGCAACTGCTCAGGGGCAATTTGATGACTGAATTAAAAAAATGGGGGAGCCTATTCATCTTTGCATTCTTAATGTCTATCATAAGGCCTGAGCTAGGGGTGTTGATACTGAACAATGTATGATGAATGTAAGAAAATATAGAGAAGCATTTTGTATGCATTAAATCATCATTCAAATGTGAACTGTACGATGAAAACCACTCTGCAGTGGCAGAAAGATTTACATTGGCAGCTCAAGTTTGTTTTGGTCTGAAAGATGATAGTTAGTGTCAGGAGTATAACTTCTTATAAACAAGCTATAAAGTAAATAGAATTTTCTCCTCAGTATCTTTCCACCTTCTCTTTGGTTGGTCTTTCCCTGTTTGGGCTACACAATGTGCCAAAGCTTCTCTGTTTCCAAGTGCTGTAAGTGGCCAATACTCAAGAGTTGGTGGATGCTGTTGTAGCAGCATCAGAATGGAGGAGGAGGTTTTAGAAGCAACTCACTGGGAATAAGCACAAACTCTTACCTTTCCCTTTGTGGTATCATTATATGAGGGCTCTTATAAAACTCTGAGAATGCAAATTGCTCGTTTTTGGTTCATCTTTCTCTTTCCAAAGGAATATGTAAAATTATACAGAGAAGACAAGAGAATTTGAGAGGCACAGTAGCCATTCCGTGGGTCGAATAGCCCTATGCATGCATTGTAACATAGCAGCGTGTACTTGCTAATATTCATCATGATAATCCTGAACCATCGTCGAGTAAAACTCTACGTATGGTAGTGTCCAGTTGAGACACAATGTTGTCAGTGCCTTTTGTCTTTAATATCTATCAAAATAACTGAAGTTATTTTAAAGTTTAGTACCTCAAAAAACATTTTCTGAATTATCGAAACATGTTTTACTGATTATTCAGATATCCTGGGGCTGGGGACATAGCTTGGAGGTCTACGTGCCTGCCTGGCAACTGCAAGGACCTCAGCTTGATTCCAAGTACCATATACTGTGCCACCCCCAAAACTGATCGTGGTGGTGCACACCTATAATCCCAGCACTGGGGAGGCTGAGACAGTAGGATCACTATGAGTTTGAACTGCATAGCAAGACCCTGTATCAAATAAAAAATAACAATGATTTTTTAAAAAGGATAGCCTGAGTTTTCAGATATCATTCATCATGTCAATTACAGGCACTAGGATGCCCATTATGTAAAAATCTCAGCAGTAGGTGAAAAAGAATAATTTCCTAAAAATAGGCATAGTCTACTGGGATAAAAACATTTTGCTTCACTAATTTAACCTTTTTAGTTTACTAGGGAAATTTGTCTTTGGTTGAATTTCCTATAGCAGAAATTGTGTGTGTGTGTGTGTGTGTGTGTGTGTGTGTGTGTGTGTGTGTGTGTGTGCGTGTGTGTGCGCAATGACTTTTATTGACTCTGGATTCTCCCCTTTCCAGCAAGAGATCACTAACTTGTTAATCAAGTAAAGCAAATTCCCTCCTACTTTCCTACCTTCATAGTCGTAATGTGTATGTTTTAACTTTTGCTTGACCAGTGAACCATAGAAAAGAAACTGGCTGGGTATGTTTGAGGAACAGTGAGAGCAAGAGCCAGGGCACAGGAGCAAGAGGAAAAAAGAAAATGATAGAACCAGAGAGCACAGCAGCATGGGATAGAGTTTGGCATACAGGAGGGCCATTAGAAAGACAGTTTCAGGCTGGAAGTATAGCTTGGTGGTAGTGCACTTGCCTAAAATACATGAGGTCCTGTGTTCTGTTGATGGCACTGACAACAAAACCAAATAACTCTGCATAGGGTGAAAAGCCATTGGAAAGTCGGAGTAGAAGAATGACATAAACAGATGTGACCTTTGTGTAGATCACTCTAGCTCTTGGGTTGAGACTAGACTGCAAGGGTCAGAGGGTGAGGTAGAAGCAGAGAGACATCAGTTAGCTAGATTATGATGAAAATGAGAGAGGACATAGTCTG
Organism: Octodon degus; assembly: GCF_000260255.1. Classification (NCBI taxonomy): domain Eukaryota; kingdom Metazoa; phylum Chordata; class Mammalia; order Rodentia; family Octodontidae; genus Octodon; species Octodon degus. The sequence goes on from NW_004524646.1 coordinate 3,922,826, forward strand.
AGATGAAGGTGGTAGTAAGCAAGTATGAGGATTAAATCATAAAACATATACAAGCAAATCAACACGTGATTGGCGCCATTAGCCCCTGTGGATGGTTACTATTATTATGACATTCTGAGTCCCAAGACTGATTAGTACATTGCTGGCTCGTTGAATGATAGACTCAAGACAGTGATTGCAAACTAAGGTGATAATGGTCAGGGACTAGAACATGAACTTTATGATCTTTCTGTGGAGATCAATTGAATTGAAATAGAAAGTTCGTGTTGAACTCTCAGGTTGAACTGTTTAAAAAAATATTATACACACACACACACACACACACTCCATTATCAAAAAGGTTATTGAAGTACTTTAGTTGCCCAGAATTCAGCCTGACCTCATGACACTCCTACTTATTAAAAATCATTTCCACGGGCTTATATTTTTTTGGTTTAATAAGCACAAGAGGCCATGAACTCTTAATATCTCAAGCAAACGTGTAAAACATCTGGGATCTGGCATAAGCTTCTCCTGTGGGATGCATTGTTTGTGCAAACTTTTATTGAATTAAAAAAAAAAAGCAAGAGCTGAGTTTCAAAATATTCGTGTAACCTAGTAAGACTACTTCTCTGAAGCCAGAGTCAAAATATAGAGACCTCCAAACTGACGAATAGCCTTAATTAAAAGAAGGCTAGAAATCTATTCTTGAAGCACAGCACGGCTTCAGAACAGTGTCAAACTTGAGTATCCAGAGTCCTTCCTCAAACGAAGAGAGTGCCAGCTTACATTAAATGGATTTCCCAGGCTATGGGCTATAGCTCCACTTCAAGAAAGCCGTGGTGCTTGCAAGAGGGGAACTGTCTTGAAGTTTATTTATCTCTGGGTTTGATTTTCTTTATTTCTTACAAAAATTAGAGAGAAAAATACTGTCTCGCCAGTCTGAGAAATACATATGCATTAAAAACAGGAAGACTAAATTTGACAGAACTTTAAAAAGTTCCAGTGGATAGGCACAGAGAAGGGGGAAATACACAGCAGGCAGAGGAGCAAGAATAGGAAATGTGCACATTCAAAGATGGAAAAAGCCAAACCCATTGAACAAAGCTTTTATGAAGGAAGATCTAAGAGTGGTCCTATAGAGTGGTCCCTAAGGGAGGGACAATCTCTTGTATTCCTCTGATACCTCCCCAGTGTGCCCAGGGAAGCTTCCAGACACAGGAAACTGTCCAATCATTTTAGACTGATGAACAGACCAACAGGTCCCCCTTGACTTCTATCACCCATACCCTCAGTATCCTAAGGGGTGGGCATGCCTATCCCATTGTCTCTAGATGGACAGGAAGTAAGAGAATGAATTTTTCCTTTGCAAAGCGAGACAGGGACAGCTTTTTAAGTTCTCATCTCCTGTCTGAGAAGGGGTTACTGCTCTTTGCAAAGGACCGCTGAGCTTCTGGAGGAGGTTTGACATGAATGTGGGCTGGGAGCTGAGTTTGGGAGGAGTAACTATGCATAGTGGAGTCAGATGAACTTGCGCTTTGGGGACTTAAGGGAAGAAAGAAGGAAGAGAAGATAAACAGAGAATAGTAACAGTAGGTGGTGAAAGAGAGAGTCAGAAGAACTACACAGTGAAGAACTAAAATGTAGATTTCTCTACTGCACTGTCTACTCTCAAATTCTGAATAAAGTTGACTATACACCCAGAGGAAAATGATGTGTGTTCATTCCCTATGACTCTCATAATAATGTACAATACACAGGGTAGCCTAAAACAAGAGAATTAATTCTTCTATAATTCAGGAGACTGAGGGGGGCTGGATGTAGCTCAGCAGTGCCTGGCTGGCAAGCCGGAGGCCTGAGTTCGATTCCTGCTACTAAAAAAGAAAATAGTAACAAGATAATTCAGGAAGCTGAAAGTTCAAAATCAAGGTGTTACCAGGGCCATGCTCTTTCTCTGAAAGCTCTAGGCAAGAATCTATCCTTTGTTTTTCCTACAAAGTATTCCTTAGTTTGTATCTATATAACTCCTGTTCTGTCTGCATCTTCATGAGAGATTCTTCTCTGTGCATCTCTGTGTGCCCTTGTCACTTCCTATAAAGATGTCAGCCAGCAGATATAAGGCTCAGCATACTCCAGCATGACTTAATGACTTACTTCATCTCAACTTGACTGGTCACATGTTCAAGGACTCTATTTCCAAATAAAATCATATTCCAGTGGTCACGGTGGACATGAATTTTTGAAGGATATCATTCAAATCACTGAAATAGGGCTGGCCAGATAGCTCAGTGGATTAAAGCAATCCCCTGCTTGTCATGCCAGGCCTTCCTCCAGGATGCACTGAGACGTTTATTGAGACTGGGCATGGTGGCGTGCGCCTGTAATCCCAGTGCTTGCGAGCCTGAAAACAGGAGGATCAGTATGAGTCTGATCTGTGTAGTGAGACCCTGTAGACCCTGTACTAAATACATTAAAAAAATATGGAATTTTTTTGTTTGTTTTCAAGGAAATCAAGTAAGGGGCAGAGTCTCATGTCAGTGTCTGCTGGTAAGAGGCTTTGGTAGGTGGTTACTGTGATAAGGGTGAAATGAGCTGTGAACCAAACAAATTCCAGGGAAATTAAGAATTTGGAATCATAGGAAAGAAAAGCCTCCATTGAGGGGTTTTAGAAGCATGGATGATCTTTAGAATTCCACCAGGCGTGGACAAAATTCAAGAAGGCCCTGTTATCTCCATCTCACAGAGCAGGCAACCACAGATGGCTGGATGTAAGTGGAAAACACATGAGAGAGAAAAACAGTGGAAATGAAGAGGAAAAGGCAAAAGGACAAAGGATGAGGAGCAGAGTAGGAAGGAGAAAGAAGCTTTTGAATGGAGACCAAAGAGGGCAAACAAAACCCAGTTCTTATTGGGGGTCAGGGCTAAGGATCACAGCACATGAAAACTGTTCAAGATAAGTCTGGGAGAAAAGAAAAGAAGGGAGGAGGGGAATGGAAAAGATGTGCATGTGGTGTCACCAACAGATGCCTCCACTGTCCCCAGAGCTCTTCGTGTCATAGCTGCTTGCTCATGATCCTAATTAACTTCAAAGCCCTGAGGGCCACATGCGATCCTCATGGCATCACAGCTCTTTAGACTGAAGTGGCAGCAGTCCACTTCCAACCCGAGACCCCTGAAGTCTTTTCATCCTTTGCCAATGATGCATATTCTCTCTAGGCTTTAATTTGAGTTGCTACATACTTCTGGCCTGTTTGTGGTTTCTGTTATGCCTCATGCTGCCAGAGTTTACCTCACTGAATCTCTTGAAAAGTCACTGAAGAGGTCTAAATTAGTGAATGTCTTTCAACGCTGAGAGGCAAGGAGAACCATATGGATTAAGCAAATTGTTTTCAGATCCCTTTGAGATAGGAATAGTTCAAATGGCTTCAGATTAAAAAGATTCTGTACAGGAAAGAGCAAGATTATGAGCATGATGGGAGATCTAGAACTATCTATCCAATTGCTGCCAACTCACCATGTCTCCTGCAGGTGGTCAATCACACATCTTCAGTCTTAATGGTACACAGGAAAAAATTTCTAGATCCTCCTAGCTGTCGTGGTCTGTGAGGCTATTCTCTTTTGAAGGTATGATCAATACAATTCAATAAAAGCTTCCTTCCTGGTATCCACAGCGTGCTGCAAGAACTAGAATTTTGTTAGAAACCACATTCCCAGTTTTCAGGCTTTAGGGATAAAATGGGCCTAATGTCAAGTAGAGATGAAATGGAATAAAATGGGGGAAATGCTGACAGTATACCAAGGGAAGTTGGCTACTTCTGTAACCAGGTTTCAGGGATTATTTGTAAACTGATTTGTGGGTGGCATGGCTCAGATATTTGTTCAAGGTGAAGGAAGTCGCAGGGCAACTCTGGCTTGCTTGTACAAGAGGGCAAAAAAGAACCGAATGCTTCCACTCATATCATCTTACTTTCTAAACAACATGAGGGGACAGTGTCATTCTTCCCATGTAACAGATTAGAAAAGTGAGGCTCAGAGAACCTAAGTCACCACTCCAGGCCACAAACTACAAGGTTTGGTAGAGTTGGGGCCCAAATCTAGGTTTACTCAACTCTAGTGGCAACATCCCGTCCACCTCACCAGCGTGGTATGGACAAACCCAGCCATCAGAGCAGGAGTGCAGCCCTACTAAAGAACCCAAATGGTGCTCATTTTCTACCCTGTGACAGAAAAAAAAAATGCAGATGTGCTCTGGAATTGAGCAATGACTGTCTGGCCAAGGACAAAAGAAAAAAAAAATCTACATAGGAATTTTTAACCAGGTCGGTACCAGGAACAGTGTAGAAACGTGGAAAGTATTTGCTGAGTGCAAGATTCAGGGTTACCATTTTCTGCAGTGGTGAACCTGAAGCTCAGAATAGCTAAGTGATTTACTCTTTGTCACAGACAGAGAGGACTAGAAAAAATCCCAAAGATTTCTAGACTTTCAAACTAGAGAATTTTCCTTTCCACCACAATTCCTCTGGTGAAGAGGATTTTTTTCTAACACATTTTATTAAATGAAATTTTCTGTGTAGAGAAATGAATACTAAGGTCTAAAGGGGAGACTTTATATGCCCAATGGGCAAATTAGTAAGTGACCGTGGCTCCAGGGAGCTAAGCAACAGAAGGTTTAATTCAATTTTCAGATTTAATATTAGGTTCTGAGTCATTTTTTGTTTATCTCAGAATTCTCAAGTGGGACATGGTGGCACACACCTGTAATCCAAGCACTTGGGAAGCTGAGGCAGAAGGATTGCTGTGGGTTTGAGGTCTTCCTGAGCTACCTAATGAGTTTAAGGCCGGCCTGAGCTACATAATGAGATCCTGTCTCCAAAACCCAGAATTCCTTCCTCACGTGTGGCATGTGGTAACCACGGTGACAGGGGATAAGAACCCTACTGCTCACTCAGGAAGTGATGGACTAGTTATGAATGATTGAAGAAAAACTGCTTTTGTGTGTATATTTGCTCACATAGCTCAGAAAACACGTCCCAGTTAATGGTGACCATCTCATTCTGTGTTCCTCCTACTCCCTGTGCACTTTCTAACTCTTTTACATCTTAAACAAACAACAAAATGAAAACCCATCCCCAACACAGAAATTAGCCAAAGTTAGAGGACATTAAATGATCAGTGAGAGGGCTCCAGAGGCCAAAGGCAGGCTCAGTTCTGAGTGCTTCTTCTGTCCCCTGGCCTCCACCTCTGCGTGTGGCCCAGTTCTCCCACGACTCCCCAGGCACAGTCTCCTGCAGCGAACCCTCTCTTCCATACACATGCTGACTGTCCCCACAACCTCTTCAGCTGGAGGTCTTACAGTCATCACAAATTTAGTATGTTTGTTTTATTTGTCCCACTGTGTAATTAAGGTTTATTTATTTCAATAAAACTTTTAAAAAGAAGAAAGCTTGAAATAAAATTAATCTTTTACTATAACTACCCAAACTCCTGCTCCTCAGGTCTTCAGTTTGCTATGGGGGTTGGGATGTCCTGTAGCTCCCCAAGCCTCCAGGCTCAGTCTCATAATGCAACTCAGACTCATAGTGGTCCTTCTGTTTGCAGCCTCCCCAACACTCAATTACAGACATGTGCCACCATGCCTTGATTCAGTGGGCAGCTCAGAGCACCCAGGAGTGGGGCCCATACAGCATGTGGTGCGGGGGATCGAACCCTAGTGCCTGTGCTTGCCAAACAGACGCCTAGTCGACTGAACTATATCTCCAGCTCTCATGCTGCATGTTTTCCTGAAGGGGTTTGTATTTGGTTATGATTCAAAAGATGGCCAAGAGTTCCTCAAGCATAGGAGGGGAAGATACTGAGAAGACGAACGCAGTTGGGACAAATGATGTAGGGATGTGCATGGGGCTAGAAGGAATGGAAGTTAGCCCAGATTATACGTTGCCCTCTTCACTAACTCAAATTGAACTTTTCCATGGAGGCCAACACTGCACAGAACATTAATCCCTGTTTAATAATTGAGGGATTTTAAAGCAAAATTCCCCTTTTAAACATGGACAATTGATTTGGAGACTTAAAAGCTCAAAGTCCTTCAATGAAAAAGAAAGCTGTTTAATTCTGTATGAAGGTGAATCAAAAGTTGAGCTTCCCCCCCCCCCCCCCCTCCCCCCCCCCCCCCCCCCCCCCCCGGGAAACTATCCTGACTACTCTGACCATGCAGTATAAAGTAACATTTACCAGAATGATTTTCCTTGGAGTTTGGGACTTGCTACTCTCTACTGAAATCAATAGTAGGGCTTTTACTTTGTTTTGTTTTGCTTTTAATTAGGGAAGTGATAGGATCATGTTTTTCAAAAGATTTTGAAAGTGGTACATAGAAGTAAGGGCTAGGGGCATTAGGAAACATAGTGTCATTCACATATGAGATCATTATCTATAAATTAATCGTTTTAAAGAGTCTGGGTTGGCAAGGTCCTTGCTTAAAGCTCTGTGCTGACATTCCCTCACCCCATAAGCTAGAGCTCAGACTTCCGAAAGCTATTGACAAAGCTTTCCTCCCAGCCTGGCCCCTCCCTTGATCTCCAGCTCCAGCTCCTCTATAAAGTCTCAAATAAACAAATAAAATGCTCTAAGCCAACAGGTTTATGCACTCCGTTCAGCTGTTCTTGACTGATCTCTCATTGGCTGGAGGGCAGTTCTCCTCCAGAGATCCTGTCCCTTTTTCAACAGTCTTCTCAGAGGTCAGCACCTATGGCGCTTTCCAGGCTGTCCCAGGATTGTGTGGTGTGCCCTGCGCTTACTGCTGTGTAGAGCAACCACTGTGTAACATCAGTGTCTCTGTGGATTACTTAGCAACTAGGGCTCTAAAATGCAAATTTCTTCTGGAAGCTTTGTCACTGGGTGTGCTGTCAGTGATTCCAGGAGTGGGTTGTTATAGCTCAAGCCTGCTTGTTGTTGTACTTTTTGTCTATACCTTCTTTCCCTTCAGCTTTTCTGCCGTGTTATAACACAACATAAACTCCATGATGGATTTTCTAATTAGTGACTTGGAGCATCCAGATGAACTGAGTTGGCATGGCTCTGGGCATGGAAGACCCACCTGTGGGATGTTGCCAAAATGGCATAAAAGGGGCACTGGAGGGGAAGATTGTGCTGTTGATTTTCCTGGAGAAGCTTGCCACAGCTGGTTTTCCTGATGTGAACTTGGCTATTCACATCCTTGGAAGAGCTTGAGTCCTCTTTGTCACCCAGGATGCCTGGTGTTCTCTTTGGGGGAGCCCTGGCCTTTGCTAGGGTCCTAATGCAGGTCCCTCAGCATCGTGGCACAGATCCTTCTCCGGCCCTCCAGCGCAGACTTCTAGCTTTCACCACCGGCCTTCTCAGTGCAGATCCTTGATATGAACTTGCAGGAGACATTATTGTGGGCTCGAGGTCACTGGCTGGACTCCTGGAGGCCACTGTGTTGGGCCCTAGGTCTTCAGATGGGTTCATGCAGGACACTGCTATGGAATCCAGGCCTTTGCACTCCTTTACATCTGACTCTAGCAAGCATGTACTAACGCAAGATGTCTGTGCCATGCCCTTGGGGTTCCCAGCCTCCGGAGCCATCAATCAAAGTCAACTTCTTTGTTTTTAAATTAACAGTTCCCATTTTAGGGTCATAGCAGCAAAAAATAGACTCACATTGTGGGTTGATCTGCTATTCATAAAACCACCCTGTATCCTAACATTTGGTAATAGTTTGAATGAATAATTCTGGAATCTAGGAATCTGTGGAAAGTGCCAACCTGTGCATTATAAGAAAGTTAAGGACTATTTGTTATTAACAGAGATCAGGAGACTGTGGACTGTTCAGACTCTAGTTTTGCAGTCTCTCTTATGTGAAGATACAGGCTCAAGGTCAAGCCACTATACATTGTGATGGACTGGGCACAAAAGGAGTGCTGGAATTATAAGGCAGTACATTTCTGGGAATGAGTAGGGAGTCTGGATGCTGGACAAGGGATGCTGGATGAAAGCAGCCAACCCTAGAATGGGTAAAGTGGATATGGAAAGAACTCTGAGAATGAGTCTTCCCTTTTGAGAGCAGCCACAGGTAATGAAGAAAGATCTATGCTCACAGAATTGGATCGAGATACTTCCGTCAGGTAACCCAGAAAAGACCAATAAAAAGGAAGCCATGGCCTTGCTCAGGAAAGAATTTTCTGGAGACTGGCCGGGCACACTTGGGAGAGAAGCAAAGAGGAGCAGTAGAGAGGCCAAGATGTATAAATGGCTTTATACTTAATCCTTTGCTCCCAGCTTTGTTCTCATCAGACAGGACCTGTTCCTGGCTACCTCCTTCCCACTTCAGCACTGAGAGCAGGTGGAGGGAAGGGTGGGGTGGGGTGGAGAGGTAGAGAGGAGAGAAAGGCAGAGCTAGGAAGAAGAGGAGGCAGCCAGATGGCTCCCTCCCATGATTTTCCCCAGAAGTTAAGTTGGGATTCTGTGTTTATTCTCAGGAGGAAGACAGCTGGCCTCTTTTCCCTGTCCCTCCTCTTCTCACTTCAGCCTTCCACAGGTTGCTGCAGAACCAACAAAAGGGAAGAATGCGGTAGAGGAAACTCTGGTGAAGATTAAGAGCAAAAGCAGCCTGGAGGCGATTTCCTGAGATGGGAGAGATGGAAGTGGCAGAGCTGGAGAGAAGGAGCGGGAAGAATGGGCTTGATGTATTCTGTTTTGCTGAGAGAGGCAGCTTCTCCTTGGTGCTCTCCTCATCCCTGAAAATACTCTAAGTGAGGCTGTCTGTTCCTTTTGGAGGGCTTAATTTGGCTCAAATTCTTGTGGTATACCTGAGGTCACCCTTACACTTGTGAAAATTGCTGGCTTTGACTGTAATGAAGATGCCCTGGAAATTTTTAAAAATAGTTTTGAAAGCCCTATAAAGATAATACATCCCAAAGTTCCAACAAGAAGACAAAGCCCCAAGAGGCCTGGGGTCCAGCTCGCCTCAATATGTTTGAATTGGGAGCTAAAGTGACCTGCTTGACAAACTATAGTTTCACCAAAAGAAGAAGCTTATGATTTCACTGCACCTTCACACAATAAAACTGAAGTCCATAGGATTACATCTGTGAAGCACTGTGTGCAAATGCAAGCCTCAGAGCAGAAATCTTCATGGATTTGTGGAACTAGAACACATAAGGATAAAAAAAAATAAGGATAAAGGGAAAAACATGAGACTATAGAGTTACCTTAAAGAGATAAAGTATTTGCAAATATCATAGCTTGAATTCAAAGGTGATGTTTTGGTAAAAGTTTTCAGAACACGGGATGGAGAAAATTCAGACATACAACAACAATCTTGGTTCCTTTTTAGGAATAAACTATGAATGCTCTGTATATTACAGCTCAGAAGAACTCAAACTTCTTATTTTAAAGTATAGTAGCTCTCTGTGATGCAGGCCAGTTTTGCAACATTAAATTCATTCTGAGGAAAAGATTGAAACCAAAGCCATCCTTCCTAAAAAAACTATTTTTAAGTGCCATCAAGCTATCCAATAGCTGCCTGGCCCTAAATCAATACAACTCATTCATCAAATCTTCATAAATGAGTCATAGAGGATAGAATATTGACCTTGGTATTTGCATTTGTGTACAATTTACCCTACCTTCACTTTTACATTAATGCATGAGAGCATACTAAATTCCTGGGGGACAGGGAGATGCTGCTAGTCACTGCCTGTGAGCATGCAATTCCCTTGAAAAGATAGCGACAAATAGCAATTTAATAGATCATTCACATGTTGACACCTACCATCTCAGTTTGAGGGCTTAGTTCTCAATGGCTGCTGGCTAAGATTCATTATTTAGCAACCATTAGCAAGTCAGAGATCGTAAGAGCAGGATGTCATCTCAAGAACAACTACCAACGTGAGAAATTTTGCCTTGATGCATTCTTTTGTCCTGACATCTCTTGGTTATTGTTTTAAAAGCATCTTGTAGTTAGCCTCAAGGATTCCAATGAACATATCAGCCATCTATTAAGTGAAGGGTCTGAGAAGTCTGAGCACAAAGTTAACATGAGGAGCAATCTGTGTATTTGTTTGTAGTTGATGAACATTGGCCAACTCCAAAATAATGAAAGTTTCACTAGATGTTTGTTTTCCCTCCTGTTAAAGAAAGAAATCCATTTCAAAGCACACACAAATTGTATCAAAAAAGAGACTTTCTTTTTTTTTTTTTAACCAAGCATTTGTTTTGTGTTTCTTTTAAATGTATTTAGTAGTTCTAAGCAGAAGTATTTTCCTTTGAATTTTTAACACATGTCTATGAATGTTCCTAAAAATTTTGGTTGTATAAAAATGATACATTTATTATTATTATATTATTTTCGTTTATGTATTTGGTACAGGGTCTCACCACACAGCTTGGACTCATAATGATCCTCCTGTTTTCAGCCTCCCCAGTGCTGGGATTACAGGCATGTACCACCACACCTGGTCTTGGTCACTGGCTCAGTGCACCAGAGGGCAGGGCTGGCACGGCATGTGGTACCAGGAATCCAACCCTGGGGTCCCTGTGCTTGCCAAAGCAAGCACTTTAGTCAGCTGAGCTATCTTGCTGGCCCAGATACATTTTATTATTAAAATCTAAAGTAACTAATTTGTATTCTAGTTTTGTCTGGTAAGCCGTTGGATAAAGCCTTGGTCTATATCTTGTTCTTTTTTTTCCTGAATCCAGCAACTGGCCTGTCCAAAGTAGATTTTCAAACCAAAGTATTTTTATCATCTTGAGACAACCTTTCACAAACCTTTTTCACCTGGCCAAGAAGGGAATAAAGCATAGTCACCTTTTCACACTGTTTTCTGTTTCTGGTGATCTTAGTTCTAGGTGAATAATTTGTGTGCATTACACTTAACACCCAGGCCACAAAAACACACTTAAGCCACTGAAAATGAAGTAATCAGACCTACTTAAAAGTGTTGACCATCTGGACAAATAAGACTTAACGGGCCAAGACCATTACCAAAGAGACTTTCTAAGTGAGTTACCCAGGAGGTAACAGGTAGGTGGATTTTGTGCCAGTTAGGATGTGTTATGATTGGCACGTCACTGTGAAGCGCTAAAGTTGCAGTTTAATGGAAATGCTGGCTGTCATCCCCAAAGTACATTTCAAGGAATCACAAAACTTTAGAACTAGAAGCAAGTGAATGGAAGTTTTCATCAGCAGGAACTCAGAAGATGAGATGGTAACGCAAGGACTTTTGCAAGTGTCACAGCTCTTCAGCCAGAGTCCCTTCCACTACCTCCCCAAGGCCTGACAGACAGGTCAGAGCATGGCACACTTGAGAAGCTCCCTGCCCAAGTCTTGGATGGGGCAAAGCTCACAAGGATGGGCATGGGGCCCCAGACATTTGGAGCTAGCTTACCAGACTTCACATCAAATAACAATATGAGAATCAGTAAGCAAGCTTATCCCCAGTCTTCTGTGTGTGTGTGTGTGTGTGTGTGTGTGTGTGTGTGTGTGTAGGGGAACAACACAAGCCATCCAATCATTCTGAAGGGGTGGGTGAAGCAAAGGGATCTGTGGCTTTGGGTGCTTGTGGAGCTCTTTCCTGAATGTTTGGGGTTTGGCCTTGCAGTACACACGGTGCCCCAGGCCACTCTTCCCTCAATCTTTAGGCCCAGGTGTACTTTAAGGTAAATTGATCCCACATGCTTCTGATCCACTTACACTGAGCTCATCAGTGCGTGTTTTTAAAGAGCGATCTGATCTGGGGTTCGAGAAGCCCTACAAGCCCTGCTTCTATGAAATCTCTCCGTGCCTTTTTTCTTAGAAGCAGGAAGCTACATTTGTTGTGTTTTGTTTTCCTGGCAGAACCAGGGATTGAACTCAGACCCTTGCGCTTGCCAGGGAAGCACTTATTCTACTGAGCCATCTCCCCAGCCCCCAGGAAGCCACATTTGGGAATGAACAAATAAAATGTAAGCCCTAGACACTAAGGTCTGGTTCCAAATGTGCCACCTCGGAAACTAGCAGGTCTTCATTCCACCAAGACAAAGCTGCTGGCCCTTCTTTCTCGGAAATGGAAGGAGAGCAGCCCTCTGCATATGTGGAGCTGGAGCCAGTGGTTCTGGCTGGTGATCCATGCAGAGCTCATGGAAGCCTCAGCGTTTCTAACCCCACCCCTGTTCCTGACACCTAAGTTCACCACACAGCGGCTGCCAGGCTGGTGGGCACGTCCTAGCCTTGGCTCGGCAGAGAGCCCAGCTAAGGCCATGTGCTGAAAATCTGAAGGATCTTGTGTTTTTCTCTGAGCTTCAAAACGAGCCTCCTTCTATGCCATTTGTGTTGATGACATCATTCACATCACTTATGCTTGGCTGAAGGTATACGAGGCATAAGTGATGGCTTGCACATGTTGAGTATTCATTAAGAAAAAAGATCAAGCAGAGCCCACAGTGAAGTTTAATGTGTGGTGTGGGGTGAGAAATACTCTCTGGGTAAAAAAGGCAGGCCTTAAGAGCTAGAATAATGAAAGTCCAGCAGATTGCCTGTCACCCTGGGGTCTTGGGCATGGCCACAGTACCACAGAAGGCTTTAATAAATAATAGAACCAACAGGCGAAACAGGGCTACTCCTAGATGGAGCCAGGTGAGTCAGCCTCGGGTATGGAGCAGCACATTTTAGGAGCCTTCTGTCCATCCCCAGGAAGGGTCATGAAGGCAGCTGTTCTCCAACTGTGTCTGCTGTTGATGCATTTGGTCTCTTCCAGGGTGGCTTGAAGGAAATACAGAGACCCTACTCAGGAAAAGGAATGACTCACCGTCCAATGAACCAAAAGCCATCAGGGGCACAGTGGCCAGGGTTTTGACCATCATTGCCTACCTCTCAAGGGGTCCTAACAAAATTCTGATGTCCAGGCCCTAACAAAGACCACTGACAACAGAGTCTCCAAAGGATGAGTCCTAAGGAGTCAGTATTTTCCTCCAAGTTTTACCAGCTATCCTTCTCTGCAATCAGGTTTGAGGGCCATGAGCTTAAAGGGACTTGAACACATTTTTTTTCCCCTTGGGACAGTACTCAAAAAAAGACCACATAACAGAGCAATTGTTGATCATGGCTTCCCCCCCCCCCAGGGATTTGAACTCAGGATCTTGTGCTTGTCAGGAAGGTGATTAGGCCACTGAGCTATGTCCCCAGCCCCTGTAGAGCAATTGTTAATGGTGTTCTTTTTTTTTTTTTCAGAACTGAGGATTGAACTCAGGCCCTTGCCCTTGCTAGGCAAGCACTCATTCTACTGAGCCATCTCCCCAGCCCCATGTGAATGGTGTTCTAATTACAAGAAATAGGGCTTGGGGTTGATGTTTCCCCCTACTGTCTCCACCACCCCCATTTTACTGATCTTTACTTTCTCATGATTTGTTCCAGTCATGGAGAATAAACCAGCTCTCTGGAGACTTTTCCAGGCCAAATGCACAATAAATGGCTTAAACAGGACTAGCTCCAATCCCACGTGCTGAAACATCTATGGAGTCAAAATGAACCAAACAAAAGATCTCTTCAAATATTTAATTAGTTTGGAGACTTCTGCCTTCCAACCAGTTGGGTAAAAATTCTCAAGAAAGCATGATTAAGGGGTCCTCAAAAATGAAATGAAACACAATATCGAGCTAACATGGAAAGGAGGCTGGGTTTGAGAAAACAGAATGTAACATGTGTTTGAAGGCATTTTTGAAGGAATTTTACCACTTACTTAAAAAATATACTCGAAATGAGCAGAGATGATTAAACAGTTATACAAATTTAAGGGCAAGTAAAACTTTTATGGCTGAAAATACCAGACGTGGTTTTGAAATTGTTTCTTTAAAAACCCTTAGATCCTGCTGCGGTTTGTTTCCCTAGCCTTCTCAGTACACGCAAGAAGCAGACTAGCTATGCCCAGCACCCCCAGCAAGCTCTCCAGGCCTTTGCAAAGCAGCCACGCAGTGGGAGACAGAGGAAGGCGTGTGGGAGATGTGAGCAAGTTGCTCCCAGTCTTCAAACATAGACTCATACCCCAGCGAAGTGAATCAATTTTCTTTGAAAAAGATGGAAATAAACTGAAGGCCCTGAAGAATCACCAACAGCCTCACATTGGGAGGCCAATGAGGAGGATAACTGCATTTTTGATAACTGCATCTTAGGAACTGGGGGCTGGTGTCCTTCAGAGTGACAGGTCTGCATAGTACAGCGTGAGCGCCAGGACACCTGTGGCTGACTCCTTAGGGACACAGTCAGCAGAAAGCACAGCCTCTGTCTCACTGTCATTCTCTCTTGTTTCCTCTCTTGTCCTGTCCCTTGGTGCTTGTGAGAGGCAGCGTCCAAGGCCACAGCCCAGGGCTCAGAATGGGTACTGTGACACATATATCCGCAGTCGGATCACAGAACTGCCTCTGAAGTTGATGACTGTGTTGACAGTGATCATCTCCAAGTCTAGCTGGATGTCCCGAGGCCCTTTGATGGGACGTGTCATCACCAGGGTGGCGCTGATGGGGCCTGTTTGCTGTGGACAGAAGCAGGGACACTAGTTAGGGAAGATGTGATATAAGTGAAAGGCCTGGCTGGTGGCTGTGCACCTGAACCGGGTGCCTTCCCCTGCCCACTTCAGGCACCCTGGTGTCCTTTTGGTGCCTCTGGTGTCATGCTCTTCCCCTGCATTTGCCCACTCTGCACTTGGTTCTCTCCTATTCCTTCAGGTCTCATCTGAAAAGATGCTTCCTAAGGGGATCTTGCCTGATTCCCCAGGCTCTGTTGGGTCTTTGCACAGGACAGAAAGCATGTATTACTGTACATAATTATGCATGCTAACCCTTTAGTCCATGCCTGAAGTCTAAGTTCCTGCTGGAGGAGGGCAATCCCTTTAGAACCCAGTATGGTGTTTTGAACACAGTAAGTCTCCAGAAAATAGCTCTCCATATCTATGAGTTCTGCATCCTTGGGTTCAATCAATCATAAACCAAAAATCTTCATGGGAGAAAAAACTGTATCTGTACTGATATTGTGAGACTTTTCTCGTGTTGCCCTTACCTAAACAATACAGTGTAACAACTATTTACATAGAATTTATCCTGTTTTATAGAAGACTTCTTTATGAAGTCTAGAGAAGACCCCATGAGGATGTGTGTAGGTTATATGTAAATACTGTTCCATTTTAATAAGGGCATGGAATAGCAGTAGATTTTGATATCTCTGGGGGTTTGGAACCAATCCCTTGCATATACCAAGAGGCAACTGTAAATCCTGAATGAATAAACAAATCTTTGTTTAAACTTACTGCAGAAGGGTCCCATTGCCTCTCTGGGATTCATCTCTACACAAGACCTTAGCCAAAAGGCCAAGAAGTGATTGGGCTTCCTCCACAATGAAGGTTTGGGCCAGATCAGTAATTTCCAAACAAATGGCATCCCAAGCACCTGGGTATTAAAAAAAAAAACCCTAACAATAACTTCAAGACCCACTCTACGTGTAGGTCATTATGCTTTTATATAATTCCTGGGAAAAGTAGAATTTATTAGAAGCCCATTTAGGATAACACTGTGGTTACCTCCAGTTTCGCCATTCCATGACCTTATCACTGAGATCCTAACAACTTTACTTTTCTCCTTCGTGGAATTTTTTCAAGCATTTTCAAGGAGATAAGGAGAGAAGAATGACATCAGTTGACCCAGCGTGTGTGAGACCTCTTGCAGCCATTTTTAACTTATGTCCACTTATTTCACCCTTATAAAAACCCTAAAGGACCTTGTTACTCAAAGTGTGGTCACGGATCAGCATAATTATCACTGAGTAGCTTGATAGAAGTGCAGAATCTTGGACCCCACCTAAGATCTACCGTACCAGAATCTGTAGCTTAACACAATCCCCAGATGATCTCTGTATGTATTAACAATTAAAAAGTGCTGATCTAAAAGCACAGGACCACACCAGGGAATTCCATAGGCCCTTGTCTAAGGGCTGCCCTAAGGGTTCACATCTCATCATTTTTGCATTTTATAAATAATCAAACTGAGGTCCAGCAAAGTTAACCAATTCCTTAGGGTCATCCAGCTAGTCAGGGGTAGACCTAAGAAGTTTCCATTCAGGTTTTTCAAGCTGACTGCAAGCCCCAAGCCCATTTTCACTCTGCAACAAATATCAGAAGAGACTGCATTGTTCTTTATCCATACTACCGTCCTGTACTAGAGAAGCTCTGGGTTGGTGCAATGGAGATATATAGCACATCTGCAGAGGAAATAGTGTGGGAGGAACAGGGATAGGCTGGACAGTCACTTCCCAGAAGCTGAAGAACACAGCCCTGTGCCCAGAAAATAAAGCAATAATCTCCGTGAAATTAGGAACTTGGCTGTGTAAGGCCACATCAGGCATTTATTCTGCCTTCTTCAAAGGAGGCCTCTCCATAAAGTTCTGAGCATGCTCCAAGAGCTGCCACAGATACCACGAGGGCAAGGCCAGAAGACAGGTGCAGGCCAGGTACTGGAACCTCACTGTCTGTTGGGTTGTCAGCAGCCCTACAGCCACAATTTTCTGTTAGCATTGGTTTTGTATGTTCCCATCAGCATCCACGTAATTGGCACCTATTCACAAAGAGGATCTTTTGGACTTCCTTGTCAGTCCTTGCAAAACCTCAGAGCCCTGAGCCAGGACTTCAGAGAGTACAGCCACACAGGGAAATGGCTTTGACATATATAAACATCTCACTAGCTGTTTGCATGAACACAGGCTTAGGGTTCAGGACCTTGAGCTGTGGGCAGCCCTTTGGAGGGCCATTTACAGAACCGACAGCCTGGAAGAGGGTAGTGGAGGAAGTCGAAACTTTCTTCCAAGGTGTTCTTCTAGGACTTCCTGATAAATATATCCAGACTAGATTTCCAATCAGAAGTGACCTTAGAGGTCAGTGAGTCCAATCTTTACCTGGTTCTCACACAACTACAGCATCCTGAGAAAAGCTTGCCATCAAGTGCCTGCCAAGGACCACTGAGGACAGCCACCTCTTCCATTCCACTTTCAGCTTGTAGGGCAGAGCCTGGGTACTAGTGAAATTCTCTCCTAGGAGCCACTGGTTCTTGGTGGTCTCTGATTCAAGATGATGACAATGATATGCTAGCAGGCATAAGCTACAACTTTTCATACATTTCCTATTTAATCTGTATAACCTTATGCTATAAGTAAGTTAAGGCTACTACATAAGGTCACAACACTAGTGCATGGCTCTAAAGTATCTGACTCCAAAAATCATACTTCTAATTATTGTGTTCTAGGTAAGATCTTGATATCACTCCAAGTCCTTAAATTTCCTATCATCCCACTGTACTTACCGACTCGAGAATCGCCATTCCATGTGGTGCTTGCTAGTCTGTCCCCATCCTGTCTACTATAGTGTGTGCATAGATTCCTCAAGGGAAGAAGCCACAATCTGCTTCTGAATCTTCAGCATCTGACCCACATATGCGTGGACAGTGGTACCAAATCAGTGATGGTGATGGGAGGATGCACATGAGTGCATGCTAATGGAGTTGGCTGAATGGGAGAAAGCTGCAAAGAGCCCACCAGACATATCTGGCTGGCCCTGCTCCCACATGTTTTCAGATTTGCTCTGAGTCAACTTATGTGATGGCATTATCCAAGAAGGTCAGCTGGAGCAAGTCAGCTTCCCTTGGCCCTTTGACTGATCCATGTATGGCATGGATAAAACATAATTTGGCATAGTCTGAACCCTGTAGTTATGCTCCTCCTGCTAGCCCTAACTGTACCCCCAGCTTTCATCTGATGAAAGCTAATGCCTAGTCCTCTGCCCAGAGCTCAGTGTAAGTGAGACTGCCAACAGAGCTTGTAAAGGGATATATGTGATATATATGTACATCTACTTGCTTATGTATATATGTATGTTTTCAATGCCTGTGGGCATGTGTGCATATGTGTACATATTCAAGAGGATGTGTGCACATGTGTGGCTTGCCTGCTAGGTGAAATTTTCCTCCAAAATGCTTGTAACTAAATCAGTGAATCTCACAGTGGGAGAGTCTGAATAGCCGTGCAAAACCCTTTGTCACATAATGCTACAATCTCCTGGGTAGCATTCCCAACTTTGCCAAGGCTCAAGAGTTCACAGGCTTCTAACAACAGTCATAGCAGCAGCAGCAGTGGCAACAACAGTACTAATATTTATTGAATTGTTACTGGGTGTTAAAGTAGACTTTTTGGCATCTGAACTTCTGCTCAGACCTCAAAGCTAGAAAACAAAGTTAAAAAAAAAGTGCTACATTTGAAAGACTGACATAAAGCCCTTGTGTATGGGTGCAATGACATGCCTACACTTCTACTATAAGCCTGTGTGGGCCAGAGAAAGAGACGCAAAAGTCTCGAGGTGCCAGGTGGTCAGCCCGTGGCCTTATTATTCACATCAGAGACTGATCAGTGTGATACAGTCAGGAAAATTTTCAAAAAAAAACCCCTACAAGGCCATCTTGTAGAAGAAAGAGCACTTGGGTGTCTTCCCCAGAGAGGACACCAACACCTGGCCACTGGGGCAGCAATCATTAAGACCCTGACCCTCCAAACCATGCTGTTTCTGTCACCTGTACCCCCACCATCCGGAGGAGCTAGAATCAGCACTGTCCTTGCTGGGAGGAGAAGAGGAAGCCTGTACAGAGGCCAACCACATCCATCTCTGCTCTGCCACAGAGAGATGATGACATGTCACACTGAATGAAAAACTGAGAAGTTGAAGTCCCATTTAAACAAACAGCGATCCTTGGTGAGAAAGAAGGAAGTGAATGAATGTGGCTTGCTACTGGATCAGCAACCTGAGATGTCACCTGGGTGTGTGCCAGCAGCCAGAGAAAGAAGCTCTTGACCACTTTGCCACTGCGAAAGCCCAGCCGCTTGACAAAAAGTCATTCGCGTTCCAGGCACTGTGCTAAGTGGACGATCTCATCTAATCCCAACATAAACACTGGTGTTCCCTTCTGAACACACAGGAAATTGAGGACCTGTGAGGCGAAATAACCCTGGTTGGGGTGACACACAGTAAGATGAGTCAGTCTGTCCCCGCAACCCACAATAAACACCCATGAGTGGCTGGCTTGGAGGTTCCTACAGCTCTGGACAGCCTGGACATGAGAAAGGCCAGGCTTATCTGGATGATTTCTCTGTCTTCCTGCCCCAACACCCAGTGGCTTCCCAGAGCCCCAGCTCATGTCTTTTTTTCTCTTTTCAGGTGTAGCCTTGGCACTTTCAGTTCAGGAGCCACCTTGTCACTTTTAAGTTTAACCATTTTTATGGAAGGCCTATGTCCCTTTGACCCTTTCATGTGCTTCCACATTTTTTGAATAAATACAAAAGCCTTAGAGTCCTTTCGAGCTGAGCACAGAGGATGTTTCCAGGAAGGGAATGGCCTTCCTGTCCACTCCAGCTACAGGACAGTTTTGTTTTCCAACCATTACTAGGCACCTCTCCCAAATCAGCCACTACAGGGACCATTATGGTAATAGTCAAGGGGGATTTTTAAAAATGTTTTTAAAATTTATTTATTTGTTTGGTACAAGGTCTTACTACACAGCTCAAACTTTTACTAATCCTCCTGTTTCAGCCTCTCCAGCCCTGGGATTACAGCTGTGTGCCACCATGCCCTGTTTTGTCATGGCGTGCAGTACCTGGGATTGAACCCAGGTCCTTGTGCTTGCCAGGCAGGCACTTAGACTGCTGAGCTATTTCCCCAGTAATCAAGAAGGATTTTAGTGGCTGCTATTCAGGTGAGTGACATGTTGCTTAGATAACCCCCTCTGCCTATCTCCTGCCCCACTCAAGGTTAGGGGAATCTCAGGCAGGAGATATCTATGATGATGTCTTAAATCCCCAAGGGTGTTGTCTTTTTATCCTATGACGAGGAACTGCTGGGTCTGGAAGAGACCAGATGCCAGGAGGCCTCTTGGGAGCAAGATGCCAGGAGGCCTCTTGCCCAGCAAGGCTTGGCAGGTATGGGTTTCTGCAGGATGGATGAATGGATGGATGGACACATCTTTAAGAAGCTCCTCCACTCCTTGCTTATTCCAACTTCCCCCAATTTCCTTGAACCTGAACCCAGTATTCTGATCTACAGAACCAGGTCTACACCAGCTCCATAGATCACATGATCATACACAGTGACCTGGTTGCTTTAGCTTCTTATCAAATATACATTAGTGAGGATATACTTGTCCCTGAGGCCTTTTCTAAAATGTTCTTTTTCCTACTTCTGTGACTTTCAGGCCCAGAAACAAGAACCGACAGACTCTGCCATGGGACCGAGAGAGAGGAACTGGAGCACAGATGTGTGCTTTCACAGGCTCAGTCTCTCATGCAGGTGGATAACTTCCATGGATGGGCCTACCCTTCTGAGAGTAGCTTCTCACAGTGACCCTGGAGGATCACGCGCAGTGTCAGTTAGAAGTGAGACTCCCCACTCAAAGATATCCAGGCCCCAGTTCTTAGAACATATAAATGTTAACTTAAAAGGAAAAAAAAATTATAGATATGGTTAAGGATCTGGACACAGGGAGAGTCTGGGTGGGTCCTAAGTCTAATCACAAGAGTCCTTAAAGGATGGTGGTTGATGGAGATGTGACATGCACCAAAGAGGAAGAGATGATATAGCCACAGAGGCCGAAACTTCAGTCATGAGGTGGCAGGAAATGTGGGTGGCCATTAGAAGCTGGAGGGGGTAAGGAAAGGGCTCTCCCCTAGAGACAAGGTAGAGAGAATAGCTGTGCCAACATTAGGCTTTCAGCTTAGTGAACTAACACTGAACACGTGGCTCTGAAACTAGGAAAGAAGAAATTTCTGCTGTTTTAAGCTACTAAGTTTGTAGTGATTTGTTATAGGAGTCACAGGAAACAAACACAATGGTCCTTTCACACCACGTTCTGAAACAGGGCTCCTGGAGAGGGAGCTCTGAAACCTGCTTTTTTTTTAAAAAAAAAATAATAATTGACATAGTTTAATAAATATCTGTTGAAAGTAATAACTACCACTGCATATTGTGGTAAATTTGATAAACATATATATTTGAAATATTTAGTGCCTTAGACATAAGCTTATATACCCATACATTTCTACTATGATATTTATTTATTTTTTCCCATAATTTTATTGAGAAACAAATAGCAATGAGACAGATATAGAGTTACATTCTCTTAATGAATAGAGCGATTTGTTGTAACAGTGTCTGTAAATAGGATATCATGTCCGCATCTTGTACAGCAATTAACCACTAGGAAGAAGGTATGCAATGTGTGAATTATTGAAACTGTCCTACCAATTTGATTTGAAAGTGAAACCTGCTTTTTGGAAAGCTCCCAAGTTTGCCCTGCAAGGTAACAAACACTGCTCTCAGCCAGTGGCATCTTAGGAAGAGCCTGATTGCCCCAGAGGTTATGGGGGAGGAATATCACAATGTGTGTGGTATGGTATTACATGCATGCAGTTTATCTTATAAATTTACTTTTTTGAGGTACTGGAGATTGAACTTGGGACCTTGTGCTTGCCAGGCAAGAGCTTATGCCGCTGAGCTATATCCCTGGCCATGCAGTTTATTTTAAAAAGACACATTTTCAGCTATATGCTCTGACCCCCACCCAAGGCTAAGTTAGTGCTACCTAATCAAACTTTCTCTGGCTGTAAAACAAGAGAAAGCTATGTAATACAGTAGCTGAGCTATCCGATATGGTAGCTACATTTGGCTTTGGGGCCCTTATGAAAGTAGCCAGCTCCAAGGAAGAGATGAATGTTTAATTTTATTTATGTTTAGTTTAAAGAACTAAACTACGATAATGGACAAGGCAGTAATCTGCTTCTGTAAGCCACATCTACCACTTGCTGGCATGGACGTATCATGAGGGCAAGGATTTGGGGACATTTTTGTCCTCAGAAATGCATAGTGGGCACTTAAGAATTAATATTTGTTACACGGATAAATGGCTAAATGGAGATGTGAATGCTGCTTCTGTGGAGAATTAGGAGAAAAAATGATCACATGTTGGCCTAACTTCTCATCTTCGGAGTTGAGGATCCTGCAGCCTGTGAAGGAGAGAAACCTCTTTCCTGAGGCCACTCAGAAAGTGGTGGAAACCAAGGCCTTGGGCTCCCAACTTTCCCCTTCTCTCTTCACACCTGTCCCTCCTAGCTATACTCATACCTGTTCTGGTAGTGTGTATTCCTAAAGTAGATAGCACAAGACCATTGTTAAAAACGGCAGCCACCACTCACCACTCTCTCTTACCCGCATATAGAATTCTCGACCCTCATTCCCAGATTTGATCTGGAAAATGTAGTAGGCCCCAGGGTAGCGGGTGGTTGCCTGCATCTGGAAGATGTCAGCAGGCACAGAGCGTCCTGACACCACATCCATGTCTCGGAACAAGATGGTGAAGGGCTGGTCTCTGCAGCCGGGATTTTCAGCAGGACACATACAGCGACTGCAGGGAAGAGAAAAGGTGTGAAAGCTCAGGCAATTCTTTCCAGGTGCTGGTTGGGTCCATTCGCCCTCTCAAAATGCTGAAAATGTGGCCTCCCCATTCTATCACCAAATCAGGTCAATGGGGGACGTCTCTGCTCTGGGCCATGGTCTAAAATCTTTCCAGGATGTAGGTGAGCTCTGTTTGCTACAAAATAGACTTTCTAGTGGCCAGAATCTGTGCTACTAGAGGATGCACACTGGCTCTGGGAACACTGGAACACTCTCCAGGGCACTCCACACAGTCATGTATTTGGGTCTCACAAGGTGCCACTGGTCACGTAGCTCTTTGCTCCTCAGCCAAAGCTACTCACTAAGAAATTTTTAAAAGTGAATATTGCATTAGATTGATGTAATAGTCACACACTCTCTTGCACTTAGCCCCACTTGTATGGAATATAATTGAATCTCTCTGTTCAATTAACAAGAGCTCAGGACTCACTGTGTATGAGACAAGACATTAGACGATATGGAAATTCAATGATAAATAAGAATGTCACTTCAAGTAGTTTACTTTCTAATAGGAGAAATAAATAAAAACCACAAATATTTCTAATTCAAAGCAGCTGGCTTAAAAACTAGTGAGAGAACATCTTCATATAAAATCTTTGACTCTTATGCCAATGCCTGTGACTGTACCAATAGGCTCCTCTCTTCTCTCCCCTCCCTTATGAGGCTTCCCTAGGAGACAGAGTTCAGAGTTAGGATGTCTGCTGATGTGTATCTTGGCAGCCAACAATGAGGTCAGCACTGTCAGTTTTTGGTCCTTCTCCCCTAACTTCCATTCTGTCTACAAAACCTGGCAAAATAGATTCCAAATCCAGTTTCTTCTCCCCACCTCCGTTTTCACTGCCATGATCCTTTAGGGGATCACTCTCTCTTCCCTAGAGCTCAGGGGTGAGATTTGTCAAGGGCAAATCAAAATGGGTCTCTCCCCTGCTGAAGACTCTAACTGCAACTTAAATGAAAATGAAGCGCTCACTTTAGTCTTTAAGCCCCACAGATTCTGGCTTTGCCCCCCTTTTTAGCTGTCCCTCCCACTGCATTCACCAGGCAAGTACTTATTCTACTGAGCCGTCTCCCTGGCCCTTCCCACTGCATTCGCTAGGCTGCAGCACCTCGCACATCTTCTATTCTCTGCAGGCCTAGAGTCACTCTCACCTTACAGCCTTTGCACTTATACTTCCTGTTTAATATGGGCTGGGCTAGGAGTATCACCCTCTGAGGGAGACCTGAGGAAGACCTGGACTCCTGGGTCTGAACAAGGTCCAATCCACGCTTTTTCTTAAAAAAAAAAAAAAAAAAAAAAAAAATCCACTTATTT
>NW_004524646.1:3946736-3953729 GCF_000260255.1 Octodon degus
AAAAAATCCACTTATTTCTGTTGGTAGTACCTGTCCCAATTTATTCACAGGACAATTTAAGTGTCCTAGAGGAACAGAATCCATACCACCTAGCACAGGACAGGAGTCCTACTAGGAGTTAATAAGCAAATGAATACAAGGAATTTCTAAAGTATCTTTCTTTTTCTTTCTTTCTTTCTTTCTTTCTTTTTTTTTTTTTTTCTTTTCTTTCTTTTTTTTAAGGCTGCAATAAAACAGCCAAGTCAAAATATTTCTGGGGCCAAAATGGCCACATTAAAATGTCAAGTGTCACATAGAAAATAATTACTTCCTAAAAGAAATTTGGAGGAAGAAGTGATGGCTCCCAGCTGAAGAGGACCACAAGCTGCTGGGAGCAGGCATCTGAGCAGAGGCTGGAAGGTGGGGTGGAGACGGAAGCAATGCCTTCCATATGGCAGGAAGCGCATGCGCAAAAGCAAAGAGGTGGCCCGCAGGGGTATGGGTAAAGGTGAGAGCAGGTGCTGTTCTGGTTGTCTGTCGGGGCACAGGAAACCTGAGCAGGAGAGGGGCCGGTAGGGGCAGCCAAGAGACTGGCCTGGGCCTTGGAGGAGGGAGCGCCTGACTTCCTGGTGATGCCAGTTTGGGGTCATCTATTGAATAGGACCAATTCCTGGCCACACACAAACCCAGAGAGAATCAGGAACAGAAGCGGCAGGAGAAGCCTGAAACTCCGCTCTGTCACAGAGGGCCCTTGGAGCAGAAATGGGAGACCCTTGTTCTGATGGTTACTAAGAAACATAGCTCTGGGTAACAGGCAAAAAAGTCCCTGCAGACCTGCCTGTCCTGACTTTGTGCTTTGTTTGATCATAGCAGGAACCACACTGGTTAGCCATGAATTCTTCTGCAGATGCTGTGTTCCTAGAGGGTAGGATGAGTGTGCCTGCTCCTTTCCTGCACCTGCAGCTTGAGGGCTTGGGATTGTTTAGGGGTTAAGAACAGCACGGCTGATAGGGTTGGGGCAGAAGATGTACAAGCACATGTGCACACAGATGTATGTGTATTTGTGTGTAGAGGCAGAAGAGGAACTGAGATGGTCCTGGAAGGCCTGAAAGAGAAAGAAAAGCACTCCTAGGATGCCAGGGATCGAGAGCAGTCCTGGTGCATTTGCATTACTGAAACTGTCTTTCTGCAATTCTCTGCTCAGCCCTAATATTTTTAAAATTTATTTATTTATTTATTTATTTATTTATTTATTTATTTATTTTGTGTGTGTGTGTGTGGTCAGCTCAGCCCACCAGGGGCGGGGCTGGCTGCACGTGGTTCTGGGGGATTGAACAGTGGTCCCTGTGCTTTGCTTAGCTTAGCTTGTTCTAAGTAGGTGCTTTAGACCACTGAGCCATCTCACCAGCCCCTAGCCCTAATATTTGCCATCTGTGACTTAATAAATATAGAAACTTGATTAGACCAAGTTAAATACTCTCAGCTTGTAAGGACTTAACTCTCCAAGGCAGGTGCACAGGACCGCAGTTCGATTCCCAGCTCCAGAAACTGTACCAGACCTGCCCTTAAGGCAGCCTGAAGTAGCCAAAAAACAAAAACAAACAGACAAACAAACAAATAAAAAACCAAAACCAATACCAAAAAAGCCCTCCTTCTCAAGGCTGGGGAGATAGCTCAGTAGAATAAGTGCTTGCCTGGCAAGCACAAGGGCCTGAGTTCAATCCCCAGTTCCAAAAGAAAAAAAAGAATAAAGAAAAAAGAAAGAAAGAAAAAAAATTTTAAATTTAAAACAAAAGTTGATTCTCCAACCGCTCTCTATTCACCGAGCAGTCCCAGAAGAGAGAAAGCCTTCCTTTGCCTCAGGAGTGTATTGTGAAGGCAGAAGCCATTTCAGCTGCCCAGTTTTTTTTTTTTTTTTTTTTTTTTTGGTGGAAAGGGGGATTGAACTCAGACCCTTGTGCTTGCCAGGGAAGTGCTTATTCTGCCGAGCCATCTCCCTGGCCCCCTCGCCCATTTTTTTTTTTTGATTGAGTCTTTTATTTTTGGGTGTATAATTTGGGGGAAAAGTCTAATTTTTTGAGCTCTTTATAAATTATAGATATTAGTCCTTTGTCTGAGGGCTAGAAATGTGGTACACAATGGAGTACTACTCTAGCATAAAGAAGGATAAACTTGGGTCATCTGAAGGGAAATGGACACCCACAATATAAATAAAGAGCAAAATAAAAAATAGAAAATAAAACCAAGGAAATAGATATTTTATAAAAGAGAAGGTGATCAAGAAATGGGGAGAGAGGGAAAGGAAGGGAGGGGAAGGGAATTAAAGAAAAGAATTAAGATGTGGTACGGACATAGGCCAACTCCTTGCAGTGAATGTAATCATCACATACTGCAAATGCGTACTTATAAAAATAAAGAAATCATAATCCAGACCCCACCTCAAGCTTCCTCTACCCAAACCTGCACTCTGACAATGTCCCCAAGGAGGCCTCTATGAGTTCCATTAGAGAAGCCCAGCCCTGACTGACTTGAATAGCTACTAGAAGGGAAGGGAGGTTCCCAAATCCTGCCTCTCCACTGGGCTACTTTCGGCAGAAACTCCATGCAGCTCTGTACAAGCTGGAAGTTACAGAGAAGTGGTGTGAGCACTGCCCAACACACCCATGAACACAGACGAGCACACGTAGTAGGTATTAGGCCAGGTTTCCTGATTCCCTGGGCAGTGCCTTCCCTTTTACAAGACAGTGCCAGCCTTGTGAGCCAGCCTCCCCTCTATGTTTCCATTTCCCAAGGGAAGGCCCTGACTTACTTATCACCAATCTGCAGATAAGGCTCCTCACAGCGGATGGGATCGATGCACTTGAAGCCCCCTTGCAAGTTGTAACAAGACTGCAGAGAGGTGCATGTGTGGTTCCGGTGCTCACACTCGTTGATGTCTAAAATGCAGGGCGGACAAGAAGCTAAAGCAGGGCAGCCCTTCAGGCAATGGCCTGGGCCAGATGGATAGAGGTGAGGTCAAAGTGAGTCTACCTCGGCCGTGCTGTAGCACTGCACTATTGAACATAGCGGCCACTGGGCCCATATGGCTCCTTAGTGGGCACTTGAAGTGCAGCTGGTTTGAACTGAGATGTGCTTTATGTAAGGAACACACAAATCTCTATGTCTTGGTACAAGAAAGTGCAAAACACCTCATCGATAACTTTTATACGGAGTACCCATCCAAAAGGAGATGTGGGGTCTATTGCATTAAATAAAATACAGTATTAAAAGTAGGTTTACCTGTTCCTTTTTATGCTTTTAATGTGATCTTATGTTAAATATAAAATATAAGTTGACACAGAGGACTCAGAACTGTAGCTCACATCATATTTATACTGCCCAACACCAGCAAGGAGAATTATTGCTTGGTACTGGGATAAGGCAGGCTCAAGGAGGCTGATAGTGGGCCAGCTGCACCTGCGTGAGAGGGAGAGGGTGGGGCTGGAAATGAGGCTAAGCAGCCAGTCTGGAGAAGACTCAGCCCCTTCATAGGCTGGCATTTGGCCCTTCAAGGGACCTAGGTGTCCGATCCATAAGATCCGCCTTGCATCGGTTCTCCAGGCAGTCAGTAGAGGAAAGCTGCTCTCTAGGCCGCGTGACTGGGTGCTGGTCCTTGAGCAGGGCCGGGTCATAAGGAGCTCAGAGTGTGTCTGGTGCTGACCTCAGAGGGGCCACAGAGGTTCAGAGCTCATTATGGGAGTGTGAATGGCCTGTGTCCTGGCCAAAGGATGGGTTGTGGGCAGTAGGGGAGGCACCATCCCAGACACGCTGTGCTCAGCTGTCACCCTGAAGCCACCAGCACCTACAGCCTCACTGTCCCCTCCTGTAGGCACACAGGACTCCAGGTGCAGGCGTCCAGGTGACCACCTGAGTCAGCCCCAGCCAGGCCCCTCTGGAGAGCCTTACCTTGGCAGCTGCGGTTGTCTTCCAGCAGGATGTATCCTGGTGGGCAGGAGCAGAAGTATGTGCCGGGCTGGTTCACGCACTCGTGCTGGCAGAGGAACTCGGAGAAGCTGCACTCATCCATATCTGCGGGGGAGGGGGGAGTTACTCCCGCTGCTTATTACACTTATGATGAGGAATTTGTTGTTTACTGAGGATGCTTATTGATACTCGAGCAGCTCTAAATGTGAGAAAACCCTTTCTACAAAGAGCTGAAATTAAAATTCGCTCTCGTCAGGCTGCCAACATCCTCTGCCTCTGGCTCACCCTACATCATCTGTTCCTTAGGGACCCACAGTGCCCTCTAGGCATGTCCACCTCCATTTCTGACCCATCCAAGAGGCTGAAATTTGCTTCCTTGCTGGAGTCCTCTGTGTACACAGCTGTTCCATAAGACACCAAAAATTCACTGATCCTGGTTTTTAGACAAGGCAGCCTGAGGTAGAAGTGCCAACTTCTATCTCCCTCCTAGATGAGGAAAAATATTGCTCCTAAGAGCACAATTAAGAGACATCCAGAAAGCCATGGGGTACGGTTATATAAAATCTCATTGTATCAAACCAGTACTTGGAAGGCTGAAGCAGGAACATTGCTTGAGGGCAGGAGTTTGAAGCCAAACTGGAGAACACAGTGAGACCTCATCTCTAAATAAACAGGAAAAACAAACAAATAAAAACCTCCTTGAAAGAGAAAACTGGGTTGGAGTGGGGTGGGCAGGCACATTATCTCCTAGGGCCTAATGGCTGGTGTTCCCTGGGACAAGGGACCTGGTAGCCCCCAGCCAGTCTGGAACCAGCCCGGATGGGACCACCCTGGGGTGCAGAGAAGGGCTTTGGGGGAGCAGCACTGCCCGGGTGATGTTCCACGCATCCACATAGACCAGGGCAGCTGATGCAGAAGCAGGCGGCCCAGCAAAGGCAATTCCTCATCTCACACAGCGTTTGGCAGTGGAACCCCCGTTTGTGCCTTATTCAGTGACTGTGCCAAAGAAAACATGTTTTTCTTGCATTTGTTGTTTCCCGAAAACTTGCTTTCACTAGTTTCCCCAAGTGACATGTCCTCGGATTACTCTCTAACTCACAGACCACTGGTGGCCTGGATCACCCAGACAGGGTGTCAGCATGAATGGGGCTGCTGCTCTGCTGTGGCAGAAGTCCGGGTGCCACATGCCTAATGCCTTTTGCAGCTGAAAAAGAAAACTCTGCTGTCTCTCTTGGTGGTCCTCGGGTGCGGGTTAGGAGCCAGCAGTATTAGGATGCTGATTTGAAAAGTTAAAGCTGCTCTGGTAACATCTGCTGTTGCTCTAGGATCTCTTCAGAGACGCCAGCCAGGTCTCTGGCCCTGACCTGTCACAACAGAGAGTGCTCTTACTTCTGTGAAATTTGTAGGTTTCATTCAGACCTGGTGGAGGGAGCAGTTATGCCTGTCTGTTCCTGAGGCTAGGTACATAGTAGACACCAGTTTAAAGGGTTCTCATCCTTGCTTAAACCTCACCTTAACCCTGCAAAGGAGAGGCTATCTTTTCCAGAAACTATCTATATTTTCCAGAAGAAAAATTGAGGCTTACAGAGATTAGGTAACCTGACTGAGCTCAAAGATAACCAGTAAGAAAGCTGGGATCTGAACACAGCGAGCACTTCTGTTCTAGAATTTTCAGTTCCCCTATGTAACTGTGCTCAGGATTAAAGAAACTAAAGTCGGGACAACTCTCCCTGAGAGCTGTGTTAGCTCCGGGGCTACTCCAGGAAGGCTAGCACCACTCTTGTGCCCCCACTCGCAGGGAGGGGCTGTAACTGACCCTACTCAATTTAACTTTGGTCTGCAATTCCCAGGGCTCAAGGCTGTGGCTCCACCGTCCACTGAAAAGCTGCTGAAATACAAGCCTGGGTTCTGGCAGGGAGCACACATTAGGCCCTGTTCACTCCTCCAGGCATAACCCCGCCACCGGTTCAGGATTAGCTTGGCTTAGCCAATCTCTGATGGACAAGAGAGCAAGGCTAGGAAGGGGGCTGTGTGGAGGGGTCACACCCGCTACGACCACACAGGGAGAACAGAAGCACAGGAACGTTGGAAGGCACCAAAACAAACTCCTTGTATCATACTGTTGCTTAGGCTGTAAAGTCTGCAACAGCCAGGGGTCATGCCAAGCATGACAGGAAGTGGGTATCATTTGAGAGGCCAAGGTCTCTGACACTTGCTTAGGGTAGACCAATTATAGGATGATGACTCTCAGGTACACCGACTTGGCTAACCTTCATGTTCGCTCTGTGAAGGTGCTGGCCCTTTGGGTTGGTTGGCTGGTTAGTAAACATAGGCGGAAACTGAGGCTCAGGGAGTATCCTGACTGAGAAAACTATTGCACAACAGAGGCAGAATTTGAATACAGCTCCATCTGGCTCTGTATGGTTTCAGCAGATGATCAGTAAATATCTGTGGATTTGTAGGGAATTCTAGAGAAACAATCCCACCTCATAACATTAATCTTTCCAAACCTCTTCTTACTTCTTTGGTCAGAGTTTCTAAGAAGTGCCAGGAGGAATTGAAATCTAGGAAGAAAGTGGCCTTTCATGCCTGAGGGTATTTTATTTCTGTTGCTGGGACTGATATTTAATGGGCTTAAGTTTCTCTGTGACTGCCTACTTATGGCTGTGACTTTCCCTGCCCTGGGGAAAGGCACTTAATTGTTTCAAGAGACTCTGTCCCTAGAAAACTCCAGTCCCTACTGAAACTATCAAAAAGTCTCATTCACAACCTGGGTCAGTTCCTGTTACAATGAAACTCAGGATCAGGAAACTTTTCATTCTGCAGAACAAAAGGATTTTCACGCCCTAGTGTATGGCCCACTTACTTTTGAAAAATACAATGACGCATTATTAATTTGCACTCTGCCAATGTGAGGATTCAAATGAATAGAATGGAGTTTACTTGTAATTCAACATTTACAGAAACAAAGGAGGGAGGAAAAAGCAAGCCAGAGAGAGAAAGAGAGAGAGAGAGAGAGAGAGAGAGAGAGAGAGAGAGAGAGAGAGAGAA
>NW_004524646.1:3953829-3975652 GCF_000260255.1 Octodon degus
AGAGAGAGAGAGAGAGAGAGAGAGAGAGAGAGAGAGAGAGAGAGAGAGAGAACTTGTACAGGTCTCTGTGTGGGATGCTATAGTGATAAACACCAGTAAGATGTCATCCCTATTTCCAAAGAGTTTACAATCTAGTAATAGTTTTCTACCTAGGAAATTCATAATATTTAACTTTCTGGGGAAAAAAATGAGGGTTAATATGAAAATTATAATAGAGTTAACAAACTAGTAGGGACAAAAAAATCACAGTTCCTTAAACTTGGAATAAATTTATGAAAGGTCAACTAAACTACCACATCTTTATTCTCACAATAAAGATTCCATTCATTCAATATTCAAATTTCCATCCATTGATTCAAGAACTGTTTGGTGCGTGCTCACTATGTGCCAGCCCTGGAGCTAGGCACCCATTATTCATAGAGATTTCAAAAACTTACAATGTACAGTATATGTATTTACATACATGATCTCATTCATTCAGTCCCCCTCTTCTGTCTGACAAGATAAGCTATAATTACTAGATCACTGTTCTCCATAACTACTCTTTTATCCTCAAGATTTGGGTCAGGTCTGGGTGAAGATAGATAGGTCTGAGACCAACAGACAAAACTGAATGGCTTCTCTCCCTTGTTGACTCCACATCAGACCTAGATGGTAGCTTTGCTGATTTTTGCATTAGAGTTCAGATGACAAGGAAGATGAGTATCTACCCAACAGCTCAGGAAATAACTCATCTCTGTTTGGTGTGGTTGTGACTCCACAACACTGGGAAATACTCTCAACTGGTCTTGCGTCCAGGAAATGAGAGGAAACATCTGTGAAGGAAGCCTTGTCCCCTACCCCCACGCTGCCAAGTGGATTCACCAAGCCCATTACCACTGCAGTGAACGCCATCATCCTCAAGTTCATATCCTGGGTCACAGCGGCAGATGAAAGAGCCGTAAGTGTTCACACAGGTTTGCACGCAGGGGTTCTCAGTTGCACACTCATTCACATCTACAGAAAAATCAAAGGACATTACTGACCATTCATATGACAGAACATCACTGGATTAACCACAGAGAAAATACACAGCAGGAACACAATTTAGTATGGTTAGAAGACCAGGCTCACAGAGAGCAAAGATCTCCATCGAGGACCAATATGATCATGATTGCAGACCGCACAGTCTCTTGAGGGTCAAGGCTGTCCATCCACATTCTCCTTCTGGGGTCTCAAGATGGGAACAGTGGAAACAATGCATAGATACATCATATATAAACTTGGACACGTACATCTGCTAACAAATCTGCTCATTCTTAAAAGTTCCAGGAAAAAAATCTACCCTTCCGTCCCTACTACATTCCATCACCAACTGGTTCTTCTTTTTCTCTCACTGATTTTGGGGTGAACAAATAATCATGAGAATTCTAATACTATATTTTTTGTAGATAAATAGCTTCATTGGTTATGAGAGGATCTCCCACTCACTTGATCCTTACACCTTTGCTTCAGGACCACTGCCCCCATCTCGGAGGTTAAGTAGGTTAAGAAGATACCATAGAGGGCACAAGGAGTCATCAGGGATTCACCATCTTGGTGTGGTGACAGTTTCATGTTAAAACTAATGAAATTGTGTATGTACAGCAGTGCAGCTGATTGCACAGCAATTGTACTTCAATAAAGTTGTTTAAAGTATTCTGAGTAACAAGAGATGTGTACCAGGACCACCTACAAGGTCCTGCTTAGAACCTGAATGTGACTTGGGGGTCTTTCCACAATACTCAAGATTCACTCTGCATAGCTCATGGGACGGTGGAAGGGGAGGGGTCCCTGGCATTGACTGATACACTATCAACACCCCTTCGTGTGTGCTCTGGATGCCAGGGGCTGAGGTGTCAGCCGACAGATGGGCTATATGCTTCAAAATCCCAGTTAAACCTCTTGAGACTATGAACACAGAGATCTAAGTGTCTCCAGAGATCTAAGTGCTTCTCTGTGAGCAGGTGGAAGGGTTTCTTTTAAGGGGAGTGCAAATCGCTGCCCATAGAACACCTGCTTCCTGCCCTCTCCAGAGCTCTCAAAGGAAAAATAAATAAATGAACCAACATACAGGGAAGACCCTGGAAGATACTAATCTCCCCTGGTGCCCAAGGTGGGTTGACATTTCTCTTCTGGGCTGGGTGTGGGCCAGGCAGGAAAATGTCCATCAGGCCAAGCCACTGAAAGCAAGTGCAGACAACCAGCACTGTGCACGTAGGGCTGGCCTCTCCAGCTTCTGGAAGGTACTGGCCACATGGAGACAATGAGCTTGGGCTTGCTTCCCTCAGCTAGACGCTGCCTCAAGGCCAAAAGGGTTGCACTTCATGGGGCCCTACTGCCTACCCAAGTGTTTCTCTGGATTCAAGTGGACTCTGAATTCCAACTTGTTGGACCCTTGCTTTTCTACCCAACTCTGCTACCACCAGGCTGTCTGGCTCTGGCTGTGTATCTTAACCTTTTTGAGTTTCAATATCCTCATCTCTGAAGTAAGGCCATATGCACCTACCGCTTACCTCAACTAGGCTATTTTTTATTGGGGCTCAGCAAGATGAGCAGACGCGGCAACGGTCTGGGCCACAGGGCACTCTTCCTCTCACAGAGCGCTGGGATTGCAAAAGCTCCGTGTGTTGCCTGTGGGCTTTGCTGATGCAATATCCTGGTGGCTGAGTGCCCGCGTCCAGCCGGAGTGCTGTGCCCGCTTCTCTATCATACTGCTGGACTTGGCTCCACCAAGTATATTATCTGTTCTTTGTCACAGACCTGTCCCTGACAGGCCAGAAGAACACATGTGGCTTTTGGCTCTGCTGTGCGTGACGCTTCTCAGGAGGTACTGACTGGTGCCTGGTGCCAGCCTCTGAGGGAAAAACCACTTAAACTGGCACCTCCAAACCCTGGCCTTGGCACTGAGACTTCAATATCTGCGCTAAGCCGCTTATCATTACAGCAAGGGAGCCAGGCCCAATCCCTCTCTGTTGGAAAGGAAGGGCCCCCACTCTATCATATTCCTCAACCTCCAGGCCTGGCCTCTGCTTTCAGAAGAAAGTGGCCTCTTCCTGCGAGAGGAACACGGCAGAGATTTCTTGGAACAATTAGCAGCACCAGCTTTGGAGGGAAGCCTTACAAGGGATCCAGGATCAAATCCTTGACTGCTTGTGCCTTCCTGTTTACCCAGTGATTTAGATATGATTAAACTAATGGAAACTTAATATCCTCTGACTAGCTGGCCAGGAGCCTGCCAGCCAGAACTTGCTCGAATGGTGTGACAAGGAAATGGGCCCTATGGAACGTGGTGGCAGGCTCCAGACAAAGACCTCATTCTGCGTCTCAGGCACTGTCTCCACCCCTGTCCAGGCTGCTGCCATGGGCAGGAGGCCCAGCTGGGGGCTGGGGCAGGGAGCTGGGGACCAGAGCAAGACTTATGCTAATGCCCTGGCTTTTAAATCCCCTGTTCACTTCCTGAGCAGAAGAACCCTTTTTGACGAAAACCTCAAGAGACACACAGCTTGCTTTTCTTACTTATCAGTGTTTGAAGTGATCGTGGGAAATCAGAAAGTGCTTTTCAGGGCCAGCCAGATAGCTCAGTGGATTAAAGTGCCTGCTTAGGCAGACACAGGGGCTGGGGTTCAATCCCCAGCAT
Source organism: Octodon degus (assembly GCF_000260255.1). Taxonomy (NCBI): domain Eukaryota; kingdom Metazoa; phylum Chordata; class Mammalia; order Rodentia; family Octodontidae; genus Octodon; species Octodon degus. The sequence continues at coordinate 3,957,488 of NW_004524646.1, forward strand.
GCTGGCTCCGCCCCCAGGGTACACTGAGACAGCCATTGAGACTGGGCATGGTAGCACATGCCTGTAATCCCAGCACTTGGGAGGCTTAAAACAGGAAGATCACTACAAGTCCAATTGTGAAATGAAACCCTGTACAAAAAAAAAAAAAAAAAAAGTGCTTCTGTTTCATTCTGCTTTAGTGGGGCATGCTGAGGAACAGGTGAAGGTGTTGCCACTCCTAGAGGCCACTAAATAGCAGGCCCTCTCAGTATAGGTGGAAAGAAATGCTATAGCAAGAGCCCTTGGAATTGCCCACAAAAGCAATGCATGGTTTATTTTGTGATTCATCAGGAATTGGGGCCCTGAACATCCATCCCTTTTTGGGGCTCAGAAACCAAACTTAGGCTACAGGACATGCCAGAAAATTCCAGATTATGTGAGCAGGCCAGCGAGTCCACTTCTGGCCAGCAGCCACAGAAAGAGAAGCAAATCCATGAACTCATAAGCATCCGGCTAATGGATGATTGCGGTTCTTCCCTCTGAGTCCTTTTTGAGCTGTTTCCCATAACCTCAGTTCAGGTATCAAGTTTCTGTAATCACTGGGGGTTGGTTGGGTAGTGACAAGGAATGGGAACATGCTTTAATGACGGTATTTCACAGACAGAAGCTGTCAGGCTCTGAAGATGACTGCGTCTGGGTTTTCCTGTGGTGTCCAAGTTATCGACATGCATCACATACCTTGGCAAGACCTTCCATCCTCGTTGAGGGTAAAACCAGGGTTGCAGGTACAGGAATAGGATCCGGGAACATTGGCACAGAGTTGCTGGCAGTAACCATAGCGACACTCATCGATGTCTGGAAACAGAAACACAAGCAAGGTAAGGCAGGTGTCTCCCACTGAGGCTGCCCTTGGCATGGTGTTGCTGCCACCCCTTCTGGAAAGAGATGAGGAAGGGAGGCTAAGGGGAACTAGTGAGCGCTAAGCCAGTACCTCCTAAGGGTCAAGGATAGTGGTGTGTTACCAGGCTCCTTCTCCCGACCGTCTTCTCCCTTCCTGTCCACTCCTAGTCTGCAGCACACATGAACCCATCCTGAGAGCAATGGAAGAAATGTCTGCATTGTGTGGGACACTGGGCAAGTTAGGTCCTCCAACTTCACGTAACTTGAAAATTTAACGAAGCTATGGAGAACATTAGGATTTGACTCTACAGTTCCATATGAACCCTTCACTGTCCTGAAGAGAATCAGGTTAGTGTCTCATAGGAGAAGATTCCACAGTATGGCTCCAACAGGCTTTTTGCCAGCTCCATTAACAATGACTCACATGCTTAACTATCACACAGTTTCTCTTATATGAGGAACCCAAAGCATAAATAAATTAAAGAGCAAAATAAAGGACAGATAGTAGCAAAGGGGGCAACAGATCTCTTGAAAATGGGAAGAGAACCAAGAGATGGAGGGAGGGTGTTGAGCAGGGAGGGAAAGGGAACAAAAATATTAAGATGCGTTATGTGCATGTATCAGCTCCCTGTGATGTGTGTGATCATTATGTACTTAAATATATACTAATACAGTTTTTAAAAATTCATTAAAAACACAATGACCCTCTCCATCTTTGGGAACAGAAGCCAGTGCAGCTCAGGAAAAGCTGGCTGGATAGCGCTACAATGAGCCCAAGGACGGGAGGTTCACTTTGACTCTCTTTGTACCATTGCAGACATAAAACTCTGAATGAACACGTATCTTCTGCGCAGTGGCTGGTCTTTCCAGAGAAAGCACCAGCGCTGTGGTAAGTGGGTACTTTCAGCAATACAATGGGCAAAGTGACCTCCCTTGAACACTCATCAATCTACAGGGAGCCTGATGTCATTGGACCCCCCAACATCTCAGGTTGGTAAGATCTGGGTTGGACAGTTCTTTCCTGTAGGGCAGGGTGCTTTGCATGAAATCACCAGCCTTGGGCAGGGAACAGCAGTCTCACCTATACAGGGACCAGCTGATTGAACTTGTCCTTATCTCATCCCCGTGTTGCCTGAAACTAACCACATTTCTTTCCCTATGCCCCATTCTGTGAAGTCTTCTAGCTCTGGCTCTGAAGTTCAATCCCTATACCTGGTTTCTACTAATCCTTTAAAAAGGACTCCACTCCCCCAGCCCATCTCAGCGCCTTCCTATTGTTCAGCCCTTATCAGAATCTGTGCCCTTCCTTGTGAGTCTGCTTCACCTCTGAAGACTCACCTTCTGTCCTGGCTTACTGCCCTTTTCCAAAGCCTGGACAACTCCTGTTTGGAAAGCTCACTGCCTCACACAGTTGTCCTCACCCCTTCCAAGGCAGAAAACCAAGGCCCAAGGAGGCAGCGGCAGCCAGTCAGGAACCCTTCCTCTAGGGGTACTTAGAGGTGGGATACCTAGAGGTGCAAGGTGGCAGGCAGCTGCGGCAATTTCATTTGGAATAAGAGAGAAGAGTTTGGCCAAGGGAAGGCATGAATTTTGCCACAGTAGGAAAGGTTTTCACATCAGGTGTGAAGTGTGAGGGGGCCACGCCACACAACACCATGTTAGGTCTCTCTGAGCAACCTACCAACCCTCCTGCTCTGTGGAAGAGCACAGCTCTCTCAGGAAGAGGAATACCCCACTGCAGGCATCTCTCAGATATAGAAGGAGCTTCTGGGCTGGGCCTAGGTTATCCCCTTTGTTGGAAAAAACTAGCTCGAGAAACAAGAAACTTGGATATTCAGCTTGATTTACTTTAACTTTGCCAGAAATGTTCCTTCTCTTTGAGTCTGTCTCCAACTCTATAAAAGCTGGATGATATAATAGCTAACATCCTTCCAGCTCTGAAATTCGACGTATTCAGTTCCTGTACAGATGACTTCCTCTCACCGATCTGCTTTTGTTCAAATCAGTAGCATCACATTTTCCATTAGAGTAGAAGTTGGTTTAAATGCATGGGGGTGGTCATACTCATGAATACTTGTGCACACCCATTCTTCGGTGCATGCTTGGGATGGAGAACCAAGCCAAGTCTAGGCTGGCTGATCAGACTTCCAGGATCCTTTGGACAGGGTGTGAAAACAGACCCAAACGCAGCCTCAGTCAGAGAGACTTGGAATGAAGCACTTTCTTGTTCTTTCTTTCTTAATTTTTTTTTTTTTTTTTAGTTTTGGAAATATCATTTGGATCTGTTTCTCAGCCCCTCTAGTACTGACTTGCAGTCAAAAAACAATGCCTTAGAGCATTTAAACTGGCAGGAATTTTCTAAAAACTCCCAATATAGGGATCACATCCTAGGTATAGAAATTGAAATGACAGCTAGAGATTGCTGAGAATCCATTCACTAGGTTAAATGCAAATGTAGAGGGGAAGAAAGGAAAGTTACCTTCTAGGAAAAATAAAAGAAAGATGACACATTAGATGCCAAGTGCAGGGGACAAAGTTCTCCATTGATGATCATTAATTCTTTTTTTAGAACTGGGGATTGAACTCAGGCCCTTGAGCTTGCCAGGCAAGTGCTTCCAAGTGCTTATTCTACTGAACTATCTCCCCAGCTCCAACGATCATTAATTCTTGTGGAGTAAAAAGAACTACCACAGCTCTTGGGGGGTGGGCATGGCACAAGGCAGCTACGACTAGGTGTGGGGAGGAGATGACGTCTGATCAGAATCTACTGGTCCATACTGGAGGCTTGGAATATTTCCCTAACTAATAAAAACATTCAGTTGGCTTAATATTATTTCTGACTAGAGTGGAATAATTCTTACTTCTGTCATTTCCTGGCTTAGATATAAACTTTCTGAAAAGAGGAAGAAAGTCTAGATAAAACCAAATTTGAACCTTTAAAAAGTACATTTAAAAATGATAAGAAGCTAGGTAGAGCAGCATGCACCTGTAGGGCCAGCTACTGGGGAAGCTGAGACAGAAGCCCTACTTGAGCCCGAGAGTTCGAGACCAGCCTAATGAGACCCTGTGTCAGCAAACAGACAAACAAAAACCTATAATGATGACACGATGGTGATTGTGACAACTGATTTAAAGCCCTATGTGGATGGTGGCTAGAGCTCAGTGACAGAGCACTTGTTATGTGTCAGAGCAAGAGTTTGATCTCCGGGGCCATAAAGTGAAAGAAAAAGAAGAAAAGGGTGCTGATATGTATAACTAATCTTTTACTTTCCTCCCAAAGAAAAGCTTACTACACGTTAGCCACTCAATGAGCCCATATCTCACAATATACCTGTCACTCATTAACTTCCAAGAGTTCCCATGGACCCCAGAGAGCCGTTACCTAAGCACTGGCCTTCCAGAAGCCAGTACCCATCGGTGCAGGAGCAGGTGTACCCTCCTTCCGTGTTGATGCAGATCTGGGTGGGGTTGCACTGGTGGGAATCCGTTGCACACTCATCCACATCTGTAAGAAAGATTCCAAAGAATGTCACCTTTACCTTTCCATGAGGCCTGGAGCTCCCAGAGCTGCAACTGCACGCTTGTTGTGGCCTGCAGGCAGTTGACAGCATTGCTGGATTACACCATGAAGATGGAGGTGTCTCTCTGATAAGTACCTGAGGGACACACTGACCTTGAATGAGGGAGTAGAGCTCATTGGAGACTCACAAAGAAGATGGCTGAGAAGGGAACACATCACCTCAGGCACTCTTTGCCTTCCCATGCCATAGCTCATTGAAAATATGGGGCCTTGATGTAGTCGTTGCTTGAGCTAGAAAGGCATTCTGGGTAAGTTTGTTAATTTACATGTGAAGCATGTGTCGGCAACATGCCTACTGTGTGCACAGGATCCTGCTGCTCACCACTGAGAACATACCAGAAGTAAAAGAAATATTTCTGCCAACAGAAGCTGCTAGTCTGGGGGCTTAAATATGTTTGTTTAGGAAAACCTTTTGATTCAGGGCTTCTGCCCCTTTCTGAAGCTTCCCAGAGTCCTGAGGTCTTCTCTGCACTCCCAGAGCCCTCTGTGAAACCTACAGTTAAGGTTCTGTGTCCAGCGCAGTCCCTGCTTCTAGCCTGAGAGCTTCAAGGCCCACAACTAAGTTGAATCTCCCAAGGCACTTGGCAGAGACACTGTAGACAGTCTGCTCATTGGAACTGAAACATTCTTCCTCTGTTCTCCACGAGGGCGCTCCTGATGCTTCATGTTTATTTCAACTAAATGCAATGAATCAATTCACCCTGCACAGGTCCACTAAGTGCTAGGTCTGGCCCCATTGCCTCTCTGCTAGCCCCACCCTCACTGGCAGCACCATCCTCTTATCCCCCACTTCAAGGCTGCAGGAGGGCTTGCTCTTCTACACCTTTTCCCATCTATACCAAAACAATTATCATACAGTGAGAAACGACTGGAAATTGTGATTCACCATGTGATATGTCTGGTACCATATTCACACCCACTGCCACCCCAAAATGGCCATGTATCTGGGCCTAATGTGAGACCTAGATTCCCTCTCCTAAGCATGGGCAGCCTCCAAAACTGGTTCCAGGGTGACCACACCATCATCCCTCCTCAGTGTGTCAACTACGTGCAACCTGGACACACTGCACCAGTCCAGTTCTCAGCTGCAGGAACTCCAGCCTGGCCCTTTGCCCCCTCCCACCCCAGCTCTGCCCACCAAGCCAAGCCTCCTGGGGAACCAGCAGAGAATGCTTGGCCAGCAGCCCCTCCTGCCCCAATCCATATCGTAGCTTGTGACAATAAATATGCCATTATTGGCCAGTGCATGTTTACACTTTCCCAGCGGGGAGTGATGGATGACAATTGTACCCTGGGAAAAATATCAGTTTAGAAATTCCTGCTTTTCTTCCTGCCTCCAGGGGAATGAAGGAGGAGAGACCAAAGAGGACAAAGAACTGTTGGCAAGCCAAGGTGGCAGGAGGGTCCCAAGTCTCTATGTTTGTTTAACTTACAGTCTATATAACACCCCCAGAATCCTACTCAGGGAAACCAAGTGCCCACAAGTGGCTCTGGCTGGGGGCTCAGGTGGGCATATCACACTGAACCGTGGGCCTGAGTGTACATGTTCATGCACATGCACAGTAGTCAGGCCTAGAAACAAAATCCTTGAAGTTCACTTTTTAAAAACATCTACCACTTTATCAAACTGAAAGATTTACTTCATTCTACCCTACTTCTGTTGATGGACAGGTAAGAAAATTAAAATTTATTTTCTTGATTGTCAATCTAATGCATATCTTGAAAACCTAGTGGGTTCCTGGAGTTCTTTGAAGGGGGTCTCCCCTCCTCATACCTCCAAAGCACATCTGGGAGAAGACAATATCCATGGCTGAGTTCAGTAACCATGGAGCAGACACATGGATAGAAAACATTAACACCTTTAAGTCCCCAGATCAGCTTTCCCTGGCCAGTTAGCAGATAAAACCATGTGGGCATGTGTACTTAAGGGCAGCTACACCCAGCCCCAGCCACTAGGAGCTTACACACCTTGGGGAGCTCAGAATGGGAACCTTTGTACTCTGGGTTCCACAGAGGCTGAAGGGTTCCACAAATTCCAGTTTCCAGCTAAGTCCCTTACATTAAATACATTTGACTTAAATAGTAGAAAGAAAAGTACATTGAACCATGTCAAGGACATTCTTGGGCAGTGGTTCCTTTTGTGCATCAGTAGAAAAGAATGAGTTACGGCACCCTGAGTAACCATCCTTGTCCTCATGGGAAAATTGTGTGGGATGCCCTTTCCCATGTAATTGTTAGGAAACATCTACTAAGAGAAAAGAATGTTAGGTGCGCTCAGTCATTCATACATTCATTCATTCTTCACATTCTACAGTGGCTGTGTGTGTGTGTGTGTGTGTGTGTGTGTGTGTGTGTGTGTGTGTCCTGCCAAACCTCTAGGCCATTAAGACAGCTGGCATCAAGCACAGTCCCTCCTTCTAGGACTTCGCTGAGTGTCTTTGTGAGCCCTGGTCAGCTTCCTGGGCACTTGGAGGATTTCCTCACAGTAAGCATGGCTTACTGTCTCCCCAGTTGGGCAACGTCTGCCACACATTGTCTGGTTGGCTCGACTACCTGGAGAAGAGCACTCACAGAATTGTCTAAAATCTAGAAAAGCTCAGCCAAATGCCCAGGAGGGGATCATCACTTATGTGAAGCAGAACAGCGCTGCCGACCTATGAAGCTTCAGCTACGCTGTTCGGCCTTCCTTCTGGTGTCCCCTAAGTGGCCTTCTCAATCTCAAGCAACTGTTAACTCAGAAAAGTCATAAAACCACTCACCACCATCCCTGTGCTGTATTCTGAGAAGGCTATAGGCAGACATGGCTCCCAGGTCTCAGTGGTGGGCAACAGAGGTTCACGTGGGTAGGTGTAGTTAATGTGGTGCAAATAAAGGACTTTCCTCCAAGTCTACTGAGGTCTCACAGAGGTGTGGCATGGAGGAACTGACCTTAAGACATCATTATACAACTGTCTAACAATTCTGGGGACAGCCAAATGAACAGTACTTTCCAGTCTGACACAAAAGACAGCGTAAGAAGGGGTGACTGCACCAAGCTCCCGTAAGGTGGCACCCCTGGGGTAAGTCTGCAATGGCATTACCTCTCTTTCACTGGAAGTTCTCAAAAGGAGTTTGTGAGTATGGTTGCTCTTATTTAGTGCCCATTTTCTGTCCTCTTGGGCGAGGGCTGCTTCTCAAAACGTACCACCTATATTTCTGTCCTGTACGAAACAGTTCCAAGCGTGATCGCAGTGTTATAACACAGGTTATTCCATTAAAATCCCCAGATTTAATGTACTGCTGTAAATAGGCAGAGATATGCTTTAATATAAAAACATGAAAATATGTGCTAGTTAGTTACATACATGAGGTAGGATCAAAATATACAATGAATGTTTAAGTTAAAATTTTTTATTACAGGGCCAGTGAGATAGCTCAGTGGGCTAAATGCCTGCTTAGGCAAGTGCAGGGACTGGGGTTCAATCCCCAGCACCACATGCTGTGCTGGCCTCGCTCCCAGGTGCACTGAGCTGGCCAACAAGACTGGGCATGGTGGTGCATGCCTGTAATCCCAGCGCTGGGGAGGTTGAAAATAGGATCACTACAAGTCCAAGCTGTGTGGTGAGACCCTGTACCAAATACATTTAAAAAATTATGGTAAATGCATGTTGCCATTAATCCCCTTCAAACTCCTATTCATCATTGCTTCCAACATACTTATCCCATCATTCCTGCCACTTCTGAAACAGTTCTGGAAATTCCCTTTCATGTGTGTCTTTAGGAGGTATGATAAAAAGTATAGTGACCGTGTTTGGACTCTTTTAGAATATTTTGCTGAGTTTACACACCTATAATATTCAAATAACGGAACTTAACAAAAAAAGGGGGTACAGATGAATGTCCATTTTGTATCTGTGTATTCAAAGTGGTTAGGATAGATATATAGTTACATTCTCTTAATGAATAGAGGGATTTGTTCTAATGGTGTTTGTAAATAGGATATCATGTCCGCATCTTGTACAGCAATTAACCACTAGGAAGAATGTATGCAACGTGTTAATTATTGAAACTGTCCTACCAATTTGATTTGAAACTGTCTCATTGCTATTTGTTTCTCAATAAAATTATGGGAAAAAAAGTATAGTGAGTTCTGCTGCTGAGTGCCAGGCAACTGAATAGCAGGCTCCTGAACAAATCTCCCGGTGTGTCCTCAGCTGCCTTATTTACCAGAAACAGCACTAGACCACTTCGGGCTCGTCTCCCATGTCAAAATGACCATGAAAGGTAACATTTGAATTGATTTGGGAATTTGACACAGCTACAGTTGCTCAACCAAAGATACCCATGAAAGAGGACTTCCAGAACTACTTTAGCGAGTGGCAAGAAAGATGGAATAAGTGTGTTCCAAGTAAGGGAGAATATTTAAAAATTTATTGTATGTTATGATCACATGGCACATTTAAAAAACTTATTTGTTTAGTACAGTCTCATTACACAGCTTGTACTGGTAGTGATCCTCACGTCTCTGCTTTCACGTTGCTGAGGTTACAGGTGTGTGCCACCATGCCCAGTTTCGGGGCCAGCTTGGCACGACCACCGTTTCAAGACCAGCATGGCATGCAGTACCAGGGTTCAAGCCCTGGTCCTTGAGCTTGCCAGGCAGGAGCTTCAACCACCAAGCTAAGTCCCCAGCCCCATACTGCACATCTAATGTGCATATTACATGCATGTATGCATTTGCATTGTGGCTTCTACTCTTGAAACCCAAAGAGAAAATATTTAGACTGCTTTCATAGCACCAGTTTTAACTGAAATAAAATATTCTTTTAAAACTGTGAAAAACAAAACACCAATGGTTCCCATATCCTTAGGAAGAATTCTTTTATGCTGTTCTCCCAGCATCAAAATTTAAAAGAAAAAAAAATCCAGAGGGCTGCGAATTCCCTAGAGAGTAGTAGATAAGATTAAGAACTTGTGGAGGGGACAGAGCGCTGTGCAGATCTAGACTCCTGCACTGATTACTGGGGAGCGTGGGGCAAAGTCTCCAAGCTTTTGGTTTCAAATAGGGCTAATGCAGCCCAGCCCATGTGCACAGGACCTATCATCAGCATTTGGCATGTAGGAAGCTTTGGTTCTTTACCGGGTGGTGTGCTGTTCCTAACAGCTGTGGAAAGTGGAGGGCATTTGGCTTCTGCCTCCTGCAGGCCTGTTCTGGAATTCACCAATGATGCCAAGCTCAGTACCCGGGTCCTTGAGCTTTAGCTTTAACCAGAGAGGTTAGTTCTGTGGTTGCAGCATGGCCAAAGATTTTCCTCCCCCAAGCCCCAGCCATACTGTGGGAGAACAAGTGAAAACATACGTGCACATTCCTTCATGGGGTCTCATTTTCTGCCTCTGCTCTTGGCATGCACTGGTCCATCAAGGATTTATATTTTAAGTATTTTAGTACAGGGTCTACAGGATCTCACCACACAGATCAGACTCATGGTGATCCTCCTGTTTTCAGCCTCTCAAGAGCTAGGATTATAGGCATGCGCCACCATGCCCAGTCTCAGTTGTCGTCTCAACGTGCTCCGGAGGTGGGGCCAGCACTAGACTCTTAGGATCGAACCCTGGTCCCTGCACCTGCTGGGCTATCTGCCGGGCCCTCCATCAAGCATTTTAGAACTGTAGGCACCTAAATGCATGAAAGTATGGATGTCTTAGCAAATTCCACAGGATTGTGCATTCAATACTTATACAAGGTTTGATTCTTTTCTCTTCTTATACCTCTGTGCTTCAGTACTGTGAAAAAGCAAGGGCTGACTTGGGAGTTTTGGTTTTCAACATCAGCTGAATATCTCTGTTCTTGTGTGAGAACAGCCATCAGCCAAAGGGAAACATTCTCACTGGGTGACACTGGGAGAAGCTGTCCAAAAATACTTGGAAGACAACACCTTTCCAAGACCTCCACTCTTCCTTTTTTGGACACAGCAAAAATCATTAACTTGGTACTGAATTTTTACCCAGTGAAACAACATGTTTTCCCAGTCCATTTTTGTTCCTTCCTTGCTCAAGCTAGTGGGTCTGATAAGAAAGGAGAAAATAACAATGGCACATTCCTGCACTTTCAAGTGAAGCCGTTTTCAGCCCTGCTGCTGGGCTGGGTCAGTGCCATTTTTCAGCCAGACAAGCCCAGCCAAGGCTGGAAGCTATGCAGGATCTACTTCCCAAACACCTGCTTAATTGAAGATCTCAGCCTTGGAGAACTCACTTGTTGAATTCCTGGGACATCTGCACCCCACGTGTCCTACAGTCTTGGGTGATCATTAGAAGTGAACTCTCTTTATGTTTGCAGTACTTTTCCCATTTGCCTGATATTAAGCAAGGAATACCAAAGCTTGCTCATTCTGCACCTCTAATTAGGCAATAAATATCTGGTCCATTTTCCAAACAACAAAAAAATCTTTCACTCTTGGAGGAAACCAGCTGGGATTCAGGGCTTAACCTCTGCATGGATTCTATTTTTCTATTTATAAAATGAGAGCTTGGAGGAGAGTTCCAAAAGGCCCTTTCTAGGTATGATCTTCTACACAGACAAACTATGCAAGCAATGAGGGTCACATTGTTTGCATCCGGGCTAATTTTTTTCATCTTCAGAGTGTGCACTTGATAAACATCAACTGACTCTGTTACTTTCAAAGTGGGTAGGGAACTGGCCAAAGCTGTTCAACAACTGCCAATACGAGAACTATCTTTGCAATGCCGTAGGCGGGGGGGGGGGGACACCATATGTCTTTTTATCTTAAGCATCATGCATCAAGATGTTCCAATGGCAAGAGGCTATTGATTGAAATCTAGACATTTTTTAAAGATCATGAAACTTGGGCCTGGGCTGTGGAGATAGCTCAGTGGCATAAGTGCCTGCTTGGCAAGTGCAAGTTCCTGAGTTCAATTCCCGGTACCAAAAAAATTAAAAATAAAAAAATAAAAGCAGGACATGAGATTTGAGCCATTATTGCAATTGCAAAACAAACAGATATGGAGCTCTAATTAGATTTCCATTTGCTAAAATTCTTGCCACTTGTCCGTCACCAGGAAAGATTTTTGAATCTATACAAGCCAATGGTATTCAAATCTAGCTATCCAAGAGAATCGCCTGACTATATCAGAATGTCCGCATTGGTGCTTGGAAAGCCGTATTACTTTTTAAAGTTATCTAAATAAATCCAATATAAAACACTTGCTGGATACCACTGGGCTAAACCAATATTCATCAACTTTAAAGTGCATATGAATCAGGGCTAGAGACAGCTTGGTGATCTAAGTGCCTGCCTGGCAAGCACAAGGACCTGGGTCCAATCCCCTGTACCACATGCCATGCTGGCCACCCAAAATGGGGCATAGTGGCACATGCCTGTAATTCCAGTGCTTGTAGACTGAAACAGGAGGATCACTGCAAGTCTGAGCTGCCTGGTGAGACCCTGTACCAAATAAATAAATAAGTACTTTTTTAAAAAAGTGCATTTGGGTTTGATTGCTGGGTCTGCCATGCTGGCCCTACTCCTGGGGTGTGCTGGATGGTGATTGAGACTGGGCGTGGTGGCGTGGGCCTGTAATCCCAGCACTTGGAAGGCTGAAAACAGGAGGATCACTAGGAATTGGATCTGTGTAGTAAGACCCTGTCGACACTATACTAAATACATTTAAAGAGAAGAAGCAGCACATATGACTCAGTGAGATGCCCATTACAATGCAGATGTAGGTTCTGCATTTCTAACAATGTTCTGGGCAAGGCCGATGCTGCTGCCTCGGAGACCAGGCTTTCTGCAGGGGTGGGTTAGGCTGTTCCTAGAAACATTTGTTTTTCAACCCACGAAACTTGCTTAGAGTTTTACAAGGTATTCAAGACACGAAGCAATTTCAGTATTGAAAGATCCAGCAGCAATTCCTGATTGAAATCTCCCACCTTTAAGATAAAGCCTCTTGGCCCTGCAGACCCGTGGGTTCCACATCCATGAATTTGATACACTGCACATCAAAAATATTTGGAGGAGATGGCATCTGTACTGAACAGGTGCACACCTTATTGCCATGATTCTATAAATACTGCTATTAATAATGAATATTTATACAGCATTTACATTGTATTAGGTATTAAAGTGACACAGTTATAAGCCAATCCAATGCTATTTTGTATGAGTCTTGAACATCTGGGGACTTTAGTATCGGCACAGGGCATGAACTTGGAACCAAATCCCTGTGAATATGGAGGTGGGACTGCGTCATAGCTTTAAAGACCCTGGCACAGTCTAGCCAGAGTGCTGCTCTGTGGGATAGACACTGACCACCGCTGCTCAATTCCACCCACAAATACTCTGGTTTCTCTTCTGATAATATAAACCTTTCACCTTTTTCATTTCCACCTACAGTGGTCAAGCGCCTGATCTGGGGTGCTGTGTGCCTCCAAAGGTCATCTGTCCTTCTAGTCACGGGTGGCATCCTGATTTCCTACAAATAAATTCAATTCCCTGAATATTAACTAAATTCTTAGAAATACTTCCCAAAAGTTGACCAAAAGTACAGAAGATTCTAACTAGGAGAAAAGACATTTCTTTTCTTTTTTGGTGGTACTGGGGATTGCCAGGCAAGCATTTATTCTTCTGAGCTATCTCCCCAGCAGAAACTTTTTTTTTTTTTTGTGGTACTAAGGATTGAACTCAGGACCCTGTGCTTGCCAGGCAAGCACTTACTCTACTGAGCTATCTCCCTGGGTCCACATTTTCTTTAATACAGAGCATCATTTTTAACTGAACAGTTATGAACATTTGCATATTTATAGAGTTTATGAACACTTATGAATCTCTAAATGCTATGGATCTTGAATCCTGTAATCTTCTGTCTCCCCATGGGCTCCTTGCCCCCATAATCTATGATAGTAGGCACAAGGCACTAGGTTTAATTCCCAGAGGGAGGGGGCAGTCAGTATCGTAGCCTGTGATGGCCTTGTCCCCTCCCACCTATTCCCTAACTGATTCCCCATCTCCAGTCTGTTGTCTCAGTTAACAGTGCCACCATTTTCCTAGTATCTACAGCTAGAACCACAGCAATCCTTAAATCTCCCACTCACGTCCTATACTAACTTCCAAGAAATGCAGTTGGAAAAATGCCAGTTCCTTCTTTTTTTATGTCCCCCACCCCCCAACACTCCAGGACCTCTAGTCAGCCTCCAATCGCTCCCTGCTGGAAGTACACTAAGCACAACCTCCAGAACAGCCCAAAACAAAAAACAACCCCATGTCTCTGCTATTCAAATCATGCATCCCCTCCTGAGAGACCTCAGGGCATTTTAGTTACATGTGAGTACTCTGACCTATCAGGCATATCTCTGTCCAGTCAGGCACAACGCACAGAGTTTACCCAGTATTACAGAACTGGCCACATGAAGATCCAGCTATTATTCAAATTTATGAAAAGCAGGAAATGGGCTTTATTCACATCCACAGCCCAAGCACCTAGAATAGTGCCGGGCACACTTGGTGTAAATTCTACTGGAAATTAGCACTCTTCCCTTTAAGACCTTTCTGATGGCAAAACAAGAACCGCACTTAAGTCACTGGTCACCACGATACACTGGTTCATCCCTTTGTAGGGTTCACATTGCATTCCCATGGGATAAGGGCAAGCTGTTAGACTTTTGCAGATGATTTGGGTGCCAGCACAGCCTCTGGGTGAAGTTTATAGTGTTTAGAGGACAATTCCCACTCTTGTCAGGGCCCCAGGCTGACTTTCAGTGTTCTCAACCTCCAGAAGCTTGGATGCATCATGTCTGTCTTTGTCTGAGCTGCTATTTTTTTTAAAAGTTAGTTGGGCACAGTGGCATTTGCCCATAATCCCAGCATTCTGGGAAGCTGAGGCAGGAGGACTACAAGTTTGAGCCCAGCCTGGGAAATTTATTCACTTAGTGAGACCCTGTTTCAAAAGAAAAAAAAAAAAAACTGACTAGGGATATAGCTCAGGGTGAAGGGGTCTGGGTTCGAACTTTAGCACTGGAAAAAAAAATTAAAAGAACGCACCAGGACACCTGTCCCACAAGTCATTATCCCTCACAATTCTGGAGGCTGGAAGTCCAGGACCAGAGTGTCTGTACATCCATGCCTCCCTGAGGGCTTGAAATTTCAGATGAGAAAAAAATTTATTCTCTACATGAACAGGAGGGAGGAATGTCAGAGAAAGGAAGAAAAAGATATACCTTCCTGGCCTGAAAATCACATCAATAGGACCTCTTAGAGCACAAATGGCAAAGCTAATCAGTTTTTCCATCTGGAACAAAACCTTCAGCTGCCTGTGAGAATACCCAGGTGTGCAAATTCACCCCAAAGGCTTAATCAGCCAGGAGCAGCCACAAACATTCTCTGCTGGAAATCCCCAGGTGCAGTCTTCCCACACGGAGACCCTGTCGTATCTGACTGCCTTGCTACAGATATGACCCTGTGTGTGTTGGTGGCCTTTTGTCATGGTAACCTCCGTATCCCTAAAACACAGCAAACCTCTCTGGCTAGAAGAGTGGAAAAGAGACGCACAAAAGATATGCATGGGCTGGGCTGGTGAGATAGCTCAGCGGACTAAGTGCTTGCTTTGGCAGGGACCATGGTTCAATCCCTGGCATGCCATGCTGGCCCCCCACCAGGGGGCGTGCTGAGCTGGCAACCAAGTCTGAGCAAGGTGGCGCCTGCCTGTAATCCCAGCGCTAGGGAAGCTGAAAATGGGAGGATCACTACGAATCTGAGCTGCGTAGTGAGCCCCTGTACCAAATACATAAATGAAAAAAAAAAAAAAAAGGAAAAAAAGTTGTGCGTGGACTGAACATGTGAGACATGGTGGCTGAATCGAGGAGGTGAGCACATGCTGATGCTAGATGGTGAAATAAGAATGTTTCTCACGTAAATCCATTTCTGAAACCCACAGTCTCCTAGGAAGAGGGCGGAGAAGTGACAGATGGCTCTTTCAGTATGACAAGTTTCACAAAATAGGCCAGCAGGTTCTTAACAATTTACACATTTCATCCAGAGACCAATCCATTCTGTGGGTCTCCTCTGTTGTCCCCAGCCCTCTACCCTAGAACCCTCCACCCTGGTAGGGTTCAAGGATCTCTGACCCTGATCCTTAGCAGACAACCCCTGAATGTCAGAGAACAACTGTCCTGGGCAGAGGTGAAACTTTAGAGGTAGGAGAAGAGATGGAAAGATGGGCAGTACAGGGGTTAGGGGAGGACAAGGAATCCCTGGAGACCCCCTCCGCTGGGGGGAGAGGAGTGGCCACAGGTCCTAAGGTTGGCAAAGTGAGAGCTACACCCATACATAGCACAGGGTGGAAACAGCCACGCCCTACTTCCTGCTACCCTTTGGACTTGGTAAGACTTAGATTATATCTCTTGAACCTAAAATAAATATTTGAACTGAGTTGCACTTTTCAGGATTGCGTATTCACCTGGGAGCAGGTGGTGCCCCTTCGTGGCCAGCCCTGGAGCTGAGCTGCAGAGCTAGCTTTCCCAGTTGAGGAGGCAAGAGGTGAAGGGCTGCTCCCCTCACTCTCCTCAGCCATGAAGGGCCTGCACACAAGGCCTAAGGCCAACAGCGCATCTGTTTCAGATTCTTCTGTGCCACCCACATTTTCCCTGGACCAATGCTCTCATAGGTTCCAGACTCTCCAGGCTCCAAGATAAATGACACACAGGCCATGTTTGTTTACGGCCTACCAGAGAGCACACAGGGCGATTCCTTCAACATGGCAAGTGTCATGCTAGGGAGATGAGCAGGCATCACCAGGAAGAACAGGCCTCTTTGAGTAGAGGACATTTGGATGAAGCTAGAGGGTGACAAGGCAGTGACTCTGTGGCCCTCTGGTATCCATACTCCTCACCAAAGACTGCATTTGTAGCTTCCATTACAGTTAAGTATGGTTATAGGACAAACTTCTGGGTAGTGGAATCTAATGAAAAGCAATGCATACAACATCTGGATCATGCTGTCCTTCCTGTGCTGGGATGCAGTTGTGATGGAAAGAGGTAGAGCAGACCACTTGGATCCAGAGACGAAAGCCACACACCAAGCTATCCTACCAGCTGGGCCTCTGCCTGGAGCATGAGAGAGAAGTGTGCCTCTCTTGCATCTAAACAATGTATCGAAGGCCTTTTTGTCACAGAGGGTTAGAGTGCATTCTACAAATCAGCAGGAATTGGCCAATAGAGAAAGAACAGCACATGCAAGGGCCTGGAAGCATGAGAAGCACAGGACATTCAGAGAGCTAAGAGCAGCTGAACTCCAGCAGTTAACACCAGCGGGTGAGCAAAGCGAGTGCTGGCAGGGCTGGCATGTGGGATGGCAGCTCAGTAGCAAAGGTGTCATGTACCAAGCGAGGTCAGCTGTGAGAGGGAGGGGATGAAGCCAGAAAGAATTGGAAAGGAGAAAATTAAAGAAAATGAAGAGGCAGAAAGGGAAGAAAATAGAGCAGGAGGTGAGACAGAGAGAGAAAGAAATAAAAGCACGGATTTTCCCTTCTGCATGTGGGTGATGGGTCTCAGCTCAGGGGATTGTTTTCTCCAGTGCAACCCTACAGGCATCCTTGCCTTTTGCAGTTCAGCAACGACTGGCCCCAAGTCATGTTTTGATGAGTTTGTTTCCATTGGAAAAGTTTGACTTTAATATTTAAAAAAAAAAAAAAAAAGCCACAGTAAGGTGAGCCCTTCTCCCTCAATTTATCCCTTGACACTGAAGGGTGGGGTCAAGAGTTTGCTATTTAAAAAAAAAAGTTAGGGCTGGCCAGATAGCTCAGCAGATTAAAGCATCTGCTTAGGCAGATGCAGCTGCTAGGTTTGATCTCCAGTGAGCCATCGGGCTCTGCCTCCAGGGTGCACTGAGATGGTGATTGAGACTGGGCATGGTGGCGAGCGCCTGTAATCCCAGGGCTTGGGAGGCTGAAAAACGAGAAGGATCACTACAAGTTTGATCTAGGTAGTGAGACCCTGTAGACTCTATATTAAATACATTTTTTAAAAAGTCTGCTATTAAACTCCTCCTCTGCTGGGTTCTTACAAATGCTTCTGCAATGACAGCAGGAAGAATGGAGAAAATTCTAATACAAACCACTAAAAGCCACTGACCCAACACACGTCCCTGTGGCCACGCCTCTCTGTTCCCACATGCCACTGAGCTCACTCTGCATTCTCCACTCCATCCAACCAGGCTTCTATCTCTTACATCACCCCTCACAAGGGCCACCAGTGACCTCCTCAGTTCCAAACTCAATGGCTGGTTATCATTCTCAGCCTTCTTCTTTCATACTTTTTGGGCAGCATTTGGCACAGCCAACCTCTTCTGTCTGCTTTAAATACTCTCTTCATTGGTCTCCCATGATCCTCTTCTACCTTGCTTTGGGGGCATCCCAAAGCCTAGCCTGGTAACCAGTGTGGCCAAGTCACCATACAAACTCCAGCTTTTTCATTTGAGCATCACCTGGCCTTGACTTTCCTACCCTGCATAGCTGGCCCAGAAGAGACAAGTCAGTAGATGTGCCGAACTCAAAAATGCTGCTGGTGAGTCCCAGCCCAGGTGCAGAGTGGGCCGGACCCTCTCCCAGCCCCTTGGGCCGCCCCCCCCATCACTCCGCAGTGCCTCCCCCACCCCGCCTGCCGAGTAGGATTTTCTGCCGAGTTCCGGGAGCCCCCAGACCCAGTCCTAGCCCAGGTC
>NW_004524646.1:3980210-3985775 GCF_000260255.1 Octodon degus
CACTAAGAAGAATATATGCAGTGTATTATTTGTTGAAACTGTACTTCCGATTTGATTTGAAACTGTCTCATTGCTATCTGTTTATCAATAAAACTTTGGGGAAAAATGCTGCTGGTGGCAGAATTGTACAGCTGGGAAGAAATGAGGGTGCATCCGGTCTAGTGCTTTTCCTTGAAGAGTGCAGAAAGCATTAATCCAGTGCTTCTTCACCTTGGCTATGCATTGGAATCACCCCGGAAGCTGCAAATCGGCCCTTTTCCAGCAAAGTCACATTCTGCCTTTCTGAAGTATTCTGGGCATCATGTACGGAAGCTCCCCCTTTTCTTTTGCCACAAGGCAGGCAGTGGTAGCCTGGTGTCCAGCCAAAGTCCTGATCCAGGGTCACACTGACCTGGGAGGTGGGGACTCAGTGGATTGTTCAGTCTCCTCTAAGGACACTAGTTGTTTGCCACAGATGGGCTTTGAGTCAGGGGTGGTAACACGGCTACTCTCAGACTATCATCCTTGTGAAAATGACTTGAGCCTCAGGGGAAGGAATGTAGACTTCAGTCCTTCTCTCTGCCTGCAGTGCTGCCTGCTGCAGAGAGCACCAAGATGGGGGGATTAGAAGGAGCCCCCCACTCCCAAAGCAGGTTTCTATCAGCCCATGTCCCAGGTTTCTCTAAGACTCTCTCGGGTCAATCAGATGTACAGCGAGTTCTGACCTGTGGAGCATGCGCTCTTTAGGGACACAGATCATATTTTAATCCCTTCCACATTCCTAGATGGTAGCTGAAATATTCAGCTAATAATACACAACAGAGCTTTGGTGAAAGGCTTAGATGACTCACCAGCCACTGCACTGTGTGCTTCACTTAGACCGTCTCACTGCATCCACCCAACCACTCTACAGGGTTGGTGCTATTCACCTATTTTATAGATAAGGAAACTGAGACCTGAACAGATTAAATAACACATCCAACAGCCACAGCTAGCTATTGATGGAGCTGTACTCATCCATTTCCACCACAGGAGACCCTCATGGGACACAAATGAACAATCTCCATCTCACCCCATCTTACAGCATGCTGGAAAGGCTGGCTGAAGTTACTTACTGGCCATAATCACCAGATACGGCACAGATGAACTTGGCTGACATTAGGTTAAATAAAAGAAGCCAGTCCCCAAAGAGAAATACAGTAGGTTACCCCCTATATGAGGTATCTAGAGTAGTTCCAAAAGTGGAATGGTGATTACTAGGGGCTGGGAAGAGGGAAGAGCCACATGAAATTCTTAGATGTAAGTGAATGTACTTATCACTATTGAACTATTCACTAAAAGGTGGCACATTTTATGTTACATAGATAATTTGACTGCAGTAAAACATTTAATATCTGTAAGTGAAAGCCTATGGTTCACGGGAGTCCATTCCAAGTTTTACAAACTATTCCTATACCGAGAGGTAACCAACCTGTGATCCAAACCCAAGCCCCGTGCGGAGTACAGCAGATGTCCTGCCTCCTGGAGGAGCTCAACCTTCCAACTCAAAGAGAGATGGCTGAGGGGGGAAGCAACAGCTGATGAGAGATTGGGAGGGAAGCAAGAATAGAGGTCATGACTAGGACACGGGGTCCTTCCAGCTGAGCCTCGCGGTGCCTCAGTTCAAAGCACAAGAGGGTGTGAACACACAGGCTTTGGAGTCATGCCTGGTTCCAATCCTGATGTCCTTTTTAATATTTATGTATTTACATTGTTTTCAAACAAGATCTGTGTTTAAATGTATTTGGGGTCTGTTTGTTAGCCCTTATAAACCTTGATGTTCTCATTTATGATGGGAATAACTAGTGGTACTTAATCTGAGAGATTTTGTGAGGCATTTACATAAGTAAAGTCCTTAAAATAGTGCCAGACCCAGAACTGGCCCTCAGATAATGCTGATTAAAACTTCAGGTCAAGGATCAGGAGGAAGAAAGGAAAAGAAGAGAGAAAGAGGAAGGGCCAGAGCTGGTTCCTCAGTGGCCCTCAGGCAAGCCTTCCACACACTGTCTTCTTCCCTGGAGGCTCAGGTCTCAGACCTCTTGTATCTGGTAAGGCCGATCAATCCAGTCTTCTGTGGCCCCAGTGAAGGTCCCACCCTCAGGGCACACACATCCTCCTCTTCCACAGGCAGGGCTGAGGAGACCCTCTGCAGGGTGCAAGAGGGAAAGATGTCAGTGTGCCTGGACAGCCCCCAATGTGCCATTGTGTACAAAAGCAGGGCCTGCTGCTAGCCAAATACAGAGACAACTTCAGGAAAGGAGGGAGGAAGACCCCTCACCTGATGCCACTTTCAGAAGTACTTGGGAGCCCAATGATGTTACTTCATACTTTCTGCTGTGTCTGTGCTACCGTCTTATGAAGTTTCTGTCAATATTGTTTCTATAAACATTGCCTAGAGTGAACATTATTCCAAATATTGTTGCTCTGTGTACATATTGTTATAATCTATACATTGTTACAATATAAAAAAGCTGGTATGATATATAAATGCTATTATAATATATAAATATTTGATATTTCCTCTGACATAAGAATGTTCTAGCATTTCCCCCTAGGGATCCTTCTCAAGGGCCTGTTTACCAGGCGTCTTCAAATGGCACTCCAGGGGCTTCGGCAAAAGCAGAGGCGCTAATGATTCAGTCTTCTCTCCTTAATGTGCCAAAGCAGTTATTGATTCAAAAACAGGAGGAAGCATTCTCATCAAAGTAACACTTGTTAATTCCTCTCTTCCTTCCTTCTTTCCTTCCTTCCTTCAGTTAATCAATGTTATTGACTAGTGCAGAATGAATTTATAATTTTCACTCTGTCTTCTAATACTATCTTAATACTTCAAGTACTCAATACTTCTTAATATTCAATAATGTGTAAAGTTTCTTTTCTATCTGTCCAGCATTCTCTCAGGCAACGCTAAGGTCTTAATGCCTTGTTACATAACTGACAGAAATAGAGCAGAGATTGTTAGTTTACAGGACAAAAAGTACATATTAAGAACTTAGTTGTTCCACTATTAAGTAGGTTTATGTCAGTTTCCCCATTATAGCATGCCTGAATCTGGGGGATCCAATGAGACAGGAGATCCCACTGAAGGAAATGCTACTTTAAATGTGTTTATAAAACCATTCCCATTCCAGTTAAAAAGAAAGCCCTTTTCTGGGCCATTTTATTTTTATTGAGAAACAAATAGCAATGAGACAGTTTCAAAATGGATTAGTAGGACAGTGTAATAATTCATACATTGCATATTGCTGTCTTCATAGTGGTTATTCATAGTGCAAGATGCGGACATGATATCCTGTCCAAACACTACTACTACAGATCTTTCTTCTCATTTAATTAAGAGAAAATAGCTGTATATCTATGCTAACTATTTTGTATATACAGATACAAAATGATCCTTCATTAATATCCCCTTTTTTGGTTTAGTTTTGTCAGAGATGAGTATTCCATTGCCATTTAAATATTGCAGGTGTGTGAATTCAGCAAAATATTCCAATATAGTCCAGTAGTCCGTAATAGTAGTTGGGTTATCCGTAGGACTGGCAATGTCAGAAGTTGTTGACTTGAGCCTTTTACAGCTCAGCATATTAATATGGCTTTACTTTTTATACCTCGTTTTTATACTTTTCTGCTGGATGGTTAAGACCAAGATAAAGCAAGACCTATATAACAAAAATGTAACTTTTGTATCTGACAAGGTCAGTCAAATCCTCTCAGGATTTATCCTGAAACCCTGTACTGCAGTTTGTAGATCCTTTGTTGGTGTCGGTCATGTGATGAGTCACAGCCATTGCTTGACCAAACTACTGTCTGTGAAAGCCTGAGAGAATGTTTTCTCTCCATGTGACTCTCTTCTGGGTCGTTTTATAAGGAATGAGAGAGGTATTGTCTAAACCTGTTGCATGTTAGAATGAATCTGAAGGTGTCACATTACAGTTTTTCAGGCAGCCGCTTACAGGGTCCACAGTATTTGTTTCTCAGCCAAAAAGCAAAAGGGTGAGCAGGAGAGAGGACAACCTTGACAATTTTGAAGCCTACTATATTCCTGGTGTTCATTTAAAAAGTAAGGCTGAGGGCCAGCAAGATAGCTCATCGGACTAAGCACCTGCTTAGGCAGGCTCCGGGACCGGGGTTTGATTCTGGGCACCACATGCTACACCAGCCCCAGCCCTGGGCATGCTGAGCCTGCCATGGAGACCGGACTTGGTGGCGCACACCTGTAATCCCAGCACTGCGGAGGCTGAAAACAGGAGGACCACTATGAGTCCGAGCTGTGTAGTGAGACTCTGTACCAAATACATAAAAAATAAACAAACAAATAAATAAAATACAAAGTCAGGCTGTTTTGGAATATGATCTAGCTGGTGGGATTGGATGGTTTTTCTGAGCAGGAAGACATAATTATTTTAATCCTTGATCAATAGGCTTTCATTCATCTGTCATTCATTATATTAGCAAACATTTACCAAGCTGCTTTAATGTTCTTGGCATAGAGCTCAGCACTATGGAGACCAAAATGAGTAAATCGTATTCCAAACAAATTCAAAGACTCAATGTCACACAAACCATATTCTCTGATCGCAAAGCAATTAAGTTGAAAGTCAATATGAAAAGGTAAGTTGAACTCCCACAAATGCGCACACTTTAAGAATTCACCATCAAATAAATCATGGCTCATAGGAAGTAACCATCAAGGAAACTGTAAAAGTTTTATAACTTAATAGCAATGAAAATACTATATAGTCCTGACACTTTGGTCAACAATAAATCTACATGTAAGAGTATAGGAGCTGAATAATTCCTGCTACCTCATATTTTACTGTACCTTTTCAAGGCTTTGATATTTAGATATATAAACACAATTGTGTTACAACTGCCTACAATGTTCAGTAGAGTAACCCTCAGGTTATAGCCTAGGAGCAAATAGCAACACCACATAGTCCAGACGTGGAATAGACCCTACCCTCCAGGTGTGTGTAACTGTGCTCTAGGATATTTGCACAAGATGGAATTTCCTAACGCTATTTTTCTCAGAAAATGTCCTTGTTGCTAAGAGATACTGCATATACAAACTTGCAAATAAACATAGGAAAATATACATATTCTTAATGATCTTAGAAAACAAAAAAGGCTTACAATTCCTACGTTAAGCACATAGCCTGAGAAATTGAGACAGGAAAAAAGAAAACCAATACTTAGAATACAAAAATATAATGAGATACTAAGCATAAAAATAGTGGAATAAAAAGTAAAAAGAAAAAGAAATAGAGAGGGTCCAATGAAGTTAGAAACTGGGTCTCTGAGGGCCAGGGAGACAGCTCAGTAGAATAAGCGCTTGCCTGGCAAGCACAAAGTCCTGAGTTTAATCCCTGGTACCAAAAACCACCCCCCCAAAACAACAAACAAACAAACACCAAAAATAAAAATACTAATTCAGAAATTGAGTCTCTGAAAATTAGCATAAATTGAAATGACACAGATAGATAGATAGGTAGATAGATAGATGTATCTATATATATTATTATTGGTACTGAGGCTTAAACTCAGGAC
>NW_004524646.1:3986075-3987109 GCF_000260255.1 Octodon degus
GAGGTTGTAACAGGCGGATCACTATGAGTCTGATCTACATAATGAGACCCTGTAGACCCTGTACTAAATAGAAAGAAAGAAAGAAAGAAAGAAAGAAAGAAAGAAAGAAAGAAAGAAAGAAAGAAAGACCAGTACACACACAAGAGACATGAAAATAGCAACAGAACTGTAGATGCATCAGAGGTACACACACATACAAAATCATACCTTATTGATCATGTGGGCAAATTCTAATCATTTTCCCATAAATAAATCATTTTAGTCTTCCAGAGAATAGAAAAGAAAGAACATTTTACTCTACTAAGTTAATATGATATCAAATCAACAAAAACAATTCAAAAAGGAATGTGAGAGGTTATTTATAGATATTGATGACACAAACTCTAATGAAAACATTAGCCAAACAAGTCGAGCAGTCGATTTTATTGCATTTTTTATTTTTATGTTATGTACTTGGTACAAGGTCTCACTACCCAGCTTGGACTCCTAGGGAGCCTCTTGTTTTCAGCCTCCCCAGTGCTGGGATTACAGGCAAGTGCCACCACACTCAGTCTCAGTAGCCAGCTCATCATGCCTGGGGTGGGGCCAGTGTAGCATGTGCTGCTGAGGACCGAACCCCGATCCCTGTGCTTGCCTAAGCAGGTACTTAGTCCGCTGAGTTATCTCGCTGGCCCTTGGGCAGTAAATTTTAAACAAATTATGCTATATCAGGGTTTTCCTCGAAATGAATGTTAAGGTAGCTTTAAAAAAAATCCATCAATGCAATTCCTAAAATAAGCAAATTTTAAAAATCATATAATTATCTCAGTACTGGCAGAAACCTTTTTCATCTGAAAACATAAAACATCCATTCATAATTTGAGCAGCAATAACAAAGACAACAATGAAACTGGCCAAGTGTTAGAGTCCATACTTACAATCCAAGCATGCTGGGAGGCTGAGGCAGAAGAACAGTAGGTTCAAGCCTGGCCTGCACACTTAGTGATTTAGCAAAACAGTGTCTCGTAATAAAACCTAAAAGTAGTATGGGGATG
>NW_004524646.1:3987409-4026858 GCF_000260255.1 Octodon degus
TAAGAATTAGAAAAGAAGAGGATTAGAGAGGGTAGCCGGGAGGGTGAACATGATCAGTATACAATCTGTACATGTACAGAAATCTCATGTCAAAATCAACTTGTTTGTTCAATTAATACATGTTAATAAAAGTAAAAGGGACAAAACTCATTATTCATAGGCAAAGTGACTATCAGAATAATCCAAAAGACTCTACGAAGTATAGAAAATAAGAGAATTTTTAAAATAATAAGATAATTTTATAAGCCTTGTGGATATATTCAAAACTAAATTATATTTTAACAAATTAACAACAAAGGATAGTGGACTTTTTAAAAGATGCAATTAATGGGGCAACAAAAATACAAGATTTTTAGCAATGAATCTAGACACAGATGTGTAAGAATTGTTTGGATAAAAACGCTAATATCTGATTGAAAGATATTAAATAAGGCCTTTAAAAGAGGGTTAGTGTTCAAGGATACAAAGGATCAATAAAATAAAAATGTCAGCTCTCTCCAAACTTCCTAAAGCTAGAAACTCAGTGCAATTACAACCAAAATCTCAAGAGGGTTTTCAAGGTACTTAGCTCAAGAATCATGACACTTCTAAAGAAGACAGAAAAAACATGTTTTATCAGTTGATAAGATGAATGATAAAGCTATAAAAATTAACACTGAATGAGACTGGTACACTTATGGACAATGCAAAAGATAAAAAACAACCCAGAAAGATTGAAAACCTCTCTGGACATTGGTAGGCAAGATAGAGGCATCACAGAGCCACGGGGAAAGGCGAGGCTAGTCAACAAAGGTGTTGGGGGGACTGGAGATAACCTTAGGAAAGGAGGTGAAACCCAGTCTGTTGTCTCACCATATACACAAACTCCAAATGGCTTCAATTTGTACAGTGAGCCAAAGTCTTCACATTTGTAAAAGACCAAAATAGAAAATATATTCATAATCTAAGAGCAGGAAAAAATTTCCCAAACAGCCTAACCCAAAGACACTAACTATAAAAAAGAAATGTTTACAAACTCAACTGTGTCAAAATTGAGAACAACCATTGCTCAAAACTGCCATAAAGACACTAGAAAGATGCGACGAGTTGGGAGAAGATAGTGATAATCTATGTCACTTTAAAAGGAACAAAATCTAAAAATATAAAGAATTCATTCAAAGCACAACTATATAAATGAAAGAAAGCTCAAAAGAAAAATAGACAAAAGACAATTTCATGAAGGGGAAAACAAATTACCAATAATTTTATTAAAGATAATTAACTTCATTTGTAAGCTGGGAAGCACTACTAAGAACACAGGCCAGGGAAACATTTTACAGCCATTAGACTGGGAGAAATTAAGAAGTTTGTCAATGCCAAGTGCTGGTAAAATTGTGGGTCTAAATAAATCTGCATGTATTGCTGATTGCAGTGTAAACTGGTACAACTCTTTTGGTAAACAGGAAAGCATTATTTTGTAAAGCTGACATCACTGTATCATACTGCCCACCAGTATGGCACCCAGAATATTGAAGCATCATTCGTTCTCTGACACAGTTAAAAAAAAAAAAAAAACGACTACACTAAAAACAACCCAATCTCTTCTGACAAAGGAATGAATCAATAAACTGTGGTAGAGTCTAGTCTCCCAGTGGAAAAGTATACAAAGACAAAACTAAACTATAGCCACATTCAACACCATAGATGGGAATCTTAGGAATACGATGTTAAAAGAAATACTCAAGCCTCAGAAGACCTTGGGAGGGGCAGAGGCTGCAAATGTGAACTGTGCGCTGCTTCACCAGCACAAGTACTAAGGTCAGGGGCCGGCTCCTCATGCATGCTGTTAATAGACCTTTTTCCATCTGTGTGAGTTATATCCAATTTGTGTATGTTTCGAATATTGTGAAAATCCTTTAATGGTTTACCAGATTTACTGAGAGAGATGAAACAGCTACATCATACTCCAATAAATATAATGGGGCAATTTTTTAAAAATGTTCTGGAATATTTATTTCTGCATGTTTTTTCTGGGTGCTGAAGACTGTACCACATTACTATTAACTCTGTGAGGCAAGCAGAGTAGAAAGTATCATTTTCACTTTACAAAAAAGGAAATCGGGGTTCACGATCACAAAGCTGCTGAGGGGCAGAGCTGAGGTCAGGCCCACATATACTGTCCCTGTCTCTGAGATCTTTCAGTGGTTGCTTCTACCTTCAGCATTTGTAGGAAAAACTTTAGTGTATTTTGGGGTGCCTCAGTACTGAGCACTCAGCATGATTCGTCTCCTTTTTCAGAAAAGCATTATTCCATTGTTTAAGATTTTCTTTCTCAATCACAGCCAGGGTTATACTCCTGGGCAACCATCCAGTTCAAAGGTTCTTAGACACTAGCTTATACTTTGTACATGACCAGCAGGGCTTTTTCCCTTGAGGGCACAAGTTATCCTAATAAAGTTTTTCTTAGGAAATTTATGGCTACATACAGCTATGCATTTGGCTTAATGGATACTAAATAATGTCACATACTTTAAAGAAAAGGCCAGTCTCAAAATTTGCTATAACAAAAGGGCCTGGAGACAAAGAAGGACCAACAGCTCTGTACTGTGAGTGGAGCCAACAAATTCACACAGCCAGGGCCACCACCTCATTGAGAAAAATGGGGTCAGTTACAGGCAGGTGTGTTGATGTGCAGGAACGGAGACGATGACCTTTCCATGTGGTAATATTCTACCGGTATTTTCTTTTTTATTTTTAAAATGTTTCTCCCTAAGGGCAGGAGAAAGACAAAGACAGCAGCACAGAAGAAGTTAAGCCAGATACTAGGTATTTTTTCCTTGATTCCAAGCTTGGTAACAGTTTTATGTTTCTATGAAGAGATTCATATGGTCATCTTCTGGGTGATTTTTAATGAAAGGGTGAGTTTGTGGTCTTTGACAATTAGTAGGCAGCAGGTACCTGCCTACCCAAGGAGAGGTGAGTAGCACAGGTGGTGGCTCTGTGTCCCTTCCTTTTTTTTTTTTTTTACTGGACATCAGTCCCTGGTGTCACAGAAGTGTGTGTGTGGCTGAATCAGCTAGTAAACACATCCTTTGTTATCTTCCCAGCCCTGGTGGCCCAGAACAAACTTCCGGTACTCCTGTTTCGTTTGTTTCTCATGCTCATGTGGCATCCTAACGTCCCTCATTTGGTAAGAGCAACCCAACCTATTTTGAGGAACCACTTCCTGGCGCTTGCAGCCCATAAACTCCAGTTACTTTAGTTCTGCTACTGCCTGCATAGGTGGATTTGTGATGCAGGGTTATTAAACCAAAGCCCCTTAGTTTGTTGATCACAGGGATGAGCTCAGGAATGAACATGGCTACGGGAGCCTGACCACGTCCTCTTTCAAGTACTCTGGGATTGAGACAGTTTCACTGAGTTGCTAAAGTGGTCACATAAAACCCTGAGCTTCTAGAAACCATGCCTGAAATAGCTTCATCTGAAGAGGAAGAGGCCTCTGTACTGAAGATAGGGAAGGAGAAAACTCAAGACTGAATAGCAGTGCTTAAGCCTCTGGATCCTGCCTTGTTGGAGCTAGCTCTACTCCTGGACTTTTTAATTATGGAAAAGAACAAGTTATGCCTGCGATTTTTTTGTTCCTTTGCTACTTTGCTTAACCCACTTTGAGCAAGATTTCTGTCCCTTGTAAACAAATAGTCCTGATCACCAATGCATCAAACTGAATCAAACTTGCCCACTGCTTTATTGAATCAGACGTCTAAGGCTTTCACTTCGTCAAAAGCCAAAACACTCATGGTAACTAATGAATGTGTTTTATTTTAGAAGTCTATATGGAGAAACCTACTCTGTGTTCCTAGAAATCTCTGCAGAATGCCACAGTCTGAAGTTGTCCTTGTTAACCATGGTCACGTTGAGCTCACACAGAACATGACAGATATCTTTTAAGAACGCTGGCATGAGCAGAGGTAATTGGCCCAAAGACACAGGTATCTGAAGCTCCTGCCAATCACCTACAGAACTGAAGGGGTCAATCCTTGGAATCCTATCATGTGCCAGTATAGAATCTCAGATCTAAAGTAAAGCTGGAGGCAACAAGTGAGGAGATAGAGGCATTAACATTCTCATTGTTACCAAAGATGAGGGATCTGCCCTAAGTGACAGCACAAACTCTATATTCTGCACACCATTCTGGAACAAAGTGTTTTTAAGCTATGAGCATTTTTTCAAAGTTAGCCTTCCAAAGGCCAGCTATTTCTGCAGTGTCAGGCTTTCTGGAGTGCATGGCTCTGGATTCATGGGAAGGAACCCAAGCTCTGCTGAGATTGCTTCCACTTCTCTCCAGCAGACCTGGACATTCAGCCAGGAAGGAGGGTGAGAGGGTGGGGTGGTGGTAAGTAGGGGGAGGCAGAAGGTCTCTGGGTTGGGGGGAATAGTCATAGCACTGGCCAACAGAATTCCATTATTTAAGAAGTGATTGAAGAATTTCTTCAAAACTGGCCCAAAGAGTCATTCTGTTTGAACTCTGGGGATTTAAGAATGTTGAACACCCAGTGTGCAGATTTTTCTGCTGACCCGCTACGGTCAAAGAGGGTGAAAGGATGGAAAGAGTTTCTTTTCCTTATAAATTCAGTAGCTCAGCTCTGTTGATGAGTGCAAAGAATCCAAGGAAAGCCTTGTTGCTGTTGTTGATTTCTAACTGCCTCATCTTCCTGTTTACCCAGCACTTATTACTCAACTTTCTTGGACACCAGGTCCTTTAATAAGCCAGGAAAGATTACAGACCACTCTCTGTGTGATAGAAGAAATGAGGGACAGGAGAAAGACACAAAGATAACCAAGAGGGGAGGCTTTGGTGAGTAGAGAACACAGACACATTTCTAAGTCTAAGAAGACGTGGTGATAAATGCCCCAGGAGAGGTACCAGGAAAGCATTTTGGATACCCAGTGTCTGGGAAGGTTACAATGGACTTGAGATGGGGACAGGAAAGATCTAAGAAGACCTCCTACAAGAATCACATATGGGCTGGGCCACTAAGGATAAGGAAAAAGAATGCTGTTTACTGTGGCCCTTCTGAGCTGAGAAGAATACCTGCTGGAGGAAAAGGCCTGTGTTCTGTGATACAAGGAGAATCTTGTGCCTCCAAAATTTACATATTGAAGTTATGACCCCCAGGATCTCATAATGTGACTGTGTTTAAAGATACCTCCTCAAAGAGGTAACTAGTTAACATAGGGCCATGACAGTGGGTTTTAGTCCAATATGACCCTTCTAAGAAGAGGAAATGTGAGGACAGACGTGCAGAGGGACGATGAAGAGAAGACACAGGGAGAAGACAGCTGGCACAAGGTGAGGAGAGAGGCCAGCAATAGATCTTTCCTTTGCAGCTCCCAAAAGAACTAACCCTGCCAATCCCTCAATCTTGGACTTGAAGCCTGCAGAACTGAAAACAATAAATTTCTGTCCTTGAAGCCACCCAGTCTGGCAGTCGTAGCAAACAAGAACACTGCAGGCTTCCATCGCCCTGAGCACCTCCCACGCTGTAGGCTGTGTCCCAGGATTACAGAGGAGGTTGGATGGCCCTAGCCTCCTTCTCCCTGTCTGCTCTCGGGGTTCTTGTTGACGAGACCCTATTAGTGTGCATGTGGCTCTTGGGGCTTGTTTTGGAACACCACATCCTCTTCTATGCGGTCAGTAGGCTGCCCTGGAATGTGATCCCGGCAAGTCTTCCTCCTCAAAGAGGCAGGGCCAAGTCTCACTATCTCCTGTTGTCCTAATGACTTTCTATCTTATTAACCTATTGTGGATTGTCTGGCTGCAGAAGTACCTGGGCCTCCCGGTCTACCTATTGTATCTTTGGTAGGAGATAAAGATAGCAGCCAAATTTACTCAATTTGGAACTATTTAACAAGCTCAAATATAGACAAAATAGATGAAAGCTTGTGGAGAGGATTGAGCTCAACATATCCATGTAATGGGTTGAGTAGAATTTTATGAAACTAGACTCCAGGTAAAGACCCTGAAGCCTACATTCTGAGCCCACTTTAAGACATGGAATTGAGATGTGTGATGTACATGTGCCAAATCCACAAAGGAATTGTAAACATTATGTGCTGCAAACATGTATTGAAGAAAAAGAGAAAAGAAAAAAGAAGGCAATCAAGAGATGGGGAAGGTGGGATAGGGAAAGGCAGTGGAAAAAACAAATTAAGATGTATTGTGTACATGTACCAACTCTCCACAGGAAAGTAAACATTATGCACTATGTACTTGTATTAGCAAATTAAAATTTAAAAATCCCCTTGCTGCCTCTTCCAGGATAGATGTCATGACTCTGGAGTTCTACAGCAGAAAAAAAAAATATCTAAAGAAGAATATATATCTTTTGTACCTGGGCTTACATTATTCTAAAAAAACCACAAAAAAACAAAAAACTGCTTAAAACAGGAAAGTTAACACAGGACAACAGAATCAGAGACCCTGTCCCAAGGCTGTTAATTTGTGAGTCTGTGTTGGTCACTAGTGTCCCAAATACTTCTC
The DNA here is from genome assembly GCF_000260255.1 of Octodon degus. NCBI lineage: Eukaryota > Metazoa > Chordata > Mammalia > Rodentia > Octodontidae > Octodon > Octodon degus. The sequence goes on from NW_004524646.1 coordinate 3,993,930, forward strand.
AAAGAATGGGGATCTGTTATGGCTTGTGTCTAGATCCCCCTGCAGCCTCATGCAGTCAGAGGCGGAGCTTTTTCAGAGGTAGTTGAATCTAGAGTGTGTGATTGATTCATGGTGCAATTCTAGGATTAAGAGTGGGTGATTACTAAGTGAGTCCGCTGATCAGTTTGCCACCGCCCTAATCCTAGTAACCTGAATACAGCATAAGGGGTGGAGAGAGGCTGGTCTTGCCCCTTGCTTGCTTTGCTACCTTCTGCCTGCCACGAGCTTTTTGTCCTCTGTGATGTCTATGCATCATGCTATCCTGCCCTGGAGTCAGCTCATTGCGTATTGAAACCTCTACAAGCTGGGGGCTAAATAACCACTTCTCTGTTTGACTTTGGCTGTTAGGTATTTTGGTTTCAGCAGCAAGAGGAAGCAATCAAGACAGGATCGAAATCCTCCTTACAGGTCATCCTCAGCTCACAGCCTAGAAATGACTTAACCAAGGTCCTTCAGCTGCTGAGTCCAAACTCTCTCCAGAATACAACGTCACTGGTTAAGCATCTGGACTTTATCTCAGCTCTGCAAATGGCCTGGTAAATAGATCTTGGGCAACTTACATCAAATCCTTGATCTCTGGATTTCTCAATTGAACTATACATTTCCCTTCTTTATGAAGAGTCCTCAGGGTAGAATCAGTCACTCTCAAGAAATTTAGTGCATGGCAGCCAGATGATGTTCTTTGTAAGAGCTGGCAACCCTCCTCCTAAGCCCCCTGTGCTGGGATTCCCAAAGTCCCTCAAAGGAACCTTGCTCTTAGTGGAAGGATGAGAGGGGACCAGGAAGGCCCAAACCTGTCCCCCACCTTCCCCTGGCCACAGCAACATCTTCCAGATTTCTCTAAATACCTCAGGTTCATCTTCACTTCTCTTTTGTCAGCAAAAATAAAATTTGATGGTTAAAACCTCAGTGCAGTCTGGCAAAGTCTCAACTTTCTTCTTCTGGAACCCCAGATTGGGTGGCCTCAGATACCACATGGCTCTCCAAGTACCACTTAGAGAATTATGAGAAGTGCTCTGTGCAAGCCAGTCCTAAAACCCTAATTCACTTACCAAGAGAGTTCCCGAGACATTGAAGCAGGGGCTTGTACTGGCTTGTAGGGTTGGTTTGTTTCTGAGAACATATGCTGGGGGGTGGGGGCTTCCCACTAGCTCAGTTGTTTAAGTGACTGCTTAAACAAAGCGGTCAGGCTCATGATGTTGCAGTTTGATCCCAAGAGCCTCATGTCTTACCAGACCTGCCCTGAAGGCATCCTGAGCCAGTTTCCCGGCCAAAAAAAAAAAAAAAAAAAATCCATCCCATCTGAGAACATATGCTGCCAAGCCCAAGATCGAGGTTTCTTCTCTTGGTACCAGTCTACTGGTCACAGGAAAAATCCTGCTCTATGGTCACATCCTGGCATCCTCAACCACCCCATGGCCCCAGTCATCTGTCCTTCAATTACCTGCCATTTTTCCTGAGGGAGAGGAGAGAGGCTGCACCCACATTCCCCCCGTGCTGGTGAGTGAGGGGTGGGGTATAATTCAAGGTTGAAGCAGCACACAGAGATGTGGGAGACTTGGAGATCCAGGTTTGGCCAGATTCCTTGGGGCTGGGGCCTCCTTGACCCCACAGAATCCAATCCATTGCCTGTGATTTTATGAAAATTGTTCAAGGAATATATGATTGGTAACAACCTCACAAAAAGGCTCAAGAATGAAAAAGTTAAAGCAAAAGGTAGAGATAGTCCTGGCGAAAGAATCTATGTAGGAGGTCTGAGGTGGGGTGTTTTCTAAAAACACCTCTGACTGTAGAACTTTTATGTTTCTGCCATACTGGTTGATCTAAGAGGACTCAGCTTCACACAAAGTGGTGTTTTACTCTGCTGCCTGCTAACCCAACCCAGGTATCACACAGGCAGTTCCAGAGTTTGCTCACAACCAGACCACTTACTGTTGCAAAATCAGAGACACATATGGCTCCAGCCCCTGGTGCCCCTTTCCCAGAGGGACCTGGCAAAGTGTATACTCGTATTCATGGTTGAAAGAGGGCTTGAAGCAGGACCCGTATTCATGGTTGAAAGAGGGCTTGAAGCAGGACCCTGAGGACACAGAGGTGATATAGTTACATGGTGTTCTATCAGCCCCTAGAGCTAAGGTGAAATGTAAAATCAGTAAGCCAAGTAAAAAATCCTGTCTCCAAAAGCTACCCATCTCCAGAAGCCAGTCTTCCCCAGGCTGTCATAAAAGCCTGCATATACAGAGTACTCAGGGATGGAGGAAGGCTTAGTGCCTGTGGCCTAGCTTCTCTTGTATGGATGGAAATATGGAGTTTCAGAAGGAGAAGGAATCAGAGCACCCCTCCCCTGTGAGCTCGCTGCAGTACTATGATTAGAGATTAGATCAAGATTCCCATCAGCTGAGACTGCACATCAGAAATCTCCTTCAAAACAGATATAAACCTCAACACATTCCCCATCAAAAGCCAGTGCTTTCAGAATAAAGCCCAAGCCAGTTGCACAGCACTCAGGGACCCCACAGCCTAATCCCAACCAACCTACTGAGTCTCACCACTCAGTCCGTGCCTGCCTACACCCAACTGGTGTCCAAGATGCAGGCGTAGTGGGCAGGTGACCAATGGGCTTACAGGCAGAGTGGGACCTCATCACTATTACTCAACATGCCATGAACTTTCTTGCTTCCCTTCCTTTGCTTATGCTATTTCCCACCCAGAATGCTCTTCCTCTGTCTCCACCACGAAAATCCTACTTAGTCCTGCAAAGACTTACTTAAAGGCTAGCATGCCCATCCCCAGGGCAGAATGCCCTCAGCTATAGGAGTGTCCTGAGTGCTGCTAGAGCACCTGGCACACTGCTCTCATTGGTCCCCCCTCACCCTCCAGCTCCGGGAAAGATTCCCATTAGTTCTGTGCACATAGCCCTCTCCACCCACCTCACATCTGCTCAGCTGGGAGATCCCTAGGGCAGGGTCCGTGTCTTATTCATTCTTAGTACTTGGCAGAGCCTGTCACAGAGAAATGCTCAGTGGATATCTGTTAAATCAAACAGACACACAGATGGGAAACACGTGTCCTTCTGGAAAATGTCTGTGACCACTCTAGCCCGGGCCAGTTGAGCACTTCATACCTACTTTTTCTGGAGTCCCATGTCATTGAACTACCGTTCGTTACTTATGCACTGAGTTCCACAATTTCTAGCAGCTCACCTGAGTTGACAGCAGATCACGAACTCCACTGAGCAGTGAAGATGTCTGATGAACCCTTTGCATCAAAATGTACACCTTGATGGATAAATAGTAAAGAACAGATGCATTCCACCAATGACAATAAGTCAGTTTATATGGGCAGTTGCATCTGAGATACAATTAATTGCTCTTTCTGCACGGAAAGGTGAGCTTTGTGTAGCTTTTTTCTCTAATTCATGAACACTTATCCAGTATAGAAATACAATAGAGAGCAAAGCAGAAAGTTCCTGCTGGGCAGAGAGGTTAAAGAATTACGAACGTCTTTTTACTACAGCTAGGGAGCATGCACTCGAAGGTGAGTCCAGAATGCTTTGGCCACTCCTAAGCTTGCTCTGAGCTTGCTGGTCACCCTTGGAGATCTGTCCCATAATGCTCCTGGTCATAGCAGCCCTAGAGGATGGCCACCTCTCATTCAGCTCAGACACAGAAAACAAAGGATTTGTCTTTGTTCTCAACAGAAATGAAACAGAGGCTGGGATTGTTGTGTCTTTGCCTTGTTTCATATCAGCCTCTCTCTGATTATTAGCCCCCTCCTATGGGAACTGTGGGGGATGCCAATTTCATGCTGATTCCGGATGCAGAGTCTGTGCTGTCTGACCTCACCAATTCCTGGGGGATGTGTAAAGACCTGTGAAATATGTGGAGCCATAAATCAACTGTGGCTGGGATTCTGCAAATGCTTTAGCCTGAGGGAGAGTTAGACGGCACTGACCTAGCCCCCAAGCATTACTGCTTCCTCTGCCCCAGGGCGGCAGCTGTCCCTGAAGTCTGTGCACTCTGGCTGCCTGAGGCAGGGCCCAGCCTGGTTGTCCCCATCTCCCCTCTAGCCTGGTTTGGACAAGCTGGAGGGAAGTGGGAGGTCAGTCCTTGACATCTTGTCTGCTGTCTGAGGCTCTCTGGAGGGAAGGAATCCTGTGAATGTCCTTTCTCTGCCAGCCCCTAGGGAGATAGCCCAAGACCCTTCCCCAAACATGCTCCTCTGTGTCCAAGACAAACAGCAGCTTCACATTAGCTCTTGGAACCCTGGGGGCACCAGTGGCATGCGATCCAATGACTGGCTCCTTCTGGAGGTGTGTGCAGAGCTGCCCTGGTTGGTGGTGGACACCTGGGGCCAGTCTCATCCAGACAGGAAAACAAAGCTTTTGCTCCAAGATGTGGAGGGCACAGAGCCCCACAGGGTATGCCCTTAGGGACAAGACAGTGGAGGTGGGTCTCTGGGAGTTTGCTGGACCTGAAGGTTCATCCCTGGCATCGTTTCCCATCAGCCCTTGAACCAAGCTGTACACTTAATTCTGTTCAACACTCACTTCACATCAGTAGTGTTTGGCACTAGGCCCAGTGTGGGCTGGATATAGTGACTGTCTTGGCTGTCATGGTGCCCTCTCAGCATGCAGCACAGTGTGAGAGGTCCATGGGGTGCACTTCAAGTTCAGGGTGAGAGAGCCACAGAGGAAAGGAGTGAAGTCCCCACCACTTGCCTGCACCCACATTCTCTCCTTTTGTCCTTCCTTTCTTTTCTCCTTCTTTCCTCTCTCCATCCTTCCCTTTTTCCCTTCCTTTTCCTTCCTTCCTTCCTTCCTTCCTTCCTTCCTTCCTTCCTTCCTTCCTTCCTTCCTTCTTTTCTTCCTTTCCTCCATCTCTCCTTCCTTCCTTTCTTCCTCTTAATAGTTACCCATTGAGTGCTCACTCTGCCATGAGGATGAACAGCTCATGCTAATGCCATGCCTGCATTCCAAGACTCCCCCACCAGGCAGACCACCCCTTTCTCCTAAAGGTTCCTATACCCATCCCCACCCACCTACCGAGTAGAAAGGGTGCGAGCAAGTGGGCACCTGCCCACAAACCCCTGTGCTGCCTAAAGCCCAGGCCTTTCTGCCTCCATGTTCAAGGCTGGGGCTGACTTCCAGGAGAAGGTGTCTGATGAGGGACTGGCCCACCAAACCAGCACCCCTCAGCCATGTCCTGTGGGCCTGGGCACATGTGGCCCATGCACCCCATGGGTCCAGAGAGGTTGACAGCCCAAAGGAGAGGAGAAAAATGTTCTTTTTTGACTCCCAGAGGCCCCCCACCAAACCTCAAAATCTGTCTCTGGCCCCAGTGAGGTCTAAGCAGAGATAGACGGAGAAATCCCATCATGCCCTTCTTGATGACATTTCTTCAATAATAGACAGCACATGGTCCCATAAGATCACATCGCCTGGTGATGCCAACATCATCTTGCACTGTGATATTCTCACAACGACAAAATCACCTAACAATGCGTTTTCAGGCCTTAACCCTGCAGCTCAGTAACACAGGACTCTATCAGCGCATGATCCAGCTCCTTCCCTTCCACCTCAGTGCTCCCTCCCAAATCTCCCCATCGAGAATAAGGAGCCAACACGTGCCTACCACGTGTCTGACCTGTGACTGGGCAGACATTGCTAAGATGCAAGGTGGAGTTGCTGTTGTTACAATATGAAGAGCTGCAAGCTTCAGGAACAGATGGGTGGGAGAGAGAGTAACATTGCTTAAGGGGTGCAGACCAGACCCTCAGATATGCAGTGCATCCTTCACTAAACATCAAAGCAGCCTACAAGGTAAGTACTGTACCCTGTCTTACAGTTAAATGCTCAAAGGGTTTGAAGCTATAACCCAGACAATGTGCAGGGATGGGATTGAAGCACAAGTGCAGGTGAGTCTGAAAGCCCACACTCCACCAGGTGTGGTGGTGCAGGCCTGGAATCCCAGCACTAGGGAGGCTGGGGCAGGCAGACTGCCATAAGGTTGAGGCCAGCCTGAACAACACAACGAGACCTTGCCTCAAAAAACCCCTACATAAACAAACAGACAAATAAATAAACCCCATACTCTGTTCACGACATTGGGCTGTCTCCCAGTGTTCCCTGGTGGAATAAAACACTCACTCTAGGACCTTTGAGAAAGAAAGACTCTTTTCCTAATGGTGGGAGTTACGATGTGGATCTGTCAGGTGAAGTTGTTGCTTGCAGCATCAGACATGACTGCTAATTTATTATCTTCATGCACATTCTACCTGAAACAAATGGTTTTCACTCACATGATATTTTTAGTTCCTTACTTCATTCCCGACAGTACAAAGAGATCCCAAATCACTGTTTATTGCACCCCTGCTGGGGTGCAAGGAGGACTCACAGGTGCCTCACACCCAGTCTACCATGTGGGTGAGCGCCAGGGAAAACATGGACGTTAGCTGCTGATTCACATAAGCAATCTGCTTCTAGATTTCACCAATGCTATATTCAATCTACTACAGAAAAAGGATGTTTGAAGAGAAATCTAAGATGAGAGTTAAAAACAAAAGACAGGTTACAATCACATGCTCCAGTTCAGTACATTTAGAAATACTGTCCTAAACCAGTGATGGTGGCATATATCTGTGTCCCCAGGTACTCATGAGCCTGATTAAGAGGATCTTTTGGGTCTAGAAATTTGAAATCAGCCTGGGATGAGCATAAAAAGACAGAGAGAGAGAGAGAGAGAGAGAGAGAGAGAGAGAGAGAGAGAGAGAGAGACTGAGAGAGAAACAGAGATACAGAGACACAGAGACACAAAGACACAGAGACAGAGACAGACAGAACTAGATCCAGAAAGACACAGAGACAGAGAGGCAGAGATAAGAAAGGGGAAGAGAAAGGGAGGGAGGGAAGGAGAGAGAGACAGACAGGGACAGAGAGAGGGAGGGAGGGGGGAGAAAGAGAGAGAGAGAGACAGAGATAGAGACAGAGACAGAGACAGAGAGAGAAATCATAGCATGTCCTTCCCATTGGTTTAGAATACATAAGGCTCAAGGATCTTCTTGAATTTGACCCAGAATGAGATTATTTGCTATTTGGCAGGAGACAGCCACCTCCTGTCCCCCACCAGGTATCTTCCACAGACCTGGTAAAGCACCTAACATTCTGAGAAGCATCAGAGGCAGAGCTGAAAGTACTGGTGTTAAAAGTCCACATTTGATCTCTCCTTTTGCAACACTATTTCTTTTTCTCACACAACTAATTCCAGTGTGGAACACAATTAAAAGAAACATGACCAGACTAAGGGACATAAGATAAGAGCCAAGAAAAACTTGTAGGTCATTGAGAAAATTGCCATGCTAGGCACCAGGGACGTGACAGAGGGCCACGAACTTTCCATTTGAAGGTCCCCACCCAATACATGAGCCCAGGCGGAGTACTGGACCTCACCACGGACCAGCTCTGATGAGCAAAGCCAGCTGCAGCTGGGGTGGGAAGGACTTTCTCATAAATAGAGAATTGGCATCCGCCCAGTGGAAGATGTCACTGAGCATGCGCACTGCTTGAAACACATGTGGAGAAGAGCCACATGGCCTGAGCAGTCCAGGTGAGGAGTGAAGAGGAAATCCAGACCGTCTGGACACAGGCATTCTGTTCCCTAAAGCTTGGGAAGATTTAGGGTAGCACAACGTTCAGGAGCTGGAAGGGGTGTGAGAAATCATCTGGTGGCGACACTTTTCTGCACCATAAACCTGTCCCACAGATGTGTGACGCTTATGGGCGAAGCTCCTTCCAGAACAATCCTTCTAATACATAGAAATGAAAGTTGTTAGATTACCAAGGAACCAACCATACTGACAGGAAATTATCAAAATATTTTTTAAAATAAATGTGCTGTATACATCTTTACCAGCACACGAAATAACAAGATGATGCATTAGATCTGATATCTTCTGCAACTCTGAAGTAGGGACAAGCATGAGTGATGTTTCAGAGTAATTCAAACTAGTTGCCATAGCAGCCATAGTAAATGTGAAGGGTTCTCATTCATGTGTCACAGGTCCTGCCGCCAGTCAGGAGTTGTGTTGCCTACATAATAGGGAGGGATGCTAAATTTCAATGAGAAGCTGTTGGGGGAGTGGTGGATAGGCCCCCTGCTTTATAACTACAGCCCTGGATGAGATCCCCCAATACAATACCATCCCCTCTCTCTATCCCTCTTCTATAGATGGCAACACTTAGGTCAGAAAGTTCAAATAACTTTCTTAATGCCACACAGCCAATAAATGGCAAATCCGGGCCCAACTCCCAGTCCTTACTGAGATCTTTCCTGTTCCCTTTACCTCTCCAGCGTGCTCCCCCAAATTAGGCTTTAAAATTCCTCTTGGTGTTTTGTTTTTAAATGAAAATAATGTACCCTTACAAATTCAAACAATATAGGAATTACATGTAAAAAATATAGTTTCTCTCTTTATTTTTTAAAAATTTATTTATTTGGAGGCTGGGGAGATGGCTCAGTGGAATAAGTGCTTCCCTGGCAAGCACAAGGGCCTAAGTTCAGTCCTCAGTTCTGAAAAAATAAAATAAAATAAAATAAAATTTATTTATTTGGTATAGGGTTTTGCTATGCAGCTCCAACTCACAGGGACCCTCCTGTCTCAGCCTCCCCAGAGCTTGGATTACAGGCATGTGCCACCATGCCCAGTTTTGGTGGCCTGCACAGCATACCTGGGGTCCTGGGCCAGCAGGGCATGCAGTACTGGTGATAAAACCCAGGTCCTTGCGCATGCCAGGCAGGAACTTAGACCACTGAGCTATCTCCCCAGCCCCTATCTTTCTTTAAATACAGTTCCCTCTGAGAACAGATGGGTGAGGGCCTTGGACCCACAGGATGGCAACATTGCTACTGGGGGGACCTCAGACCCCCTAGACCTCTGAAGTAGGAATCTGCATTTCCCACTGAATGACATGACTTCTTGGAGTCATTCTCCGCTGAAGTCTCCTTGGAAGCACGAGCTATCCCAACTCCCACTGCTCAAATGCGGAGAATTCAACCCTAAACCCTCTAAAGATGTGTGTTGTTAAATCTAATTCTCAAGTGAAAGAATGAACAGTAACCAAAGAACAGTCTAGAGACTAGAGGAGGGGTGATAAGAGGAGATATATCAAAGTAGGATGACAAGATTTGAAGTGACATAATAACCACAGTTAACTTATTAAGCCTTGAGCATAAGCCAGCCTTAGGTTGCACAATTTACATACATTATGCCATTTAATTCTCAAAATAGTTGGTACCATCGTCCATATTCACAGATGGAAAAACAGGTCTAAGGACAGCAAACCACTCGCTTCCTATTCCAGTCCATGACAGCGAAAGACTGAAGCAAGATGTAGATGCCAGGGAGGGGGCTGCCTGCCCACAAACGAGCTTGTTGGGACCAGTCCAATGATAGGTGGGCAAAGCCACCTTCAGAGTCCTTAGGTTTCTTTGCCTCCCCAGGCCTGTTTGGTCCCAAAGCCCTTGGCAGGGAAAAAGACCCAATCCCTCAGCTTCACACATTTTCCTCTGGGTCAGCCTAAGGGCTGGGTTTCAGATTACAGCCAAAACTTGAAGTCTATATGAAAACTAAAGAAATAAAGTGAAGGCCACCCATGCCTCCCTCATCTTGCTAACCACAGAGCTGCCGCACTGGGGCTGAGGTTTCTACATGCTCTTGGCCTTGTCTTACCCGCTTGGAACAAATGCCACATCGGGCTCGCTTCCCGTGGTGGTGTTGTTTCACAACTTAAATAAACTCAAACTTTGCTGGCATTTCAGTGAAAATTATAAGTAAAGTCTCCTCAAGACTTCAAAGGCTGGTAATTTTGTTTGTACCCAGTGCATTTTTAGGTCATTTTGAAGGATGAAGGTTTTTCAGCACATTTTTGGGTTCTGCGAGCTCTTCTACCGGTTATTATCCAACAGCCTGCTCCACAAATCTACCCAGTCAACATTCACTGGGGAGTATTTTGCGTAGACACCCAGCATGGGGTTTTCCATTATTATCTATGAGGCAGGCATTAGTACACCCATTTCACACATGAAGAAACAGAGCCCCAGATCTTACAGGTAGGAAGAAGCAACAGCAAGGTAAAAATGAGGGCCTACCTGATTTCTAAGTTGCATCTCCTTTCAACATAGACGTCTTCCTATCTCCACCTTCTTTGTGGACCATCTGAGAGGCTGCCTTGTGTTTCAGCTGCCTGCCTTGTAGCTAATGTCCCTTCCTTGAACATAAATTCTGAAGGGAGCCCCATGGCCCCTGCTTTGTGCCTAGGCAGGAGCCTGGAGCCTCCAAGGGGCTATATGAGCATCGACTGGTTCGATAGTCACCAATTTTCATGAAAAATATCTCTAAAAAAGCCTCAGGCTGACTCCATCCAAAAGGACGTGTGTGTGTGTTGCTTTCTGCCTGGTAGGTGCCTGATCACCAAGAGAAATCCCTGGCCCAACATGAGAAGAAAGGTACTGCTCCTAATTCCACAAATGGCCAGAAGAATTTCTGCAGCTCCTAATGGGGTGAGCTGCAAAACATTTCATGAGCCTCAGTACCTGGTAGAATCGCTAAGTTGGCTCTTGCACCAAGTTGGTTCACAAAGCCTGGAACTTGCATGTCTACCCAGAGAGATGACACATTAAGCTCCAAAGTGGAGCAGCATTCAGGGACAAGTGGCAGCTGCATCCAGGGATCTTGCTTTCAGAGGCAGCATGTGGGAAGGGAAGGTCTCTGAGTGTGGGCATTTTAGCTGTACCCCCCACCACAATACACTTTGAGCATCAACACTGCTAACCCCATGCTATCCTTCTCACGGTGGCTACGGGACCATCTTTGGACTCTTTGTGCATGTTTGACTTTGTGTGTGTGTCTTGCTTGGTGACATTCCCCTCCAGCAGCCCTGCCGTCTTTGTCAGTGAATAGTGTCTGTCTGGGTCCCTATCCAGATCTCCCAACTGTCAAGGCTCCAGGTGACACATTCCACCCAGGCCTGACTGCCATCACTCTTGTGCAGCTGAGCAGTCTCAAGCCAAGCTGCCAGTCTTCTTAATGACACAAAACATTGTTGGCTCATGGGCTGTGATTCTTGGGTCTCAGTTCCCCCTGTCTGTCAAAGTGTTCCAAATATTCCTGTTTTACATCTAGGTGATTGAGGACACAAACTTTACATCCAGTGTTGTTTCAGAGGGAATGAGGTCTAGTTACCTCCTGAGTCGAACCTAAAATGGAGAACTGCAAAAGCAAACTCCAAGGTCCTGGGAACTGAGAGCTCTGCCCAGCTCACAGGTACAGAGCACAATCTGATTTGGGCACAGCACATAAGCTGCAGTGAAAGGGGGACGTTTTCCTTTCCCAAAGCAGACTCTCACTCATTGTGGAAATGGAGAGGGCAGGAGACCAAGGATGCAACTATGAAGCATTTTTCCCTCAAAATTAAATCTGAATGGGATCAAGTGTCTAGGCTTATTACCAGTGTACAGAACCATAAAGGAGACGGATGAGTAGGTTGTACACCATGACCACTATGCCATCAGCAAAATCTCAAATAGGAGAAATTCTCCAGACAAGCAACTCCGCATCCTCCATGAAGGGGTAGTGAGGGACATAAGGCAGTTGGAGTGACAAGTTAAGACTTGGCCACCAAGACAAATGATAGATCTATGCAGATACGCTTCAAATAAACTGAGGGAAAAAGGCATTTATGAGACAATCAGGGAAATCTGGATAACAGTTGGATATGTAATAATGAAAAAAGAATCTTATTGACTTTTATTGGTTTCTGGTAAAGAATCTTTAACTTTCAGATTTAAGGATGAAAGGGTTTGCTATTAATTAGCGTGCTAGATAGATGATAAAGAAGAATAAGATTGGAACTATGCCAATCACTTGGGCAATAAATAGGTAAATGTGCAGTATATCCTCTCTGTTTTGCCTTGCTCAAAATTTTACAGAAGAAAAATTTTCCCTAGGAAGTGACAACCTTCTGGTAACACTGGCTTTAGCACCAAGTCCCTGAGAATCTGTGAATAAACATTTACCTCTGAGCCTCAGTTTCCTCACCCAGAGCCTAAGTGTTTCAAGTCCTGGACTGGCCTCTCATTCTCTTGTGACCTTGCACAGGTTTTAACTCCTTTGTGCTTTCATTTCCACATGGGTACCAGAGCAGTAACAATCGTCCTCCCGGGTAGGGTTGCGGGGTATGGGTGGGGGGCTAATGGCATTTATTCCGCACAGTTTTTGGCACAGAAACACTATGTGTAAGTTTAGTATTAATTCTACCAAATTATTATTTGTGACTTTTTATTTTTTCTTTTGTTGAAAAGGAGAAGGCCCCTTTGGAGACAATTTCTTCCTCCAATAAGCGAAGCTTTAGAAGTATCTTTCAGCTCTCCTCAGCTTACACACTGCTCAATTGCTGCTTCTCACCTCAGAGCTATACTCTGGGAAACATCACCTTCTCTTTCTTGGGGTAGAAAGAAAGTAGCTCTAGGTTCAGCTTCCTGTCTTTTCCCACCCATTCTGTCTCACTTTCTGGCTCCTCTGCAGTCACTGCAGCCTCCTTGTCCAGCTCTAGTGCCCAGAAGGCATTGGGTAGCAAGAGCGTCCCTTCCCTTCCCACTCCTTCTCTAGCTCTCAGACCCTGACGCCACCTCCTGTGATGGTGACAGGACCCTGGTGGGTAGATTTGAAAGGACTCTGAAAGTCAGGAAGCCACGGGGTGGAGAGAAGGGAAATCAGAAGGAACCCATACTCAAGAATGCATAATGCTGAACATTTTGGAAATAGATGGGCCTGGTGCCAGTCCTTGCAGGGTGCCTAAATTGTATTCTTCGTACAAAACAGCCATTATGAAGGCTCTGCACTTCCCATGTGACAGGTTCAGAGTCTCAAGTGGTATGATGTCAAGGGACCAGGGAATGACTAGTTTTCCCAGCCATGTCCTCAGGGTCAAGGCCTGGACTCCTGTAGGTATGTGGAAGAGAAGTGTGCTCCGGGGAGCTCCAAGGCAGTGCCACTGCTTACTATGTTTTGGTGGGATGGCCCGGGATAGCAGCCAGAAGCGCTACACCACGGCTAGCCAAGACTTCTTCCTGAAACGGGAGCACCTCCATTCTGTGTCACACTCCTCTCCTCAGCTTCTCATGTGGACGTGGAGGACTGATGACTCTGATTTGGTGGTCCCCACTTGACATTCCCTGAAAGTACAGCATTGCTCTTCCTCTGTTTATCTCTGCATTTTCTTTTGCTATCACAATTTTCTTTCAAATGGAAGAGGTTGCGTCATTAAGTCAGGACAATGTAACCAGCTGTTAGAAACAGCTGGACTCACTGCCAACTGGTGCAACTGCCTAACTAGTTAGAGTCCACATTGCCCTTTTCATAGAATGAAGAGACCGAAGTTGAAGATTGTTAAAAAGCCCTTGTGATTCCAATGGACTACTGTGTTGTACATCATAAAGAACTATGGTACTAGGTTTGCCACCAAAGCTGCGGGAGTACACGGCTTGATTGGGCCTCATGCTCTTTTTCCAAGTACACATCACCCTTCAAGGTACACATCACTGCTCCTCATCATATTCAGTCTGTGCCTCTGTCTCTGTCTCTGCCTGTCTGTCCTGTCTTCCTCACATGCGTGCACACACAACCATGTCCTTTGAAACTAGTAAGAAAATGGGCCAGCCAGACAGCTCGGCAGACTAAAGCATCTGCTTAGGCAGGCTCAGGGACCGGGGTTCAATCACCAGCATGCTGTGCTGGCCCCGCCACTGGGACACGCTGAGACAGTGACTGAGACAAGGCATGGTGGGAGGATCCCAGCACTTGGGAGGCTGAAAACAGGAGAATCACTATGAAGCCGATCTATGTAGTGAGATTCTGTAGACCCTGTACTAAATATATTAAAAAAGAAGAATGCACCCATCATCTTTGAGTTCAAGTATATCCAATTTTCCCAGAAGTCTGAAGGATACTTGTTTACATATCATTTAAATGTACTCAAATAGGGATGCACACTTAGGCTCATGAACATCTAGAAGTCATCATCAACGATCTTTGTGATTGTTGGTTATATCTGATGTTTTGGAGTTCTCAAGCCAACAAAAATTCCACTAAGAGAACCAGTGTTCTCCCACACTACCAAAGTGTAGGAAGAAAATATTAGAACTTCGGTTTATATTTATGTTTGTCACATCCTTTTAAACAATCTATTATGAATGGTTTATATTATTCAAACCATATAACAGGATATGTTTGCCAGTTATAAATATGTATCAAGTAGGGATGTCAGGGAGGCTAGAAAAAATTTGGCAGATGGTTGCAAGATCCAAAAAGTTGAGAGCCTTCCCCCCGGACTGTAGGCAGATCAAAGGTTCTAATTTGACCAGAGCCAAAAGGAGAAGAAGGATCCCAGGCAACACTCCCCAGGCCACACTGGCCAACACAATGGAAAGCTCCCCAGGGCACTGGGTGCACCAGTTTCTCTGGGACTCACAGCATATGGTGCCCACTTCTTAGAGGCCACATCCATGAGGCTCCTAGTGGCCAAAAGAATGTTGGATCTTGTGCAAGGAACCCACTTATTTCCAGAACGGTTGCTGTTACAGACTCTCATGGCTCCCACGGGACTACAAGTTTCTCTCCCTGTCAGCAGACAGAGCTTTGAACCTTTCTAGATCTCTCTGGGACTCATTCACCAACTTTGACCAGATAGATGCATTTGTTATTTAGCTGAGAAAATATGAGTTAGGTAGGTAAATAGAGAGATGATATGGAAGTAGAAAGCAGGAAAAGAAAGAGAAAAGTCATTTTCCGGAGAAGTGGAAAGGAAGCAGCAAACTTTTCTCCTGAGGTGGGAAAGGACCAGAGACTCGGGCTGCAAGATGAAAGTAGTGTGTAGAAAGGAGGCCACTGTCCCAGGGGAGTACTGCATGGAGCCAACACCTGTGGAGTAGAAGTGTGGATTCAGACAGCGGCTTCACCAGCACGATAGGGAGGGAGGATACAGGGCTACTCACCCACACACTGGTTGCCCTCATCCATCTGGTATCCAAAGCGGCAGACAAGAGGCCTTGAAATTGTGGGGTAGTATGCAGCTGATACTGGTGGAGCAGCTGCTGGGTATGGGCCTGAGTAGGGGTTCGAATACGGATTCGAGTAGGGCCCTCGGTTAACAGGGTTTGTCCGTGGGATGCACAGATACCCGCCGTTTTGGTTGACACACATCATGTCTCCTCGGCAGGCCTCGGGGATGGTCCGGCACTCATCGACATCTGCAGAGGCCACAGAAAGCTGAGCGTCAGTGCCCATGGGCACACTGAACACACGTCAGATAAGCAGAGCTCGGTACCAAGAGTGGCATGGGGGACTCGCACACCCTGAGCAGCCTCTGCTCCAGCCAGTGCTGGCTCACGGCAGGTGCTCCCAAACATTGGTTGAACCGAATCCAAGTGACCTTTGTCACCAAAACACCAGCCACGCAAATACCACCATCTTGATATTGACCACATCCACAAAACCCTGTGTTATCATTTGTTTCATCCATTTCTCTATATGAACCCATATTGGAAAGCCAAGCACATGCATTTTTAAAAATCTTACAAGACTATAGCCAATGAGGAATGTACTAATTAGCACAAATAGGAGGAAACAGTAAAAATAAATATATAGCTATTAAGATAGAGTGCTTAGCTGTGGATGTAAAAACATGGCCAGTAATCTTACTTGTACATACTACACTCTAAAAACACAGGGAAGGGCCTAAGAATTATTAGCATTTCTATTCCAAAAAATAAGTACAAAGGAGAGAAAGGTACTTTCGCATCAGGTAAGCCAGTGTGTGGCAGAGTTAGTAATTTGCTAAGGAAGCAGGGACTTTATTCCTGGTACTAGGGATTGAACCCAGGGCCTTACCACTAAGCCACTTTCCAGGCCTTTTTAATTTTTAAAACTTGAAACACTATGCCGTTAAATTGCCCAGGCTGGGCTTAAGCCAGGGATCCTCTTTTCTCAGCCTCCCAGCGTGTTGGGACTCTAAGCAGCTTCAAGGCCTTAGCTTTGCTCACCCTGGGGCAGCACCCTGGGCCTACGTATAGCCAGGCTGTGCTCTGCTCTCTGTACCTACAAAGGGAGAAGTGGCCTTGCTAACGAGGCAGAGGGAGGCCGGAAGTCTGGCTCCAGTGAGCAGCAGGCCTGGCTCTGTGCGCCGGTCGTGTGGACCAGAGGCTGTTGGAGGAGGCCTGGATCCTGACAGCTTATCCACCCTCTCACCCCACCTGAGAAATTCATGCCCGCTCCCACCTCGGGAAAGAGGAAGGCTGAGGTTCAGCGTGCTCTAGCCTTTTCTGGAGTTAAAACTGATGAGCCACAAAAGGAGCTCATTTCTCCTTTCTCTCTGGGCCTGGGCACCTCCTCCACTCAAAGTGCTGTCCTTTAAATCTGAATGTAGGCTCACACTCCCCTGGCAGGGTTTTATCCTGAGAAACCATCTCTCCCTGCTCTGTGTCTTAGTTGACATGAGCTCAGGGAAGACAAATGACTTGGTCTAAATCAAATACCTATAATTAAAATGCCAAATACGTCCCTAGCGTGGGGCAAGGCAGCAATATGGGCCTACCTTATTCTTCTCCTGTACCCTGCGCTTGCTCAGCAACACACTATTCTGTGCTCTCAGGGTCCTTCCCACCCTTGCTTATGTTGTTCTTTCCAGCTGAATGCCATTTCTCAGGATCCTACTCATCCGTCAATGTCCAAATCACACGTGACTTCTATCCCTCTTTATTGATCCTGGACACAAAGTGTCACTGTCCTTTTCTGTCTTTTTTTTTTTTTTTTACTTTTACCTCCATTTGGCAATAACTTTATTCCACCACCCTTTGCCAGGGCTCGCTGTGTCTAAGTCTTCCCCCACTAGAGGGTGTGCTAAGCAGAAATTCTACCCACCCAGTGGCTCTTCCTCATCCTTGGAGCATGCCAAGATGTTTTGTCACCTACTGAAGGGAATTGAAGCAGCCGTGCTAACCTGGTTACTAGTCCCTGGCACTGAGGTGGGGCGCTCATCCTGGATTGTCTAGGTAGACTCCATGGAATCACGAGAGTCTTTGAAAGGAAAAGAAATGGTCAGAAATGGTCAGAGGGATGCTATGAAAGAAAAGGAAGAGACTCAAAGCAGGAGATGTGATGGCTCTCAGGACAGAGGAAGAAGAAGCAGCCCTGTGAGGGGGGCTGCCATCAAACGTGCTACCCCAGAAAGGGACCTGCACGGCTCATACCTAAACACTGTCCTGTCTGGCGATCCAGGTCAAAACCATTAGTGCACTGCTGCTGCAGGGGAGGAGAGAAAAGAGACATGCAAGATCATTGCACTTAATTCATTACTCTAAAAGTATCGCCGCTATGTTGCAGAAAGCTGGAGGCACCCATAATGCTAACACCTGTATCATGATCCTATTTGTTCTTCTTAAAGTTTCTTGCAATCACTATCGCTTACTTAGTGCTGCTGTTTTAAACTCCCTGCCCTCCTGCCTCCCAAGCCCCACTTCGAGCAGGCAGCAGCTGGACCTCTTGATGCTCTCGGTAGAACGAGCAACAAGGATGACATCAGATATGCGCAATGTACCTCACCTGCCTCCCTTCTCCGGAGATGGAGAGGGCAAGTTTTAAGGGCAAAGACTCTTTCTTTAGGTCCTATCTATCCTCTGCTGCTTAGTACCCAATGAAATACTTGGTACCTATGAAATCCCCTCCCAGAAGCTCAATCCTGGACGTACAGATGAAGTTGGTTTTCTAACTAGGGTCAGAGAAGTTCACCCATTTCAATCTCAATGGGACAATTACCTGAAGATGCTTCCAGAGATAAATCTTCCAATCCCCCAGGATTTGGGGGTTTACATGAAATTTGAATTATAGCTTTATACACTTTTAAAAAGATGTCTGGAGGGTGGGCAGTCACAGAGCCCTTGGGAAGGCCCTGAAGTCTGCCATTTCATAGGGTGAGCTCCTGTCTGTCACTATGGGACATAGCCCTTGTCCCTGTGCCTTTCTCCAGCTTCAGTGGTTGGGATCCCTGAGCTGTGGCTGATTGCTGGAGATTATGGATTTGGTATACACTGCTGGAGAGGTTCAAAAGTCCCAGGACCAGAAGAGGCAGGAGCTGTGGGACCCATCAGGATCCAGCCCTGCTCTGCAACTCAGTGTTAGAGTGGGTCCAGGTCCCCTGTCAACCTGTCTTCAGATCTCTACTCAGCCCATATTCCCTGCATAAGCCTTCTATGCCTCAGTTTCCCATGTGTAAAATAGGAACAATAGTACTCCCTCCTAAGGGATAAAGACCAAATGTGTTCATATGCATGAATGTGTTAATATGGTGAATACAATCCTATGACACTGCTCTCCCTGGCCTAGACATCTTCATCTGCTCTCCATAAGGCAGGGCTTGAAGACTGCAAGGTCCCTCTGAGACAGAAAATTCTTTGCTACTCTTCCCCAAATTCTATCCACAGTTCACAAGGGCCAGCCTTCACCCTGAGCCTCAGCTCACCTACCTATCCCGTACTTCCAACTTTCGACTGGGCTCCCCTATCCACAAAGTGCCCTCCTACTTCCTCTGCATGGTGGGATGCCTGGGTAACCTTTGTTTCTTCACTTCACTTGCTCCCATGGGAGATGTGGACCTGAGGACACCCAGAGCATGTGCAAGGACCCAGGGACACTGTCATCCAGAAACATGGCAGCACATTTTAAAGGTGAATTGAGTCTCTCTGAGGACATAAAGAAGGCACCATGATCTGATATGTTTCTAACCGGAAGTCAGGGTACCAAGTCACATGGGCAGCCCGGACACTTAGGGCTAGGGATACAGCTCTGCAGCCTAACACTTAGAAGCAACTTCACCCGGGGCCAGTCTCTACTTCCCTAAGCTTCTGCTACAATCTCTATAAAAGGAAGAACTCCGACCAGGGCAAGTCCCCGCCACCTCTACAATCCTGGGATCCTGAAATGTGTGGTCAGACTCCCTTATTCTAGTTTCCTAAAGATGTTTCTAGATCATTTAAAACAAAATCTTACCTGTGCATTCCCGGGACTTGGGAGACAGAGAGCCAGAAAGGTGACAGTGAGTAGCCTGCGAAGGTGAGAAACTGAGTGTAAATCCCAAAGTATATTTGAGTTTGGCGGGGAGCATGGATCTCGTGTTGTCATGTCTGTGTGCGTGTGTGTGTGTGTGTGTGTGTGTGTGTGTGTGCGCGCGCTTGTGTGTGTGTCACAGGGTTGAATCCAGAGTCTTCACACTGGGCTACATCCCCAGTCTTCTTTTTCAAAACTTTGAGACAGAGTTTAAATCATTATATTGCCCAGGTTGGACTTGAACTTGCTATCCTCCTGCTTCAGCCTCTTAGAATTCCAGGATTACATGTACCACCACCGTTGGCCTGTCCTGCATTTTTAATGGTGGGTTCACCCTGAGTTTGTGGTGAGACACAGTATACGGGAGAGAAGACAGGGCCCTTCCAGATAGCCTAACCATGCCTGACAGAAGTTTGCCTCTTCTGGGTCACACTTTTTAATAAAGGGCTTTGCTGCTTCAAAACCCAAGTGCAAACCCAGCTCTATGGGAAGCACAAGGCTCTGGCCTGTTGCCTGGGTCTTTCTTCCTTGAGTGGGAGACCCACCTGGTCTTTCAGCATCTCTATTCTGAAACAATTGCACAGTGAACAAACTGTCATACCCCCAGCCATGGGAAGGGGACAATGTGAACATGAGGCACTTTGAGCTCCACTTTGAGCTTCCACAGTCACAGGAAGTCACTTATCCTAAGCTTTGTACCCTGGATCCATACAGGTGCGAACCCACAGTCAACAGATGGCCCCATCCCCCAGTGCCAGCCCTAGAGTGTGGCCTCAGATCACAGTGCAGGAGTGGAGTGGGGAATCTGCAAAGCCCAGAGAGAGGACAGAGTGGAAAACAGGAGGAGAACTCAGCTCTGGGTCAGGCTATCACTGCCACTAAGCCTCTCTGCACCTACCTGCAATTTAGCCCTTTGCCTCTCCCAAGCTTTTATTGATAGTACTGTGGTCACCGAGATCCTTCCAAAACACAAAGTCTGTAGCATCTCACCCCCACTAAAGTGACTATTTAAAAAAACCACATAGAAAATAACAAGTGATGGGAAAGATGTGTCATTTAAATTGGAACCCTTGTGTGCTGTTGGTAGAAATGTAATCCATAGTGGAAACTAGTGTGACAGTTCCTTCCAAAATTATTCATTAAAATTGCCCCATGATCTAGTGAGTCTACTTCTGGGAATATACCCAGAAGAACTGAAAACAAGTAGTGGGAGGGATATTTGTGCACCACGATAACAGTACTATTATTCACAACAACCAGAGGATTGGCACAGTGGGAACATCCATGGATGGACAAATGGCTAGACAAACCATATTAACATATATATGTATTATTCACATTTTAATAGGAAGGGAAGGGCCAGCAAGATAGCTCAAAGGACTAAGAGCCTGCGTAGGCAAGCGCAGGGACGAGGGTCTGATCCCTGGCACCACATGCCACACTGGCCCACCCCAGGGCATGCTGAGTTAGCCACCGAGTCTGGGCATGGTGGCACACACCTGTAATCCCAGTGCTGGAGAGGCTGAAAACAGGAGGATAATAAAACAAGAGTCCGAGATGCATAGTGAGACCCTGTACCAATACATAACCAAAAACAAAAAAAAAAGGAAGGGAATTTGGAAACATGGTACAACATAGATGAAACTTTGAGACATTAAGCTAAGCGAAATAAGCTACTCAGAAAAATGGCCAAAAATTGTAGAATTCCACTCCTGCATGGTACCTGGGATTGTCAAGAACACTAGAAACAGCACAATGGTGGTTGCAAAGAAAGCAGGAAGGGGACATTATTGTTTAATGGGCACGAAGTTTCCGTTTTGCAAGATGAAAATTTTAGAGACTAGTTGTTCAGCAAAATGAGTACATATGACATTACTGACCCGCACACTTCAAAATTTTAAGATATAAAGAAAAAAAAATAAAATTTGTGCAAATGTGGGTCTTGTTCAAGCGCTATTAATATTCAATTTATGACCAAGTCACTACTATCTTCAGCTGGTTGGGGAGTGGCAGGAATCAATGTCTATACACTTTGGTAAGAACACTGCTAGGAATACCCCTGGGTGCCATGACAGCTGGGCTAGGGCCAGGAACACGGCAGTCAGGGCAGACTTCCTGGAGGAAGTGCTCTTGGAGGCTTCTTCTTGGAGGCAGTGGACCTAGGGAGCAGGCTGCTACTGCCTATCTGCAATCATCATGCTGCAGTATCTGCCTTTGCACATTAAGAGGACTCAGTGGATTATACAGCTCAGTCACACCCATGACACCTGGCTCAGGTGAAGCAGAACCCTGGACCCTTGAAGTGTCCAGAGTTAAGGTGACATCCAGAGAGAACAGAGCCTGATGTGGTGCCAGGGCATGCAAGACCACTTTCTCCATTAGTCTTCAGACCAAAGAATCAACACCTTGAGCAACCACAGGTTTTCATTTTACCTGAGCGCCTGTGCCAGCCAGGTTCTATAACCCTGGAGACAGCTCTGACTTTATAAAGTGCAGAGCCAAGTCTGAGGGCTTTCTGATATTTGCAATGGCCAGAATTATATCTGGAAGAAATGAAAGAACAATAATAAATTTATTTTCCAGTCTGTATATTATGAATTTCAATGTTTTCCTGTTTCTTCACATGAAGTTTCCTTTTGGATGGTTATAAAATCCTGTCTCGTTTATGTTGGAGACAGAACAGGCTGGATGCACGCAGTGAACTTCAAGAGCTGGTGGAAAGGGCATGCGAACCCTGGCTCTGCCCCTTCTCCTTCTCCCCCACTGCCCTCGGCCACAGGCAGCCCCAAGCCCAGCCTCCTGGAAGCCACAGCTAGATCCTGGGGTCCAAATGAGCTCCAGGCTACTGGGGAGGGTTTCCAAAATGAAATAATACTCAGGCACTGTGGGTCCCACAGCATCAAAGATAGCTGCATCTTGTCGGGAAAACCCTAGAAAATGTCAAGAATACTATAAACCATAGTTAGTACTGGGGAGGAAGGGGAGTGTTTATATTCCAAAGTGGTCCCTGAGACTTTCTGTATCGGGTGGGTTCACCCGTTTTGCGTGTCATCCTAAAATACAAGGAAAGGTGGGAAGATCAAGCAAATATCTGAACTGTAATTGATGTGTGGGCCCCCAACCTAGGGCAACGTTATTACAGCGTAGGTTTTCAGCGTGTGCGCGCGCGCGCACGCACCCACATGCACCCACGCACGGTTCATTTGTGTAAAGCTGCTACGCGTTGCAAGCTCTTGTCATGTAGATAAAAATGCTGCCAAGTTTAAGGCTTACTTGGAGGAATTGCAATTTCTGCAAAGAAGAGCAAAGTTTGCTTACATGGATCTCTGTCTGCGGTCCCCGCTTTTCATTGGCTCGAAACTTCTGGGTCCCATGCCCTCTGTGAATCCCGCATAAACATAGAGCAAGTCCAGCCCACGAGTTGAGCTGCTCCGTTTGCTTGTCCAGCAGCCGTTGCAGCAAAGCAATTGCTAGCAATCCATCTCCCACATTTAAAAACTGTATTTTAAAAAAAAACCTGTGTACAAAGTTGACGTTCTTTCCAAAAAGCAGAATAAAGCGCTGGATTCTCTTCAGATCTCTCTCTCTCTCTCTCTCTCTCTCTCTCTCTCTCTCTCTCTCTCTCTCTCTCTCTCTCTCTCTCTCTCTGATGCTGACTTCTGAATCTGTTAGAAAATACTCTCAAAAGCAACTTCAAGATGGAAATTACAAAGGCGCAGCTTTTTATAATTAACAATGTCATTGCATCACTAGCGATGCCGATTCCAATACCCTGACATCGCCTGAACTGCAGCCATAGATATTTTCCACCCACCAGGGTTTTGGTAAGATTTCCAGACCCCGCCGAGAAGAACTTACCTTCTTAGTCCTGGCATGTCCAAGATGCGCGGGGAGGAGAGGCAGTGGGAAAGGAGCTGGTGGCGGGACGCTCAGAGGAGCTCCGCTGGCCGGCGGGGCGCCCGGGGACCCTGTTCCAGGCGGCGAGCAGAGGCGAGGGCTGGGGAGAGCCGGGTGCTGCGAGCCACTGCACAGCCCTCGCGGAAGCACCTGGTTTCGCTTAGCCCTCTTCAGTAATTCAGCATTAAACCAATTGGAGGAGGAATGTTAAAAATGAACACTTCATTTTCTAAGTATGTTAAACAATGCAAATGGGGCCTCAGTCTGGACACAGCTGGTTCAGATTACAGCGCTCACCAACTGGCTAGACTCCTCACAACAATCTTGGGGCTTCTGCCAGGGCCAAGTGCTCTGCGCTGGGAGGGGAGCCCGGTGCTGACGCCCTAGGCAGCAAGCACGTTGGCTGCAGGCACTGGGCAGGCAAGTGCAGAATGGGCAGGAGGAAGGGGCACTGACTCCCCCCTATCTCGGGTGGGGTGAAGGGGTGGGGTGGGGCGCGCTCACTCTCTGCGTGGCGTCTGGGTGCAAGGAGGAGCAGTCAGTACTGGAGCTAGAGAGATTTGAACTCATGACAGGTACAGTTCCAGCGAGCAGAAAAATACAGCTGACTGAGAAACCAGAATCCCCTGAGCCTAGGCTTGGGGCAAGTGGTTGGGGAATTCTTGTCTCCCAGAGGCAGGGGTGGGGGCAGAGGAGGAGAGGAGGCTGGAGTCTCCGGATGTTAAGGCTTTCTATCTTAATGAGGACGTCCTTTCTCTGCTCCTGTCCCATCATCCTCCCTTGCATTTTTCGCTTTAGTTAGATGTGTCCCTTGGCTTGAAAGTGATTTCCACAAGTAGAAAACTTATTTGAAAAAGATAAATGGAAAAAGCAGAATAATGAAGGGTAACACAGGAGTCCTGGGCAAAATCTTTTATGCTGACTACAGTGGTGGTTCCAAGCTGATTCTATAACTTTCTTAAGCGTTGGGGCTTCTTCCTCAAATGCACTCAAACTGAAGAGGCTAGTGGGTTGGCTATAGTCCAAGCCTTTCTTTTCTCCTATATCTTCTCCTGGATCCCCCAGAGTCCATAGGTATAGCTCAAAAGGCACACCCAGGACTGCTCTCTTCTGTCCAGGATTCCCTGCAGTACGAATGGTCTCCATTGCATTAGAGGTGGGGTAAGAGAGGTTAGGGAACTTCCATGTGATCCACACAGCTGTTCATTGATGCCATTGAGCCTCTGAGTCTATATAGTGGGTACAGCCCTCTCCAAGGACCTTTCCTATGGAAGGGGGTAAGTAAGTAGGATCCTACTCTACAAATTCATTTAGACTGAACAAGAGCAGAATGTTGATAGTTGCTGATTGTTGCTGATGCTGTCAACAATTATAATATATTTGTTGCTGATGCTATTGTATTTTCTTTGTGTGTGTTTGAATTTTACATAATAAAACAAAATTTAAAATACCTCTTATTTATAAAATTGTTGACTCTTCCCATTGCTTATAGTAGCAAAAGGCACAGTAGAGTTAAATTTCAACATGGAAAATAAATAAAGTGCAACTATTTTTTATAAAGGTAGACACAGAGGCACGTATTGGTTGATTCTGTTTATATTAAATTCAGTCAGGCAGTCACTGGGAGGAGCACATGGGGCCTTCTAGGCGCTAGCAAAGGCCTACTTACTAATTTGGGTGCTGCTTATA
The DNA here is from genome assembly GCF_000260255.1 of Octodon degus. NCBI lineage: Eukaryota > Metazoa > Chordata > Mammalia > Rodentia > Octodontidae > Octodon > Octodon degus. Next base: position 4,018,707 of record NW_004524646.1, read on the forward strand.
TATCATGTGGAGATCTGAGGCTCCTGAAGTCTTGTGTGTGGTCATGGAAAAAAAGACTGAGGAGGTCCTTTATGCAAATAAGGAAGGATTTCCAACATACTTTGTAGATCGAAAGTGGTGCCTTGGTTATTTCATATACATCAATCTAATATAATAAGGTAAACAGTATAATACATAAGTTAAAGCTGTAAGTGTAAGAAATAAGATGCAGAGCTGCATAAAGCATACCACCATTTGCAGGAAAACATAGATAGGCAAATTGTTTGTGCACAGAAAAGACATCTACAGAAAGATACAAGAGAAATCATTGAATTGTTCATCTTAGTCAGCTTGAATGACAATGATTAATTATCATAGATTGGGTGGCTAAATCAACAAGCATTTATTTTTCTCAGTTCTGGAGCCTAGAGGTCCAAAATGTCTGGATACCAGCATGAGCAGGGTCTGGTTAGGGCCCCCTCCAGATCATAGGAGGCTATCTTCTCATTATGTCCCCATGTGGTAGAAAGAAAGAAATTGGGGTCTCTTTTATGAGGACCTCAATTCCATTTGTAAGGGCTCCACTCAGGATTTAATCACCAGCTACAGGCCCCACCTCCTGATATCATCCTACTGGGGATTAGGATTACAACATATGCATTCTAGGGGAACAAGATATGCAGTCCATGATGGTCTCCTAGGAAGGGTATGAAGCTAGGGAACAGAAGTGAGAAGGAAATTTTCTTTCCATTGCTCATCTTTTGGTGTAATTTCAATTTTGTACCATGTATGCATATTAGCTTTTCAAAATATAAGATTAAGTTAATTTACAAATATATTGTGCTAGGGGAGGGAGACCTTTAAATTACTTTGTCCAATTGCTTCATAGATACTATCCAAGTTGCTGTAGGATTGGAAGGGGGAGGAAATCAATATGCCTGTTTTCTACATGAACCAATTAAGACTTTGAAATAAAAAGTGTCCAGGGACCATTTCAGACTACAGACTATTTCCACCTTAAAATTGTATAGTTTTAGGTAGGGGGAAACAAGGATTGCCATAAGGTGGAGGCCTGAGTCTTGCCTTTGCTACTTACCATTTAGCTAACTGGTTAAGTAACATAATCTCTTAACATCGTGGTTTTCTCATCTGCAGGTAGAAAAAGTATCTGTCTCTTAGGTTGGTTGTGGAAATGAAATGAAAGTTAGTTATCCTTCTAATTGTCACTCTGTCCAAAATCCCACATCTTTCACAGAATATATTCACTCAGTAGTAAATTGTCCACTTACACAGAGCAGTCACAACCTCACAAAGCAGCTCAAACTATTAGGAAGTCCTGTCATGAGCCAAACCCAGGTCCACTTCCTGTGTGCATCGTCCCATAAGCTTGCCTTCTCCTCTCTTCCGCTATAGGCTTCCTGATCCTGAAAAGCTCCCCAGTCCACCAATGAATGTCCTGCTAGCTTCAAGTTGCATGTTATATACAGCATTTCTGGATAGAGTAAGTTTATTTTTAGAAAGAAGAGGAGGGTCCTTTGGCATGAACTCCTGCCAGGTTCTAGAGAACATAATTACCTTTTCTAGGTGTGCTTTCTTTTTTTCAGTTGCAAAATAGGGATCTCAACATCTATGCTACTTTCTGTCATCAGAATCAAAAACAATCACAAATACAAGTGGACTTCACAAATGTAAATCATAGTGTAGGTGTAGCAGGACAGCATTTGCTGAAGAGGCTTTTCATGGTTTCAGTGAAACTCAGTTTTCTCACTATATCATGGGGTCCACAGACAAATGGGTGATTTTTCCAGGCAACATGGAAGATGGGGTGGGTCATAAAATTACATAGTTAATTTTAATATTACAACATTATTTTTTTCATCATCCAGAAAAGAATTACATCACTATGCCTTTCTAGAAGCAAATGCAAAGCTGGGACAGCAAATTTATGGGGTGTCCGTCATGGTTCTAGAATCTACACGTCCCACCTCTGATCCCCACAATAACCTGAGGAATAGGAAATGCTCTGTTTTGCAGATGAAGGAACATACCTGAGAGGTAAGATAATAAAGAGTCCAAGCTCCTGCCCAAGGCAGGCCCAGTTGATTCTGAAGTCTTCATTCCACCCAGTTTACCAAGCTTTGCTTACCCTTTCCATGCCTGGTCTCCCATAGTTTTAGTTTCCCAGGATCACCACGGGGACTCCTTGGGCCCTTCTGTCAATTCAGTCTCTTTTTCTTAAATCCTTTCAATGCTAATTTTACCCAAACTTGGCCCATAGAACCAGAAAACTAAAATAGCAGCTTCCATCTGAGTTCAGTGGTGGGCAGCTCCACTGCACGCAGCTGTCCTTGGCCAGGTGGGGGATTTCTACTCTTGCTGATGCTCCCAGAGGTTTCTCCTCTCCTCCTCTCTCCATTAGACTTCATGTCTTAGCCACTTTCCACCTAGTCCCACCTCTGCAATCTAGCTAAGTTCTCATCATGAGGTAAGATTGAAGAATAAAAGTAGGTAAAAAGGAGACAGAAACATTAGAACTTTAATTCTGTACTTTTAAGAAAAGCTATAGCTTTGGGACACAAGCCCTGTCTAAGTTTATTTTTCTCTCTCTTCTCCCAAGACACAATAAGCATTGGCAAATGTCTTATTCCTACAAATTGGCCTTTTTCACCTGTGAATAGACCACTGTTTTCAGTGTAAATTGCCCTTTTTCCCACAGACCTCCATCCTTGAGGAAGTAGCAATAGTAGCGGGCAGGAAATCTCAACTTCAAGCACATGTACATTGTTTGCATTCTTCTAGAGCCTTCCATGGGTAACCGGACGGACAGTCCTAAGGCAGGAGATTAGGGTGTGGCAGCTGGCTGGGCAAGTGGATATGACCAACAATCATGGAGATCCAGGCCACATGTACCCAAACCCTGCTTCTTGGACCAGTCAGAGAATGCTGTCTTCAGTTCTGGCACAAGGTCAAGGCAGTCTTAGATAGGATGGCTTAAATCTGATGTCAGAATGGAGGGTATAAGAGATGGCAGTCATTAACTCTTCTGTCACTGTTCATTCCTTCAGTGACCTGCTCTGCATTATGTATAAAATACTTCTTTTAATTGGCCCACATTCTGTAGAGCATATTTCTTTTCTTACTATAATATCTTTAATAAACGTAAGACTTTGCTACCTTTTGCACTTGGCTTGACCAATTCTTTGTGTAGGACATCAAAAGCCTAAAAAAACAAATCTCTAGTAGGAGGCCACAACACCCCAGGACCCCAGTAACAGAAGGAATGCATATCTGAGACCACCCATCTTGAAGAAATCCTCACCACCCCTTACATATACCCAGCTATAGATTGTCATGCAGCTCTCCCTCACTTGAGGGCCACATTTTATTTCTTCAAGTGCTTACTTTCAAACTTCTGTCTAATAATTTTTTTATGCCTCTTAAGTGCACTCCCTGAAAATTCTTTTTTTTTTTTTTTTTTTTTCAGTGAAGGTCAACATTTAATTCTAGCTCCACTCTGGGAGCATCATTGGACACTGTATCATGATGATCATTTCCTCAAAATGGCGCCTACTGGTGATTGCTGGTGATCTTCACATGAAAAATAGAGGGCCTTGTTCTCTAACCCTACTTATTCCAGATTTTTGAAGTTTTTTTTTTCCTTACTGTTCCCTGTTATCTACGACTCAGTTATTTCAATTTATCCCCCATTCTTGACTGTATTTCCTTTAAACCCCTTTCCTTCTCCTCTAACCAAAGAAGGTCCCAAAGTGTGATACAATGCCTCTGTCCTCTCTCATTGTTTCCCTGTCTTGAGATTAGTCACTGGTACCATCAATTCAACTGACACCATTCTGCAGAATAATTTTGACAAAATCCCTCTCACCATCCCTGACTTTTGTACCATAGGCCCAAATATTTGGCTTTTGTGGATAATGACGGCAAATCCATTTCCTCTCCTAATGTGGGGATCAAGGCAAGGTAACTAGTTCATTATTTGTGATTGAATAAAAGTAAGATTAAATGATTCCATTTCAACAGTGGTTTTTGTTTGAGGATTATACCTGTGATAGTTTGAGTAGTTTTTTTTTTTTGTCAAAGTATCAGATTTTTTTGAAACATTTTTTTCACAATATTCAGAAATATCTATTTGTGTGTGTATGTGTGTGTGTATTGTTTTTTAAAATTTTTATGTATTTGGTATAGGGTCTCACTGCTGGGACTCATAGCGATCCTCCTATTTCAGCCTCAACAGGGCTGGGGTTGCAGGCATGTACCACTATACCCGGTCTTGGTGGCAGGCTCAGTGCAGCATGTGGTACTGGGATCAAAAAGGTCCTTGAACTTGCCTAGGTAGGTGCTTAGACTGCTGAGCTATCTCCATGGCCCCATCTCAGTGGTTTTGCTTGATGATAAAATGAAACATGGCCTCACACTTCAGTTTATATTCTAGGCAGCCTAGGGCTGGGGTTGTGGCAGCTCCATCCTTTCATGTTACCCCTAGTATCAACATCTACCGGGTCCAGAATGGTTCCACAGTGCCACACCATGTTTGGGCAGCAGGGTGGAAGACGCTGATTGCCACACCCAGAAGCATGTGCATCTGGGAGATGTAGTTTGTGGTCTGAAAGGTCACATGCCTGCTCAACTCAAAATACGGCATTCTCCTACCACAGAAGCAGAGGACAGACATCAGAGGACAAGGAGTGATCTCTACCAGGAACTTAATGAGTATGAAATGGGTTCTCTCCTTTCCTTACCCATCTTTATTTCTGCAATGAGGATACTGTTGTAAGAAGCCATTTAGCTATTTGCCTTATGAATAGGCAGCCAGTAAGAGACAGAGTTGAAGATGGGGCCAGGGTAGTGAACCTAATAGATAGGAATTAAACAACTAGGCAGTGAAACTTGGGCTTTGACCTAGAAAAGAGTTCCTCAGGTTAAATGGATTGCAAACCCCTCCATACATCCAGAGTTAAGTGTTAAGAAACTTAAAAATGCAGAGGATCTGGTTTTCTTAGAAAATCAATTTTCTTTAAACAATGCATGTTGAATAGTTTGGAAAGCCTGAGTTCCAGCTGATCATTTTAAACCTATGGAGTTACCTCTTGAAGGTGGCCATCCCTTCCATCCTCCTCCTTTCCTCCTCCTCCTCCTCAAGTTCCCCATCCCATTTTTCATTGTCATTGATATTATTAATCATAGCTTGTGGAGGACCACCTGAGCAAGTCTCCTTGAAAGAAGAGTGATTGTCTCCAATTTGGCTGAGCCTGACCCTATTTCCTTGTATTGATATGTACAGAGCTGGCTAGGACTTCCTTTATCCTTTCAATTTTCAAAGCAATGTATATTGGTCTAGCTGAGGTGCTGGTGATAGTCTTTGAAGATGGCATGCGTGTTTCCCTGATAACCTATACCTGCTGCTCTTTAATGTGAGCTGGTCTGAGACAGGATGAAGAGCCAGTGCTCTGCACTGCCACCTGGGATTGAGCCTGGAGATAGAGGCTATGACTTCCTGGGGCTTGTAAGATTACACATCAGAGCTGAAGCATGAGACCCCCAAAACATTAGATACTATCTCAATAGCATAATGCAAACTGCTTTCTCTGCATATCCTCTCTGCAGATGGCAGAGGTAAACATAGGCCACCTACCTAGCACAGCTCACAGTACTTACCTATTTCTTACAATTTTCAGTCATTTTTCCTTAAGCCACCCCTCCTGCACTGAATAAAGTTGGGTGTGGCCCTGGGTAAGCCTCTTTGTTCCAGAAAGCCATCTTCATGGCTGGAGTTAGGGCCTTTTGGCTCCCCAACAATTATAAATATGCTTTAGTGTCTTTTCTTTTGCCATGGATTACACTGGGAGTGGTAGATTGGAATTAACTTGGTGGGATGCCAGTAACATATCTTTAGGATTACAAATATTGACTTCCTGGACCAAGAGGGGACCTGGAGGGGACTCCTACAATAGCTCAATAGTTCGTGTTATAACATATCATGTTCACATTAACTGAGGTTATTAGATTTCTGTACATGGCATATCTTTATTCTCATCATTTCCCCTTCTCCTCCTCCTTATTCCTTGCTCTTGCTCCCTTGAACAATATCCCTATGACAAGAGATTAGTCTCCTATCTATACTTCATCATTTTCCTTATTTGCACTTATCTCAAATGAGAGATCTCATATGGCATTTAAGCTTGTATATATTATTTATTTCACTTAACATTATATTTTGCAGGGGGGCCAGGGAGACAGCTCAGCAGCATAAATGCCTGCCTGGCAAGTGCAAGGTCCTGAGTTTGATTCTCAGTACTACCAAAAACAAACAAACAAACAAAAAAAAAACATATTTGCAGATGCATTCATTTTCCAACAGATGCCTCAAATTTGTCATTCTTTGTAGTCAAGTAGTACTCCATTATATATATAACATTTTCCTTGGGTGTACAGGTTGCCTCCAGGATTTAGCTATTATGAATTATGCTGCTATAAATACTGGTAGGCATGCATAACTGTAGTATGAGGTCTTAAGTTCTCTGGGGAAGATATCTAGCACAGGAATACCTAGGTCAGATGGCGTTTCTAATTTCAGTTCTTTGAGAAACTTCTTAATGATTTCCATAATGGCTGGACTAGTTCACATTCACATCAACAAGGAAGGAGGGTTCCCTTCTCAGTATAGCTTAAAGTCAGGTATTGCTATGCATCTCCATTTGCTCTTATTGCCTGAGATTTCTTTTGCTGTTTGGGGCCTTTTCTGGCTCCACATGAATGTTAGGATTATTTTTTTCAGATCTGTAAATTATGCTGTTGGTATTTTGAGGCTGCATTAGGTCTGTATAACAGTTTTAGAAATATTGCCATCTTGACAATATTGGTTCTGCCCATGGAGGAGCAGGGACCATCTCACCATTTTCTAATATCCTCTTCAATCTTCTTCAGAGTACTGTACTTTTCTTTGCAGAGATATTTCACTTGTGTGATTAAGTCAATCCCTAGATATTTTCTTTTTCTCAAAATTACTATAAATGGAGTTGTTTTTATAACTTCTTTCACATCCAGTTCATTATTGATTTTTGCGTGTTGATTTTGTATCTTGCTAAATTGCTGACGTTGGTCATCAATTCTAAGTTTTTGGTGGAGTTCCTTGGGTGTTCTAGGTAGAGTATCATGTTGTCTTCACTTATTAATTTGAGTTCTTCTTTCCCTGTATGTATTCCTTTTATTTCTCTTGTTTAGTTGCTCCCATTCATGTTTCAAGTGCTATGTTGAATAAAAGAGGGGATAGTGGACACCCTCATCTTGTTCTTGATTTTAGAGGGAATGCTTTTTGTTTTTCCCCACTTAGTATGATGATAGCTATTGGTTTGTCATTAACAGCCTTTATCATACTCATATATGTTGCTTCTCTGTCCTTTTTATTTTAATGATTTTTTTTATCACGAAAGGGGATAAATTTTGTCAAAAGCCTTTTCTGCCTTTTCACATGGGTTTTGACCTTGCTCCTGTTTATGTGATATATTACATTATTGACTTTTATATGTTGAACCATTCTTGCATCTCTGGGATAAAACTACTTGAGCATGATCAAAAAAGGTGAGTCAGTCTCTCTCTCTCTCTCTCTCTCTCTCTCTCTCTCTCTCTCTCTCTCTCTCTCTGAACCACTAAGCACTGACTGGCTGATACTGCAAATAGTCATGCGTGGGTTACATCACACCAGTCTAGGAAATGAAAAACACGATCCTATCTGGAGAAGGAATCTGAGCCCTGAAATAAATACATAAAATAAGGCCCAGAAAGGCTAAATGACCCGAGATCATACAATATAAGGAAAACTAGGGATAGGATCTTAGGTTTTTTAACTTTAATTCCAGGATTTTTTTCACCTTTCATTACTTATAGTCTTTAATTATACTTTGTTTTATTTTATTTTATTTAAAATGATTCTGAGGGTTGAGCGCAGAGCCCCCTGCATGCTAAGTGGTTCTGCCACTGACCTATTACACCCTAGCCCTTTAACTATCCTTTTATCTAACCGACTCCTTTGAGGGTGTCAGGATTTATCTGCTGTGCTATGATTTGAATATTAGTTGCAAGAAATACAGAAAATAAGTGCCAGGAAGATAGTTTAGTGGTATAAGCACCTGCCTGGCTAGTGCAAGGTCCTGAGTTC
>NW_004524646.1:4027908-4028916 GCF_000260255.1 Octodon degus
CATAAAATTAAAAGGTGACATTATAAAGAAATAGAGAGGAGGAGGAATCTTGTATCACTAAAGGTGGGAAAGAGAAAGAGTAGGTGACTTTCCCAGGGTCACACAGCAATCCACTGAAACTCCTGAGCCTCCTGACCTACATATTTAGTAGAACTTTCTCAAATAACACTTTTATGAGTAAGTATATGGAATCATACTCTAAAAATGCATAAAGATCAGATAGTCTACTATATATGGGGTCGTTTCTGTATCTTCCATTCTGCTGGTATTCCATTGGTCTATATATCTATTCTGTGACTGTGCTGCTATTAGAATTCTGGAGCACTGTGGATTCCTTCTAGAGAATATTTCAAGCTCTTGTCTTGAACAAACAATTGGATAAGAAGTATGCAAAAAGTAGGGACGTCTTACATACATTAAAGGTAGGAAAAGAAGTAAGCTGTGAAGAGTAAATGCAGGCTGATTAAAGGTAGGAGAAGAAGCACTATCTGCAGAGTAAAAGTGTGCCACCAAAGAAAGAGCGAGGGAGGGAGGGAGGGAGGGAGGGAGGGAGGGAGGGAGAGAGAGACCTGTTTTAATGGGCTGCTGTCTTTCATATAGTTTCTCAGGCTAACATTTTCTGACTGGTCTCAGCTTCAGGCTTGGAACTCTTTTGCTGTGTTTGTGTCCTAGATTTCTGTGATTGACAGGTCATGCCTACTTGTCCAGCTAGCTGGCCACACCCTAATCTCCTGCCCCACTGCCTTCTTGCTTTTATTACCATGGTTCTGTAGTATAATTTGAAACCTATGATTGTGATGTCTCTTGTCTTGCTCTTTTTACTTATGATAATTTTGGCTGTCCTGTAAATAAATTTAAGGATTGCTTTTGCTAGTTCTGTGAAGACTGTTGTTGGTATTTTGATAAGAACTATGGTAAAATATATAATTTGTTCAGATATGGACATTTTAATGATATTAATCCTGCCCATACTGAAACAGGGGATTGCTTTCTCTTTCTTTCTTTCTT
>NW_004524646.1:4033016-4043034 GCF_000260255.1 Octodon degus
TGTAGCTTCCCTCCATGTTCTCTCTCTTGGTCTATTCTTTTCTTCAAAGATACTCATGACTCATATAGATGGGTCATATGTATGGGCATTTGGTGAGATTTAGTAGCATGTTAATCTATGGACAAGATCCCTAGTTACCCCACCTAAGCATTGCTCTAAGGAACTTGTTTTTCTAAATTGTCAAATCTAAAGTGGTTTTGAAGGTTGGTTTAGGATGAGAAATTATGATAGCAAACAAGTGACTATGGTTTTATTTCAAATTAGAGGTTTTTGGGTCTACAATGAAACAATAATCTTGAAATACAGGCTTTTCTGGGAGAAAAGTTTTTTAAAGTTATAGGGCAGAGAAGTCTTATGGTATCTGGGCAGTTCATGTGCAGAGAATAATTTGGGGCTAAAGTCAGGAAGTAGAGAGGACGAGAGGATGAAATTAGGATTAAATTACTCATAATTTCTGGTTGAAAACTAGACAATTTAGATCATATCACAGCAACTATTGATTCTGATGTGCTTTTCTGGTATTTAGCAGGGTTGGATCCTTAAGTTGTGCAACTGGTCTCCCCCATAAGAGAGTGTAGCTACTGATGTTTCTGATTGGCTTTACATTCATCTTTTTAGTTTCTAGTCTGGTTTCCCAGAGGTCATTCTTGGGACTCATGGTCAGCAGAGTTGTGCCTGTTTAGCTACCAGAAACTTTGAGATCGCTCCATTGACCTGGGTCAGCTTGCAGGAGGAATGTCTCCCTCCAGGACTAGCTCCAAAGGGCTTAGTCTTCCCTGTCCTCCAGTTTTCACTCTTGCCAGCACCCTTCTAGGACTCTGCATTCTGAGGTCTCCATATTACACCCTGCTGGCACAGTACTGTTCTCTCCATCTCTTTCCATTTGTTGTCCCCCTCAGTTGGAAAAGTCATAGGTTTTACACAGCCCTCCCATGGCACCGACCCCAGAGCAACAAAGCTGTTGGTCTTTGTGAACTGCTAAGTGCTGGGGAAAACTCCAGGCTTCTAGCAATTCTTACCTGAAGCTCTCAGAGTGTTTCAAAAATAATCAATTTTTCTTTTCTGTCTTTGCTCGACTTCCAAAGTTTCAAATGGTTGTTTCTGTTAGGTAGTTTTGGACTTGCTCTTTGTGGGAAGAGTTGGTTGACAGCTTTATAACCTCAGGCCAGACTCTATCCTACTACCCAGTTGCCTACTCTAAAATGTTTCCAATATTACACACACACACACACACACACACACACACACACATTCATGCACACTAACAGATGACAATAGGCATAAAATTCCTTTTTGGCAAGTAAAACTAATGTTCAAATAGAAAAAAAAAGTGAGTAAGACTTCAGAATAAGGAAGTCTTAACTTCTCAAGTAACTGTATGAAGAACTGGTTTTTACTATCATCAATATTTTTCAACACAAGAGCTACCAATTTGCCAACTCAGTTTCAAAGAGAGTGCTATACTTTCAGTGCATGGATCAAAGACTACCAAGTAAGTTTGGATGTGGCATGGAAATGCATTAAGGACAAAACTTTAAGGTTATTCATTCATAACTTTTGAAAGTCTAAACATTCCCTTTAAGTTGGTTAAAATGACCTCTTTAATCTAGGATTTTTGCGACTTCCTCATCACTGTTCCTTTTTATTTTATTTTGAATGGTAAAAAGCAGAAGCAAACACAAACAGCAGAAACAAAGACAGAAAGAGGGTAACATACAACAATATATATGTTACAGATTTTCAAAACAAGAATAGCTAATTAACAATGGCTGTTCTAATATCTATTTTTATTGTCAAATCTGTTGCTCAGATTAACAGGTATAGTTATGCAAGATTGGACAAATAACTGAATAGTATTGCTTGATTTCAAGAAACCTTAATTTTTTCTTGTCTTTTTTTCCTACTTTTTTTGGAAAAAGTTATTATTTTAACAAAAGTATAATAATAATTGGTAAGACATTAGAAATGGTACGCCTTTATTTTTTAAATTTTTTATTAATTTTAATGAGAAAGAAATAGCAATTAGACAGTTTCAAAACAAGTTAGGACAGTTACAATAATTAATGTATTGCATATTGTTGTTTTCGTAGTAGTTATTCATAATACAAGATGTAGACATGATATCCTGCCCGAACACTATTAGTACAAATCTTTCTTCTCACTGAACTAAGAGAAAGTAGCTGTATATCTATCCTAACTGTTTTGTATATACATATTTTTTTCACTGCAAAATGGTCTTTCATTTATATCCCCTTTTTTGTTTTGTCTTATCAGAGATGGGTGTTCCATTGCTGTTAGAGAAGCTGTATTAGGAGATGTCTTTAAAGGATCTTTTCATACTTGATGCCAGTTCAAGTATTGTAGGTACCTGAATTCAGCAAAATATCCCAATATAATCCAATGGTTCATAATAGTTGTGGGTTATCAGCAGAACTGGCAGTTGTTAGAAGTTGTTGATTTGAGCCTTTTATAGCTCTGCATATTAATATGGTATTACTTTTTTCTTTTCTTTTCTTTTCCTTTTTTTTTTTTTTCAGAACTGGGGATTGAACTCAGGCCCTTACACTTGCCAGGGAAGTGCTTATTCCACTGAGCCATCTCCCCGGCCCCCAGCATTATTTTTTAAACCTCATGGTTATACTTTTCTGCTGGTTGGTTAGGACCAAATTAAAGCAAGACCTATATAACTAAAACTATAACTTGAAATGGTACACCTTTAGAAGACCAACATGAGAGGTATTTTTGTCTTATACATTGCTGTCCTCAAATGTCATTGCCTAGTTTGAAGATATCAACATACAGAGTTAGTCAAGGTAAAAATTCTATACATTAACTACTATTTTCAAAAATCTGATGGAAATTATTAGTGCAATCATTTCAGCCATCCTGTATATATACTTGCATGTTCCCCCTTTTTTTCCTATCTTTTCTCATTTATAGCATCCAAAAAATGAAATCCTTAGGAATCAATCTAACAAAAGAAGTAAAAGATCTATATAATGAAAATTACAATACTCTAAAAAAAGAGATCAAAGAGGATTTCAGAAAATGGAAAGTGCCAGTCTTACGGAAAACCCACTACTATTATAGGCTACTGGACTATATGGGGAGATTCTGCTGAATTCAAGCACCTACAATATTTAAATGACAATGGAATGCCCATCTCTGACAAAACTAACCAAAAAAGTGGGATAAAAATGAATGACCCTTTTGTATCTGTATACTCAAAATAGTTAGAGTAGATATACAGCTCCATTCTCTTCATTCAATAGTAGAAAGGTTTGCTATAATAGTGTTTGAGACAGGATATCATGTCTGCATCTTATACAATGAATAACTACTATGACAACAATATGCAATGTATTAATTCTTGAAAATGTGCCAGTAATCGGTTGTGAAACTGTCTCATTGATATTTGCTTCTCAATAAAATTATTTTTTAAAAAAAGAAAATAGAAAGCTGTTCCTTGCTCCTGGATAGGAAGAATTAACATTGCAAAAATGGCCATACTCCCAAAATTGCTATACACATTTAATGCAATCCCTATCAAAATACCACCAACATACCTCACAGAGCTAGAAAAAAAAATTCTTAAAATTTATTTGAAAAGACCTAGAACAGCAAAGGCAATTCTGGGCAACAAAAGCAAGGCAGGAGGCATTACAATCCTGACTTGAAATTATATTACAAAGCTACTGTGATAACATCAGCATGGTACTGGGAAAAAATCAGACCCAAAGATCAATGGAACAGATTAGAAGATGCAGGTACAACTACAAACACATTCAGCCATCTTATCTTTGACAAAGTGGCCAAACATGTTCACTGGAAGAAAGACAGCCTCTTTAACAAATGGCACTGGAAAAACTAGCTTTCGTATGCTGAAAACTAAAACTAGACCCAGGTACACCACCATGCACTAAACTAAAGTCAAACTGGATTAAAGTCCTAAACATTAAAACAGAAATACTAAATGTCCTGGAAGAGAAAGTAGGTGGAAATCTTGAAGACATAGGGATAGGTAGGTAGTTCATGAATAAAAACCAAACTGCAGGGGAAATACTGAAAACAATCAGCAAATTGGACCTCCTCTGATTGAGACATTTCTGCATGTGAAAAGAAATCACCAACAGAGTGAAAAGACAACCCACAAATTGGGAAAAAATCTTAACCAATAATCACTCAGACAAAGGTCTTCAATCTAGAATATATAAAGAACTAAAAAAAGAAAAAAATAGACCCTCAAAATTTAAAGACCTAATCCAAAAATGGGCATCTGAGATTAATACATACTTCTCAGAAGAGATACAAGCATTAAATAAATACATGAAAAAATGTTCCACACTCTGGTCATCCAAGAAATGCAAATTAAAACAGCACTGAGATACCATCTCACCCCAGAAAGAATGGCTATTATAGAGCAATCAACTAATAACAAATTCTGGAGAGGCTGCAGGGCAAAAGTAACCCTTCTCCTCTGTTGGTAGCAATGTAGGATAGTACAGCCACTATGAAAATCAATGTGGAGACTCCTCAGAAAACTAGGACTGGAAATCCCATTCAATACAGCTATTCCCCTTCTAGATATTTTCCCAAAAGGACTGAAAACATCATATCATAGTGATATATGTGCACCTATGTTTATAGCAGCACAATTTGTCATAGCCAAATCTTGGAAACAACCAAAATTCCCATCACCTGAAGAACAGATAAAAAAGATTAGGTATTTTTATACAATTGTGTATCACCCAGTATGAAAGACAAACTCGAAGAAGCCTTTATAGCTAAGTGGATGCAATTAGAGGCTATACTCGTAAGTGAAATAAATCAGACCCACATGGGTAAATACTGCACTGTCTCCCCAGTGTAAGAACCTGAAAGAAGAAATAAAACCTGAAAAATACAATAGATGTAGTAAAACAGAGAGAAACTAAACAAGGATTAAACCACTGTTTCTTTTACTTAGGGAGAGAACCTGAGAATTCCTTAGGTAAAGGTAAAGTACTGACCCACAGAAGATGCCACAGCTCTCCACACCTACACAGAAGGCACTGCAGAGAACCAGAAGCAAATTTATATTAGACTTTGTTCTTTGTTATCTACAAGAAAATGTGTGTCCATTCACTGTGGGGATGGTGATCCTCACCCTTGGGAAAATGCTACACACCCAAATACATGTGGGGAAAGGAGATTCTGACATTGCCTCATTGCTGTGAGAAGAAGACTACACCTCTATTATCCCCCAACATCTATGTTTCTTGTTCTTAACAACAATAACAATAAAATAATAACATCCTAGGGCATCTAGGAAACAACTTAAAACAACAATATTAAGGTCCGACTCAAATATTTTCAACTCATGGAGACTTAATTTTTTTGAGGACCTAAAATATTTAACTGTTGACCAAGAATGTTGGGCACGGAAAGATTACTTGTGTTAAAAGGTTACAGCTGAAAGTTATCACTTTGAAATATCATCACAGTGCAAATTATTCATAGCTTAACCCTAAAAGGCTAAAGAAGTTAGACACAGGAAGATTCCATTTGGGGAGCCAAGTCACAAAATCAGCGTAAGGTTCAAACAGTGGCCTTCAGTGATCCTGCTTATTAAAATTTTTATTCCTTTTTTATCTCCAAGATAAATATTTTTGCAATTATAATGGATTACAAATTTACAGGATGTATTAAAATTTGATAATAACATGTCAGAAACCCCTCACTTATATTGTTATTCGATGACCTAAGTCCCAAACACAGGACAAAGTTCAGGTTAATGATATGTTGTATTCCACTAGAATTGGCTGGGGCAAGACCCACTGGCCTTTTATCTGCCGTCTAATTTGCTAGCATACTTCCTTCAATATGTCCTTGACCACAGCTTGTGCTCCTCACATCTGTCTGCCAGGCCCAGGCAAGGACCCTAGCACTTGGCATATGTAACACTCAAGGGCATTTCTCATGCTCTTCTGTAATCTGGGCATGTGTCTGCCTCTTCCATTGATAATAACCTCAGACCCTACTCAGACCCTACTCTTTTCGTTCCAACAGATAAATCCCCTTCAGCCTCAGAGGAAAATGTTCACAATTTCCCTCCATCCCAACCCACCTGCTGTTGCCCCTACCCTCTTCTCTGCAGCTTCTGTTCCAGTGAAGGAGCCGTTGCCAACGAAGGCCAGCTTCTGGTGCTCTGATCCAGTCTCTTCCAGTCTCTGGAACTCTCCTTCATCTACTGTCTTCAGGGCCCCCATATAAGGCATGCCCTTCCCATAAGCATTTGCACAGGTTCTAGTCTCTCCACTTAAAACACCTTTCTCTCCACTGCACCTTTCTCTTCTACCAAGGCCCTCTTTCCCTTTTGCTGGCTTCTGAGCAGAGATGCCTAGAAGTGCTTGTTCATCACCCGCTCAACACAGCTTTTGTTCTTGGCACTCGGTCCACATTGCTCTAGTCTAAACCAACAACCACTTTTTGGTCCCCAGCCTCAAGAGTCTTCCTAAAACGTAACTCCCTAGCTATCTCAATACCAAGCACTTTATTACTTTTCTTTATCCTTATTGTTTGGAAAGGGTCCTAGACTTCAGTAACACCCCTATCTTTGACATTCTTATCAACAATTAGATAGTACCAACCACAACTTTTATTATCTATATAGAACTGTGGGCTTTAGAAAATGTTTCCAAAAGTGGTGCATTTATTTATTTAAGATTTACTAGAAATGAATGTTTTATTTGATCTCTGCAATGCTAAGGGTTACTAGATGGGTGTTATCGTATTTGAGAGAGGAGACAAAGAAGGCCCATAGTCAAAGTTCTGTTAAAAGCCACAAACAAATGATCAAAGTCATGAGTCTAGTCCAGCTGTCAGCTAAACATCCCATATCTTTTCCAATATTCCCATCATATGAAGATTTAAAAATATTCAAGTTCTACATCTAAGAAAAAAAATGAAGATGCAATAATTACCTTGGAGAAAGACTAAGAGGACAACAGTGTACAATTCCTCTGAATGAAAAGAAAAGAGAACTGAGAAAACCTCAAGATCTTCTCTTCATATGTAATCTTGAGAATCTTAAACTGCTCATACTTAAAATCTTCAAGGCTCAGATGGAATCCTAACAGCAGACATCTGGTGAGCGCTTGAGCATGTTAGCTTCCGTAGTTCATCAGCCGCTGCTGTAAACAACATGTGTAAGTCATTTTTCCTCTTCTGAAGAAAAAGTCAACAACTGTTTACTAAAAATTTTTTAAAATTATTGTGGGTGAAGACACTGCCAATTTGCATATATCATTTTTATGTGGAGTATTTCATGGATTTATTTTGCCTTGAAAAACACTCTGGAGAAATTTTAAAAATGCACTGACTTTATCACCATAACACGCAACCTTATCTTAAGGTTGGGATGAAAATTCCTTACATAAGTTGTCAAAAGACAATTTATTAATTTTGAATAGTACCTTTAAGAAATGAAAAAGTAAAGCCAGGCAAACAAGTGTCAGAACATTTAAATAAGCATGTTTCCATTACTTATTTATAAAATAAATATCACCTAACTTATTGGATATTTAACAAAATTGAATAAGGGCTGGGGAGATAGCTCAGTAGAATAAGCGCTTGCCTGGCAAGCACAAAGGCCTCAGTTCAATCCCCAGTTCCACCAAAAAATAAATAAGTAAAAATAAAATAAAATAAAATTCAAGAATAACTTTTGTTGATGGAAGACATGTTAGCTATTTTGATACATGAAAAACTGAAAAATCAAATTAAAATGGTTTGAAATTTGATGTATAATACTTTGTAAGTAGTTCTCATCATTCCTATTACCAGAAACATAACTTTCTTCCCCCTTTCTCAATTATTGGCTCCATAAGTGGTTTCAAGACTTCTTGAACCTTATAAAAGATTTTTTTTTAAAAAAAAAAAGAAACTCTGAGGGCTTTATTTGGAGGGTGCATATATTTAATGTTTTAACTGACTACTTACAGGAAACTCTGTCCTTTTTTCCTTATGGTTTTATTGTGTTTTCCCCCTCCTCTTTTTAAACCAAACAAGAACATTGGAAAGTAAGACTTTAAAAACCATATGAAAGGCAGATGCAATGGCAGACACATGTAATCTCAGCACTCTGGAAGGCTGAGGCAGGTGGATTACAAGTTAGGACCCTCCTGGGCAACTTAGTGACATCCTCTCTTAAAATGAAAACAAGGGCTGGGGATGTGGCTCAGTGTGAAGGCCCTGGATTCAGGCCTAACTACCGGTGTGTGTGCGCGCGCATGCTCAGTGAATGCGGGGGGGGGGGGACACAGGAAAGAAAATTTGACTAAAATTCAATGGCCTCTGGATTTTTCCACTGTAGCATATTCATTAACCATAGTTGAAAACACTTAGCAATGATGCAAGAAATTGTTGTAGCTAAGGCAAAACTCAACCACAAATCCAACTATTTATAGAAGAAAAAATTAGCAAAACTATTGTAATTAAAATACTGCCAGAAGCAGTATTAGCGACATCCTTTTGGTAGCATCTGAATTATATGCTGCATCACTGTCTGGCTACCAAGAGGATTCTTTCAGCAGATGGTTCTTCTCCAACACAGCCACGTCTCCGAAAAGTCAACGAGTTATGTCTGGTTTAGATCAACACGCATGCTATGCATACCGATCAGCTATAGTTTCAGGGATACAACCAAAACACCAGGTATTATCACAGCTTCAGATAAGCACAGAAACTTAAACCGCAGCCATGTGATGCGCTCTGTGATGTTTGGGTGTACAGTCCAGCCACAGCAGCTGCCAAACGTAGGTTAAACTACAGGGGACAGGGAAGACAGGTTTTTGGTTAGACTCAAAATGTCATAAAAGACACTTCAAATATGTTGACGTCGTACCTAATTATCCACCATACATCTCCTTTTCAAAATAAATCACTTTTTTCATGTTCCATTTCTTTGAAATGAAGGACCTTATATCATGTTTTCAGTTTAGAAACCATTATTTCAGTCGTTCTTCGTGGAAAGAATATGCAATAGCAAGCAGCATGTAACTTAGGAGAGCTGACAAGAGGATCTTTTTAAGGTACGAATTGGACATGTTTCCAAATTACAATGAGTTTAGGGGCTGTGACTCCACAGAAAGCTGCGGAGCATCTGTTGGGCATAGAGAAATAGTACTGGGCAGAGTGACAGGAAGCAGTGTCACATTTCTAACGTGACCCTCTATGACAGCTTCCTTTCAAGTGCACCCAAGAATAACAAAATAAATTAGTGGAAGAGAAAGGTGACATTGTGAAGCAGCCTTCTCTCAGTTACTTAATTTTTCAGAAAACTAGTTTTAAACATCAACACATAATCCAACCTCTCAGTCTTCCAAATGCATTCCAAATATACAGTTAATCCACAGCAAAATTCACAAATTGCTCCTCCCATTTCTGCAGGCGCGGCTGCGCGTTCACGCATCAGCACGGGCCGTTTCTCCGAGGGGTCTTCAGTTTTAGGTGGTGCCTTTGAACAGAGCTGCCGTTCAGTTAGCTGCTCACACAGAGCGCTGTAATCCCACAGTGCTCAAAATAAAAGGAACAAACTACAGATATCATAGTCCCTTGGAGGCAGCTGAAGGGGATTATGCTAAGGGAGAAAGGCTAATCTCAAGAGGGTTCATTATTGAGGATTCCATTTACAAAGCATTCCGGAATAAGTCCGTTACAGAGACAGGAACACAGTGGGTGTCAGGGGTTAAGATGGGAGGTAAGAGGGGTGAGGATGACGGCAAAAGGACAGCAAAGGGGACCCTGTGATGACAGCACTGCAACTTGACTGTGGCAGTGGTCACACAAGGGTGCACAGGTGGTGAAAAAGCAGAGAATCAGACACAATCCCATTGCAGGGCCCATGGCCTCCCAGGACAACCCTTCGAATCAATTTGCTACACTACGCATAGGAGCTACTTCTAGCTAGCATTTTTGTAATCCTTTGATTACCTTTAAAAGATAAAGCATATCTTTAGCTTCAATGAGCTTGAAAGTC